>NC_090449.1:491015651-491327734 GCF_031143425.1 Pleurodeles waltl | reverse complement strand
ATTGACCTTTTCTCGACTTTAGCCGATAAACAACTTCCCCGATTTGCAGCCAGCTGTACACAACGTCCCACAGAGCCAATCCTTGCTCAAGGATGGATGGTTTTCGTGTCAATCTCAGTTGCCTTGATTCTATTTGTTGCTTTCATCCTTATTGGAATCTGACCTGCGCACAATAGCATTTGGTTTTGCAGAGCCACTTTTAAAGACCTGTTTACTGCCTTTCAGTGCCACCTAATGGTCAGTATAAAAGCTGCAGTAGAAATGAGGAGGGTACAGCGTTTTTCTTGACAGGCATTGAGAACTATTTTAAATAAGCATTGGCAGTGTTAATCAGTATTGCTCTACATATAGAGGTGAGACTGACATTGCCAAAGCTTGTTATTTACTTTTTGCCGATGGAACGGCAACATTAATAGCATGCACAGCCGAGACTAATTGTGACAGACACTAGACGAGGAAGCACATACAGAGCAGGCCCCAGAGAACCAATATAGCCCACAATAGATTATCTGCATGATTTCCAGGTTTCTATCATAGGCGTGCATTTCATTGCTTCTAGCAAGCATAATGCTCACGGAGATTAAAATCCAAGAGTGAATCTGTGCGCACTGTTGCGTCACACAAAATATGGCTTGGAAAGTTTCTAATGCTTTTATTATCGATGTTTACAAAACATACTCAAATTTACTGTTATGAGGAAAATCTGAAATGTGTTAATGATTTTTAACGGAATACATTGGGTTTTATGTGAGAAACGTCAGGCAGAGAAAAAGTGTTTGAATGTGTTTTGATTTATTCATTTTTAATATTTTTCTTGTGACGTAGTGATGGCTTCATTCTATGTCAGGACCGGAGGCTTCGGATTATGCTTCTCTCTCTTTCCTGAACAATTAACAGCAGCCAATCAAATCTTTAAAACAAAAAACTACTTTTCCATGCTGACCACCAATCACATGTCTGCCCCCATGTTTATCTTCCATGCAAACACAATCCTTCCTCTTTCTTTGCTGCTTGCAGCCAGCAGATAAGTGCTTTCCCCTACTTTAATTTGATCGTTATGAAATGTGTTTTCTCTAATGCATTAGAAGCTTGTAATGGGAGTGGGGATATTTCAGTGTGTCACGGAGCTCTGTTACAATGGCACTTTCGAGCTTTGGTACCCTCACTTTTGGCCTGTTTGTCAATGTGTTTCACTGTCTCTACTGGGATCCTGCTAACCAGGACCCCAGTAGTTATGTTCTCTCCCTTAAATATGGTTGTTGGATACTGTTAACACAGTATTTCATCCACAATTGGCATACTGGTGCCCCTTTATAAGTCCCTAGTATATGATACTTAGTTACCCAGAGCATTAGGGTTCCAGGGGATCCCTATGGGCTGCAGCATATATTTTGCCACCCATAGGGAACCCTATGCAAAAATGCTTCTGCAGGACTACCATTGAAACCTGAGTGAAAAGGTGCATGCACCCTTTCACTGCCATTTACACTGCACCAGGTCACTTATAAGTCACCCCTGTAGCAGGCCCTCCAGCCCTGAGAGCAGGGTGCAGAGTACTTGTGTGTGAGGGCACCCCTGTAGTAGCTGAGGTGCCCCCAGGACCATTTTCCCAGACCTCGTGAGTGCGCGGACACCATTTTACACGTGTACTGGACATAGGTCACTACCTATGTCCAGCTACATAATGGTAACTCCGAACATAGGCATGTTTGGTATCAAACATGTTGGAATCATACCCCAAGGGTTTTGCAAGCATTGATTGTATGATTCCATGCACTCTGGGGGCTCCTTAGAGGACCCCCAGTATTGCCATTACAGCCTTCTGAGGTTTTCCAGGCAGCCCTAGCTGCTGCCACCTCACAGACCGGTTTATGCCCTCCTGTTGCCTGAAAAGCTCGAGCCCAGGAAGGCAGAACAACTGATTTTCTTTGGGAGAGGGGTGTTACACCCTCTCCCTTTGGAAATAGGTGTTACAGACTTGGGAGGAGTAGCCTCCCCAAGCCACTGGAAATGCCTTGAAGGGCACATTTGGTGCCCTCCTTGCAAAATGAAATCTACACCGGTTCAGGGACCCCCAGTCCCTGCTCTGGCGCAAAACTAGACAAATGAAAGGGGAGTGACCACTCCCCTGTCCATCACCACCCCAGGGGTGGTGCTCAGAGCTCCTCCATAGGGTCCCTGGATTGTGCCATCTTGGATTCCGAGTTGGCAGGGAACTCTGGGAGCATCTGAGTGGCCAGTGCCTGCAGGTGACATCAGAGCCCTTCCCTGATAGGCGCTTACCTGGTTAGGTGACCAATTTCCCTTTCAGGGCTATTTAGGCTCTCTCCTTTGGGTGGTTCTTCAGATTCGGATTACAAGACTCCAGCAGGAATCCTCTGCATCCTCCACTTCAACTTCTCACCAAAGAAACTGCATCTAGACCCTCCAGGAACTCTACAAACTGAAACAAAGAAGCAAGATGCCTTCTGCAACATTGTATCTTCAGCTCCTGCCAGCAACTGCAACTGTTTCCCAGTGGTGCATCCTCTGAGGACAGCTTGTCTTCAGCCTGCACGAGAAGAGCGAAGGAATCTCCGTTGGGGTGGAGTCACTCCCCTGCTTCAAGAGGCACCTCTCTGCAACGACGACCGGTTGTGTGGGACCCCTGTCCTGATGAGCTGCTTGGATCCTGCATCATGGGTGGTGGACTGAAGTGGTCCAGACGGTCCTGAAGTCCCACTGTCCAACTTTGGTGGAGGTAAGAGCTTGCCTCCCCACACAAGACAGTACCCTCGTGCACTGCTTGCTTTGCAGTTGCCAAGACTTTTTGGCATCCTTCCACAAAGTTCTTCATGCATCTTGCAGTTCTGGCCCCCAGCACTCTATCCTGCAATGCACATCTTCCTGAGTGGTTCTCTGGCGGCATTGGAGCCTTTGTCATAGTGCTGCATGGGCCTCCTTATGCACCTTCTTTGTCCCCGTGCTGTGGGACTCCTGTACATGCTGCCTGGTCTTCTGTGGGCTCTCTGAGTTGCTGAGAGCCCCCTCTGACTTCCCCTCCTGGGTAGAGTCAACCAGGTCCCTCGTGGTTCCGGGCAGTGCCATTTTCCGCTAACTGTGAGCTTTGCGTGTGCCAAGGCTTGTTGGCGGACTCCAGCGATGCAAACCAGACTACAATCCTCCATCCAGCATCACTTGCACCAACCAGGAACCCGACTCCGTCTTCTTGGGTGGAATACTGACTGTTCTTCTTCGCCGGTGGTTCCTCTTTTGCATCTTCATCCGGGATAGCAGGGGCTCCTGTTCTCCCTGGACTCTTCTGTGCTTCTTGGACTTGGTCCCCTTCTTCCACAGGTCCTCGGGTCCAGGAATCCACTGTTGGTGTCTTGCAGTGTCTTCTGGTTCTTGCATAGGCTTCTTTCTTGTGTTCTTGTGTGTTCTAGGAAAGTTACTGTGATTTACTCCTGCTTTCATGGGCACTGGGGTGTGCTCTAGTACTTACCTTTGGGGTTTTCTAGTACTCTCAGCACCCCTCTACACACTACACTTGCGTAGGTGGGAAACCGACATTCGCATTCCACTTTCTTAGTATATGGTTTATACTAACTATTGTGATTTTCACTAATTGCACTGTTTTCTAACTGGGTTTATGCCTATTTCTGCATACTAGTTTATATAATTTGTGTATTACTTACCTCCTAAGGGAGTATAGTCTCTATGGTATTTTTTAGTATTTGTGTAATCAAAATAAAACATCTTTATTTTTGTAACACTGAGTGTTTTCTTTCAAGTGTGTGAGTACTGTGTGACTACAGTGGTATTGAATGAGCTTTGAATGTCTCCTAGATAAGCCTTGGCTGCTCAGCTACAGCTATCTCTAGAGAGCCTGGTTTCTAGACACTGCCTACATTTCACTAATAAGGGGCAACTGGACCTGGTATAAGGTGTAAGTACTGTAGGTACCCACTACAAACCAGGCCAGCCTCCTACATTGGTGGTGCCGTGGTGGGATAAGTACTTGCAATTGCCTTATCACTCTGTCACCTGGTGCTTTCCACAAGAAAGACCACTCTATACCTAGAGATATATGATATACCTAGTACAGGGATCTAGTCTCTTACCCTCCTTTCCTAGAGAATAGAGGTTAAGTAGGTTATGTACATCCTACACCACCCTTACACATACACCATGTGTACTGCTGGACCTAGCTCTGAGGTCATGGGCAAACCCCTTCATGAGGGCATGACCTTCAAGGAATTGACGGGGCTTTGTTCAGGCAGGAAATTAGATGTGGGGAAGAATCCAAATAAGAATTTCCTTTTGAGCCTCCTTCTTCAGGGTGACTAGGAGCATACTGATAGCCAGGAGGAGAAGGAGGAAGATTCTGCACCCATTGACTCCGGGAATAATCTTCCAGGTTCAGAGGAGGGTAGCTAGGGTCACAAAGACCAGGGAAAAGTCCACCTCTGCCCATTCCTATATTACCTCAGTGTCTGAGGGATCACCCTGCACAACTCCAGGAGATGACTCCATAGATTGGGAGCTTAGAAAGCTGAGACTGGAGGAGGCCAAGCTGAGGCGGCAGCAGCAACAGCTAGCCCTAGATAGGAAAGCCTTGGCAGTGGAAAGGTAAAGGCAGGAGTTTGGGTTAGTACCCCATGGTGGCAGCAGCAGTAGTTTCAGGGATTATAGAGTCAGGGAGGACTCCATTGGTTCCAGAAATTTTCACAAAGTTGTTCCCTGATACAAGGTAGGGGATGATATCTACAAATGGTTTGCTGCACTTGAGAGGGCCTGTAAGGTTCAGAGGGTCCTTCAAAGGCAGTGGGCTGCTATTCTTTGGCTATCCATCTCTGACAAGGGGAGGGATAGACTTCTCACTGTCAGAGAAGAAGATGCAGACAGCTGCAGCATTAAAAAAAGTACTTTTGGAAGGTTTTGGTCTCACCACTGAATAATACAGAATTAAGTTCAGAGCGACCAGAAAAGAAGCCTCACAGGTTTGAGTGTACATTGTGGACTGTTCTGTCAAAGCTTTAGAAGGCTGGTTACATGGCAGCAAAGTGTCAGACTATGAGGACTTGTACAATCTGTTACTGAGAGAGCATATTTTGAATAACTATGTGACTGACTTGTTGCACCAATACTTGGTAGACACGGATCTGACATCTCCCCAGGAATTGGGAAAGAAGGCAGACAAATGGGTCAGAACAAGCGTGAGCGGAAAAGCTCTTTCAGGGGATGACAGGACAAAAAGAAAAAAGGTGGTAAGCCTCAGGACAAGGGTGGGGA
The DNA here is from genome assembly GCF_031143425.1 of Pleurodeles waltl. Classification (NCBI taxonomy): domain Eukaryota; kingdom Metazoa; phylum Chordata; class Amphibia; order Caudata; family Salamandridae; genus Pleurodeles; species Pleurodeles waltl. The sequence goes on along the minus strand of NC_090449.1, from coordinate 491,322,460 downwards.
CAAAGACAAAAGTAAAGACTTCTCATCGGGTCCACAAAACTCCTCTGGGGTGGGAATAAAACCTTTTCTTCTTCTTCTGCCCACAGCAAAAAGCTTTAGTACTATGTGTGCAGAAATAAAAGCCATAGGCCAGGGGGTAAATCCTGTCAATGAAAATCCCCTGAGCCTACCACCACTACTAACTCCACATCCACTTCTAGTGCCCCTAGTAGTAGTAGTAGTAGTAATAATAATAATAATAGTGGTGGGACTACTGGCAATTGTAAAAGTAAAGGGGTAGTTGGGTTCACATTTGGGTCCCTAATAGAAACTGGGGTAGCTGTAGAAACCCCCAAGACAGTTTCTGTCTCACCAGGTGGCACTGGCCTTGCCACCTAAGCTGCTTGTCCCCTTAATATGGGTAAGTACAAGCCGCACATTCAGATAAATGGTGTTGAGGCCCAGCCCTACAGGGACACAGGTGCCAGTATCAACTTAATCACTGAAAACTTAGTGTCACCTGCACAACACCTACTTGCCTTCCCTTAGCCGTAGTGCAAATTAGCTGAGGTGGAGATACTGGCCCTAAGCAGGTGGTAGTATCACGTGGCTTACTTGTAGACTGTCTCCTAGGAAATGACCTAGAGGCCTCAGGTTGGGCTGAGGTAGAGTTTATGACCCATGCATCCATGCTGGGTATTCCCAAGGAATTGTCTCCTTTAACCTCAAGTGAGATTAAAAAGCAAAGAAAGGAAGGAGCCCTGGAGCCTGAAATAATGGAACAGGATACTCCTCAAAACACAGGTATAAAGAATGTCAAAGTATCTCCTACCCACCCTACCACTGAGGATATCACTTCTGTGAAGGAGGACACCTAGGGTGGGGGCCTGTATCAAGAGAGTCAAAAGCTATCACAACTGGACTCCCAGAGGTAAAAGTACCTGTCTGTGGGAAACCTAAGACAAAACAGCAACCCTGCACTGCCTTAGAAAAATTTGAGCAACCCTCGAGCCCTCCCAGAGAAACCTTAGTGCAGCACCCTTGCTCTACCTCTAAAACCATAGGACAGCAATCCTACCCTTATGTAGAGCCCTAGAGACAGCAAACCTGTCCTGCTCTACCCCAAGAAGGACAGCAGCCCTGTCCTCCTTTAGAGACTTCAGAACAAACATTTTGCCCTCCTTTAGCCTTGCTAAGACAGCATCCCTGTCTAGCATTACAACCCTTAGGACAGCAACCCTGTCCTAACATAGGGTCCCAGGGACAGTAATCCTGCCCCACTTTAAAGCTTTTTCCACACCTTAAACATAGGGAATGTCAGGGTTCGCAGTTTCATTGTTCTTTAGCTAAAAGTAACCAAACAGGGTAGTTCACCTCCTCACAGGGAAGGAACCACATAGTGGATGATAAATGGAGTAACCACTCTATTGCAGAGCTACTCTCCACCTATCACCACTTAGACAATGAAGTCTCAACTGGCCAAGGTTAGCCTTATTGTCCTTCGTTTGGAGGGGGGTTTGTGTAGGAAAGTAGCATCTTTCTAGCTTGGTTACTCCCACACTCACCTGTTTGTCAGTGTGTGCGACTGTGTTTACTGGGATCCTGCTAACCAGGACCACAGTAGTTATGCTCTCTCCCTTAAATGTGGTTGTTGGATACTATTAACACAGTATTTCATCCACAATTGGCATACTGGGGCCCCCTTATAAGTCCCTACTATATGGTACCCAGATAGCCAGAGCATTGGGGTTCCAGGGGATCCCTATGGGCTGCAGCATTTATTTTGCCACCTATAGGGAGCCCACACAAAGTCTTCTGCAGGACTGCCATTGCAGCCTGCGTGAAATGGTGCATGCACCCTTTCACTGCCATTTACACTGCATCAGTTCACTTTTAAGTCACCACTATAGCAGGCCCTCCAGCCCTGTTGACAGGGTGCAGAATACGTGCATGAGGGCACCCCTGCACCAGCAGAGGTGCCCCTACTACTGCTAGCATTTTTTTCCCAGACCCCGTGAGTGGGGGACACCATTTTACACGTGTACTATATATAATTCACTACCTACGGAAGTGCCCCCATCCTCCGCATCCCAGTCTTCAGACTCTGACCAGGTGCATGACGCCCCTAAACCTTTAGACATACGTAAGCGTAAGACCTGCAATCTGCAGGATGGCGACCAGGTACCTCTCAACTTGTCTTTTGACCCTGAAAATATCATCCACCCTTGTTCCACTGAGTGGATTCCTTGCATTGAGGTGGCATATTACGTGCTGGAAATATTGAGAAAGGGTTTTGACTGTGATGTGCACAGCACCCTACGCTCAAAATGTCCTCGCCACTCCCTTTTGAGAAAAGTATTGGATACCCCTGATCTAGATCCAAATATGGCGACCTTTATTAAAAGATTCTCTTAAGATCCTAAAAAGGGCATAGATTGGGCATGGAAGGGTTGTCAGGATGAACTACTGGACATCTCCGGTCCCATCACAAAAATCCTGGAACTGGCAGTTCAGGCTAAAGAAACCAATGCTCCCCTAGATCCGCAGACCGTATTGTTATAACAGAGAGCCATCTCTTAAATTTTTTAGGCAATGCAAAGTGTGCAATGTCCACCAAGCGCAGATGGCCCTTTTTGATGTGCATTGATCAGAAACTGGCGGAATTAGCCCCTAATGAGGCAGGCTCCATGGCGAATGGTATACTATTTGGCGACAAATTCGTCAAGGACTTATGAAAATATGTGGCTACTTTCTCCGCGTTGGATAAGGTCCAATCTTCTATGAAAAAGATGTTCAGTGGGGGCCTTTTTGTCTGGGCCAGACGCTGCAGGATCCGAGTGCCAGGCCGCAGATTTTACCAGGTCTCAGGAGGCTACAAACAGCAGGCTTGATGTACCTCCTATTCCACGTCTGAATTCTTCCCTACCAGATATCGGAGAGGCTGGGTCTGTGGCTTCAGAACCAATAACTGAGGTGGTTTCAACGCCTCTGATGGGACATCAGCAGGTGAGAATCATTCCATACTCAGAAGTTATTCTGGGGGGGGGGGGAGGCTGAAAGAGCATATTCCGGCTTGGGAAGCATTTCTTACGATCCATGGGCATTGCAGGCTGGAGTTTTATGCTTCCCCTCAGCAGAGAGCCCCTCCTTGGTCCATTCATTTTTTCCCAAGTAGAGAGCAATTTCATGGACAGGGAGATAAACGCACTTCTGTGCAAAGGGGCCATAGTCAGAACGAGCACTCACGGTTCCAGGTTTGTCAGTTTGATATTCTTGGTACAGAAAAAAGGCGGGGTTCTCGTCTAGTGCTCAATTTGAAGGAGTTCAACTCCTGGATAGTCTACTGTCACTTCAAGATGGAGGGTATCCATCTCTTGAGAGATCTTCTGCGAGAAGGAGACCATCTAATACGCCTAGATCTCAAAGACATGTATGTTTCGGGCCTATTTTTGAGCCGCACTGTCGATATCTTCAGTTCTGTTGGTGAGACCAATGGTACACATTTTCCGTTCTCCCCTTCAGTCTTTCTTCTGCTTCTTGGTGCTTCACCAAGCTTTTAAGTCTAGTGGTGCAGTTCCTCAAGGAAAGAGGCGTCCGCCTCATTATATATCTCAATGATTTGGGGATTCAGTGTTGATGCAGCTGGCGTAGACAGTCTCGCTTCTGCAAGATCTGGGTTTCCTTATCAGTTCGGACAAATCGATCTTGGTTCTGTCCAGGTTCATAGAATTCTTAGGCTTCCATGTCGATTATATCAAAGCCCAACTGTTATTACCTCTGGCAAAGAGGAGTTCTATCAAGAAAGAGTTGAGGAGAGCCCATGTCTCTCCGAGTATATCATTGATGACCTAGCATAGTTGGTAGGCCTTTTAGCCGCCTCTATTCAGGTGATTTTTCCGGGACCTGTGCATCACTGGGCCTTGCAACGTCTGAAGATAATACATCTTTCAAGAGATTGTCCTATTCGGAGCAGATTTTGCTGTTGGAAGAAGCCAGAGCAGAGATCTCTTGGTGGCTATCTCACATGGCTGCATGGAACGGCAGGGTCATTTTCGCATCAGTGCCGGAGATGGTCATAGAATCTGCTGGCAGTCGCTGGTGCTGGGGAGCCCACTGTGGTTTGGTACAGACAGGGGGCCAGTGGTCCTCATAGGAATTGATGCTCCATATCAATTGCCTGGAACTTCTAGTGGGGGCGTTTACGATTCAATTTCTTTCTCCACGCCAAGCGAAATGTTGTATCCTATTATGCATGGACAATAGATCAGCTGTTTGTTATATAAACTGCCTGGGAGGCACCAGGTCTCGAGTCCTGGTGGAGATTGAGAAAGAATGTTGGCAATTCTGCCTCCAGCATCATATATCCATGACAGCGGAGCATATTCCCGGGAAGCGCCAACCTGGTGGCATAGTGGAACTCTCACTTCCTGAAGGATGGCAGCGATTAAGAACTCAGCCTGCAGGTGTTTCACAATCAGAATATTTGGTAGGGTCCATGTTCAATGCACCTGTTTGCATCAAGACTGAATACTCAACTGCCACGTTTCTTCAGTTGGAGACCGGATCCTCTAGCTCTAGGGTCGGATGCTTTCCTTCAGACATGGGAGAAGGATCTGCCCTACACATTTCCCCCCATTCTCCATGATTCAGAGAGTACTCTCTCAGGTGAGAAGACAGAATGTGGAGCTCATTTTGGTGACGCCTCTTTGGAAGGCTCACCTGTGGTTTCCAGTAACGATGTCGCTGTCCTGTGCACGGCTGATTGATCTTCTGGAGGATCCATATCTATTGCTGGATCCAGGGGGATCCCCCATCCTCTGATAATAGGAGGGCAGTTGTTACTCATGGTGTAGACAATTTCCAGAGATGCAGGTCGGGAGTTTCAGATTATGCACTGTTTTTCTTGCCCCAATCTTGGGCTCCTTCCACTCACAAATGACATGAATCTTCCTGGAGGAGATGGGTTTGTTGGTGTGGTGAGCAGTGCATTGATCCCATGGAAGCGAGCATTAATATGATTGTTAATTTTCTTTCTGACTCAGAAGCGCAGGGCCTAGCTTACAGGACCATTAATAATTTTATGTCAGCGGTCTCAGCGGGTCATCCTCATTTAGAGGGTAAACCAGTCGAGGAGCATCTGCTAATATGCAAGCTGCTGCGCGGTTTCAGGATAGTTAAGCCTCCTTAGCTTAGGTATTCTTCATTATGGGATGTAGATGTTGTCTTAAGTTTTCTGAAGGCCTGGCCTTTTAACTATGACCTTTCACACAAACAGCTGTCAGCAAAACCTAACCTTCTGCTTTGTCTGGTGTCCTGCCAATGGGTCTCAGACGTCTGTGCGTTGGATTTAGCAGGTAGAGTATTTACTACTTCGGGGTTTATTTTACTATTTCTAGACATACAAAGACAGCTTTGAGATGTGTTGCTTATCCAGCTTCTCCCCATCATCAGAAGCTGTGTACTCAAATGTTTGAAACCTTATGAGGAGTGTACCTGAGAGATTTGCAGAGATATCCATGGACAATTGCTTATTTCATTACATAGTCCCTTTGGAACTGATTCTGCTGCCACTCTGGCAAGATGGGCCAAAGATGGGCCAGATGGATATTGGGGGAAGCTGGGATAGATATTTCTATGTTTCGAGCTCACTCTTTTCGGGGAGCTGTGGCCTCTAAGGCATTTGCTTCTGGTTCTCATTTAGAGGACATTATGACGGCATCAGACTGGTCTTCGGACTCCACTTTCAAAGTTATTTTTGTATCATAAACCTATTGTTGATGTGTTGTCTGCAGTGTTGGATCAGCTTTGAACTAGCATAATCCGAAGCCTCCGGTTCTGACATAGAATAAAATGTTCTAGCTTATGCTTTATTGATTTTTCCACCCGCTTAACAATTTGTCTGTTTCTGTTGTTATTTGTAAAATGGTTAATTATGTTATGCATAATGTGTTAAATTTTATTTAGATTCCCACTTGTTATTTCATGGGTATGGATTGGGTCATATTAGTTGTCTTTGTTTGACCTTGGTTGTGGATAACAAGGGTTCCTGAATGATAGGTTTGAACAGGAGAAAAGGAATTTTGTTTCAAGATCTTCAGCCCAGTTGGCAGTTGACGTTCTAGGAGTCTGGATTCCAGTTCCTAGAAGTCGAGTATTTAGATTTCCACTGCTTGCAAAGAAAGAGGAACGACTATGTTTGCAGGGACAGATATACATGAGGCAGACGTGTGATTGGTGGACAGCATGGACTATGAGGGCGTCTAGGAAAAGTAGTTTAAAGATTTTTTTGGCTGCTGTAAAATTTTTAATAAAGATAGAGAAGCATAATCCTCGCCTCTGTGTCCTTAATAGAATTGAAAATTCTTGAAGTATAAGCTAGAATTGTTTTTATTGTGAACTCTCTTGGTCGCTTAGACCATCTGTCTGGAGTTATTTTCAAAAGCTCACCTTGAAAAATAGCGCATCCTTGAGTTTGTTTTAGCCTCATTGCTTGTTTGTTTACGTCTCTTTGCTTCATGTTTTAATGTTGCTTTACAGAAGAGGCGCATGTTTGGAGAAAGATTGACATATTTTTGACGCACTTAGGCTCAGTTCAAGTGCTATTGTATTAAAAGAAAACCGGAACTGCGTCAGAGCAATTGACTGAGGCACACACAAGAAGGAATAGTGAATGGCTGCAAGTCAAATGGAAGGCTACTGTGCATATTTACACAGAAGCCATGTTCTGAAAATATTTAAACTGTTTGCAATTTCTCCCTTTCGTGTAACAATTGTGGGGGGGGTGTATTTGCTTTAAGGCTACAAACATGTTAAACACATTACCAACTGTGTACAATGCAATGTATTTTATAGACATGGCACAGGAATTTATTTACTAGACATGAGATCTGTATTTCTCTTTGAAAACCACTCCCCATTTAATTTGTGGGTTGGCTTTTTTATGTTTTTGCTTCTTGAAAGGAGTAAGAAACTACATTCCAAAATTGCCTTGTGCATGTGCTCACACGAACAACAGCCATTTTCGAATGGTTTCTTCACCATGTGTGTGATGTAGAGACCAAGAAATTAACCAGAACAGCCAAGCCAAGGGTCGGGTCTGACTCTAAGAGCCCGTGCATGAGCTAACTCTTTAAAATATTTGGCATGTAAATCATTTAGCACATTAGATTATGACTCTGCATTGACAAGTATTTATGAAAGTATTTTAAACATAAACTAAGAAACATTCCAGCCCCAGCAAAAACGAAAATGTATTAGCAAACTAAGAGGCAAGTTAGTTATCATGTGTAGCTTAAACGTGGCCTAGATTCTTATTATAGATTGATTAACATGATAGGCTATTAAATAAAACAATACAGACCACTTCCTGGACTCGCATTTTTGAAGGTGCTCTCATATGTGGTAATATACAAAAACAAGGCTTGGTGAGATAGTTTTTGTCTAGACCCACACAATTTGGTCAAGCAGCAAAGCGGGATGATCTTTGATTTTTTTAGTGTCATGCTGTCGAAGTCAGTCACTAGATGAGCATATTTGACACCAAAGGTTAAGGCTTAGCGAGAGGGTGCCAGACAAAATCCACATTTTATTTTCAACAGTTTTCCATGAGCCAAACTGCTCAAGGACAAATGAGCGCTTCACAACTGGCATAGATTACATTACACATTTGTTTGGGCACAGGGACATTTGCTGAGACTCACCGGATGCTAAGTTGGATCTAAGGATTCAAACCAGATTCACTGTGTTAGATGGTCAGCAACTGTAGCCACATCAACTCCTGTGATAGCTGGGCTTGTTTTAGGCTTAAGGTTCCAAGAGGACCTTGAGCTGAGCCAGAGCAAGGCACCAGGTTCAACCAAGCTAGAGTTTTCAGAGGTTTACCCATCTCTAGTGTGATGCAATAGAACATGCATTGGCAAAGTCAAAACCAAGAGCAGCAGCACCCTCCAAAACACATTGACAAACCTCTTGGTAGCTAAGGGCTCCTGTATTGGCTTTGCCAGTGCTTCCTATTTAAATGCCATTTGAAACTGGAAGCCCTCATGCAGCTTAATTTCCTTAATGTAATCTGACCTTCTACATCAGTGTTTTGAGGGATGAGAATAATAAGCAATCCATTACAACTCACCAGTGTTGCTCTTAAACACCATGCACATGGTTCATATAGGCAACTTGAATATACCAAGGAGGAATTGGCTATTTAAGTATGTTTAACTGGATAGCACAAGCACTTTACTCCTTGTTAGTTAGCAAGGGAGTCCACAGAGTTCTAAAGCCAGCAAATAATAGGGTCCAGCAAAAGGGGAACAATCTGGGGTGGCAATGCAGAAAATATATATTTACTACAGAATATATATATTTTCATTATCCATTAAAAACATATTATGCTGATGAGAGAGTTAAGGCTTTGTTTAGCCCAGACTTAAAAAGAGATAGCAAGAAGACAGATATAACATCAGCATGCTGACCTCCTGCGAGGGCTTCTGAAAGCGAGATGCCTTTGAATTACTTTTGTCAGCATGGGGGGGGAGGGGGGGTCACTTGATGGGAAGACTGTAGAAGAGTGCCTTACAGTATCCCAAAATAATTTGTAAAGCTAGGAATCTGCCTCACTGGTCAGTGGAGAGAGAGAGGGGAGATACAGGGCAAGATCTGGACCAAATGGAAATGCAAGATATGCTCATATTTTTGTAGAATGGGGGTTTGTTATAAATGGGGTCTCTAGTTCGCAGTCATCTTACACCCTGTCCTAGTAGGGACCCTCTCTCTAGTCAGGTTAAGGGAGCCACACACCTAAGATAACCCCTGCTCACCCCATTGGTAGCTTGCTACAAGCAGTCAGGCTTATCTCAGAGGCAATGTGTAAAGTATTTGCCACCATCACCGCTACCGTACTCCACACCAGTTTAGAAAAATAGCCAATATTTACTTGAATAAAACATGACCAAAACAACCAAAATCCAACATACACAAGAAAAGATATTAATTTTTAAATTTAAGAGTCTTAATCCATATGAATCAATGGATGGGTTGTTCTAGCATGTAGTACCTGGTATACGCCAAAAATAAAGCCACAGGAGAGGTGATGTGTCAGTAAAGCAAGATATGTGTTGATTCCTTACTCGCAAGTGAGGCCGTGTGTCAGTTCTCTTCCCACCGGGTAGGCAATGTGTTGATTCTTTCCCCACAGGGAAACGATGTGTTGATTTTTGGCCACACAGCCTCTGTTCCTTGCGCTGATGTTGAAGATTTGACGCCTAGGGATGATGGGTGGAAAATCCAGACTCGCAACAAAGATGGATCTGCGCTGAAGCAGGCGATGCACCGATTTCGCCGGCACTGCATCACTTTTTCAGCCGCGGTGCAGGCGTGTGGTGCTTAGATTTTTCTTTAGGTCACAGGCTTCGACTTCCAAGGGACTAGATTTGGCACCACTTGGCAAGTCAGGACTCTCATCAGAAGAGCTCAAGCACAGTCAGGTGAAGTCTTTAATATTCCCGAGACTTCACAGCAGGAGGCAAGCTCATTTGAAGCCCTTGGAGAACCTTGGAAAGCCAGATGTAGAAAGCAAAGTCCGGTCCTTTCACTCCCAGGGCAGAAGTAGCAGCAGCATGTCAGCACAGCAAAGCAACAAGCAGAGTGGCAGGTCCTCCTCGAGCATCCAGCTCTTCTCTCTGGCAGAATGTCCTCAGTCCAGAAGTGTTCTGAAGTTGTGGGGCCAGCAGTCCAATATTTATACTCATTTCTGCCTTTGAAGTAGGCAAATTTCAAAGGAAAGTCTTTGAAGTGCACAAGACCCTGTCTCTCCTTGTCCTGGCCCCAGACACTCCAGGGTGGCTGGAGACTGCTTTGTGTGAGGACAGGCACAACTCTGTTCAGGTGCAAGTGTCAGCTCCTCCCTTCACTCTAGCCCAAGAAGACCCATCAGGATATGCAGGACACACCTCACCTCCCTTTGTGTGACTGTCTAGAGTGAATTTGCAAACAACCCAACTGTCAGTCTGACCCATATGTGTATTCCACAGCTAGGCAGAGGCACAGAATGGTTAAGTAACAAATTGGCCACTTTCTAAAAGTGGCATTTTCAAACTTACAATCTAAAAACTAAAACCCAACTTCACAAAGCGATGTATTTTAAAATTGTAAGTTCAGAGACCCCAAACTCTGAATCTCTATTGGCTCCCAATGGGAAACTGCACTTAAAAGATATTTCAATACAATCCCCATGTTACCCTTTGGGAGGGATAGGCCTTGCAATAATGAAAACAAATTTTGCAGTATTTCACTACCAGGACATGTAAAACACACCATCTACCTTTTAAATACACTGCACCCAGTCCACGGGGTAACCTTGGGCCTACCTTAAGGGTGACTTACATGTATTAAAAGGGAAGGCTTGGGCCTGGCAAGTGGGTTCACTTTCCAGGTTGAACTAGCAGTTTAAAACTGCACACACACACACTGCAGTGGCAGGTTTGAGACATGTTTACAAGGCGACTTGGCAGTTCAGGCTTGAGTATTCCTGTGTCATTATACTCTGGCTGCTCCCTCTCCTTCCTCCTAGTGCTTCAGCTGTCCAGCTCTTGCACCTCTGATTTCCATTCTGTAGACTTAATGTACAAATGACACCCAGAGTGCATCTTTTTCAAAGGAAACTCTGGCCGGATATTATCTCTTAGTTCTAGCAATAGAAAGAGGCCTCCTCCTTATCCACGGTGCACTGCAATACTAGAATGACCAAATCAGAGACCTTCTTTACACTGTACTACTGATATGACCAAATCAGAGACCTGCACTGTACTACTGATATGACCAAAACAGAGACCTTCTTTGCACTGTAGTACTGATATGACCAAATCAGAGACCTTCTTTGCACTATACTACTGTTATGGCCAAATCAGAGACTTTCTTTATACTGTACTACTGATATGACCAAATCAGATACCTTCTTTTCACTGTACTACTGAAATTTCCAAATCAGAGACCTTTTTGCACTGTACTACTGGTATGAACAAATCAGACACCACCTTTTTTTACTGGCTAAAAATGCTAAACTGGTTATCCCTTGGTGCAACGCTCACCTTTTTATGTCCCTTAAAATAGGTATGACCAGCGAGCGCACTCCAGCCTCTGATGCTTCCAGCTCACAAACTCTTCTCTTGGGGAACAGCATGCAGCGATTACTGGCTGTCACCAGTGCTTTAAATGGGCCGGTACTCTCCGGTACGGAGTACAGGCACTTTTTTATTTTGAGAGGGAGAGTACTGGCATATCTCAACAAAAACGTAATACTTTTAATTGGAGAGTACCGGCACTTCTCAGAAACAAGCAGGTACACTGGTACAGAGTACCTGCACTTCTATTTTTCCATTTAAAGCACTGGCTGTCACCCTCTTTAACTACAAGCCTCAACTTCTGATTCAACAGAAGCCACTAAAGAGATGCTTGGGCCACCAGACAGAGAGCGGCATCGTCACTCCTGGCATTGAAATAAATGAAGGACGATGCATGCACTCTCATTTAAATGGGAGTATTTCGGAATAGCAGTTGTACGGGAGAGTCCGACAGCTGTTTTAAATAAATCGCCAAATTGAACACTTCAGTAAGCACATTTGTAAAATGTAAGACACTTGCTTATACAGCTTAAGCACTGTGTGGTATTCTATTGGAATCTTGGGGAGATTCCATGAAGGAATGTGAGGTGTGAGAGACTGGGAGTTGAGAGGCAAGAGCGACGTTGCTGTGAGCGCCGGTGGCTGGGGTCTTGTGTCGATCTTATCTTGAATAAACACATCGCCTGTCAACTGGATTACAATCTTCTTGAAGTTTTATTAACCTCAATTACTACATTTTGGCGACGAGTGATTTAAGAACCTCTCTAGTGACCAACACGAAGTAAACCTGGACCCTAACACCAAAAGAAAATCTTCAACTGCATCTACAACGCTGTGAGTGACATCCTGTTAAACCTTTTATTATTTTCAACTGGGAAAGAAAATTAAACTCCCTTGTACCTCAGTAACGGCCGTTTTTCTCCTCGCGCTCACATTTCAAAGTGAGAAGCAGCACGAGGGAGCCTTGTGACATTCTTTTCTCGAGCCTTTCCTTTTCGAACTTGTGCTTTGTGCCGGATTCCTGCCTAATGGAATAGAAATCGACAAAGGACTATTCCTTATTGTCTCTGTATCTAGACTGCTAACCCTCTGATTAACAGGAACAATGCGGCTGCCTTGAATTTTTTAATAATCTTCAGAGAGGATTCATTCATCAACTATATCACCTTTATAAAGGTTATACTGAGGCTATGAAAATCTAAGTAATCGTGCAGCGAGTTTCATTTTACATTAAAAAAAAATTAAAAAAAGAGAAAAAATTATTTCGTTTTTGGGTTATTCTTCAAGATTTCACTAGTTTTACTATTTTGGCACAGATACCTAGACTGCTTAATTCACATATAAAATGCAGAATGTACCTGCCCCAGCGTTCTTTCTATCCTCTCCAGGTGAACCACCAATTCCATGGGTGAAATGGAAAAAGGTGTTCTCGCATTATGCAAGAGTGTGTGGAACATCTTTAAGTGCCAAAAGGAAAACCTCTCTTCTAATGCATTGTTTGGGATCAGAGGGTCAGGATATTTTTGAACATCTTCCAGACCTTCCAGATCTAGAAGCAACGGACCTTAATGAATTCGAAATTTGTATCAAGAAATTGGATTTACATTTTTTGCCAAAAGTTAGCACAGTTCTGGAGAGATTTCATTTTGGACGACGTATTCAGCGCTCAGGGGAAACTGTTGAACAGTACATTACTGAATTGCGTAAATTGGCCTCTACATGTAATTTTGGTCCGTCTTTAGAAGAAAGGTTGAGAGACCAGTTAATGCTTGGTAGTAGTGCTGAAAAGGCCTGGGAAGGCATGTGGTATAAAGACAACCCATCTCTTCAAGAGGTGTTGACCACTGCAAAGAATTTCGAACACTCTAAAGCATGTACTGAAGTTTAAAAAAAGGAAATGCCTTCAATGTCTAATAATTTTGAGAATAGTAAAGGAGACTTTGTTCACACCATACAAAAGTCTAAATCCACTAACAAATACACTGAGGCTAGTAAAGTTATTAGTGGTTCCCAGCAAGGAAAATGTTTCAGATGTGGCAATGAAGGCCATTTCGCAAAAATAAAGGATGTCCTGGATGGAAGGCTACGTGTAAATCTTGCGGGAAGAAAGGACATTTTACCAGATGTTGCAGATCTGGAAAAGACAGGAAGAAAGTACAAGAAGTACAGTTGAGTGAAGATGAAGCGGATGAAGAATACAACATTTTTCAAGTCAAAGGATTTTCTCCTAATGGTCCAATGGAACATATCAAAGTCAATGGGTGTGTAGTTAAAATGCTGTTTGATTCAGGCGCCAAGATAACGTTAATTCCAAAGACATTTTATCAACAGGAATTGGCGGGACGAGTTAAAATGTTTAAACCAGGCATCAAACCTAAAGGTTATGGTGGTGTTCCTATAAGTCTTTTAGGTTATTTCTGGGGAACTATCGAATTTGGTGACATGATCATACCTGGAAAGATATATGTCTCTATGAAGGGTGATTCCTTGATAAGCTGGATACATCAACGTGATCTTAGCGTATACTTAGATCCAAATGCTGATTTTCCTGTGTGCATAAAGAAGAGAGTGGCTGAGTCTGTGTGCGTGGATTCTGTTAATATACAGGAAGAAAACATATTGATGGTGGGACTAGAAAAGAGTGTGAAGTGGACGAAAGAGTTTCCAGAAGTATTTCTAAAGAAAATGGGCTGTCTTAAAAATTATTTACACTTAATAAAACTTAAACCTAATGCCAACCCGAGAGTAGCTAAAGTTAGAGGGGTACCGTTATCAGTACGGGACAGCATGAAAATGGAATTCGATAGGTTAGTGAGTGAAGGAATTATACAGGAGGTGGAGGCTACGGAATGGTTGTCCCCTGTGGTTTTGGCCCGTAAGGCCAATGGGGAGGTGAGATTGTGTGTAGATTTGAGGGAGTTGAACAAAATGGTAGTGGTAGATCACTATCCCCTCCCTAATATATCTGAATTGTTGTGTTTCCTGGATGATGCTAAACATTTCTCATCCCTAGATTTGACCTCTGCATACCATCAAATAAGACTGCATCCGGATTGCCAAGATTTAACTGCATTTGTTACACCATTTGGTACGTTCAAGTACGTAAGAATGCCGTTTGGTCTGGTCTCCGCCGCTGCGGTGTTTCAAAGAATCATGGAACATGTGCTCAGTGGTCTGGAAGGTGTAAGAGTATATCAAGATTACGTGTTGATTGTAGGTTCGAGTGTGAAAGAACATGATGTGCGGGTGAGAGAAGTATTAGCGAGACTGAGAGACGCAGGATTAACCTTGAAGGTAGGAAAATGTAAATTTAATGTAGAAGAAATTGAGTATTTAGGTCATGTAATAAGCAACACAGGTATTCGGCCAAAAGAAGATCTGGTTAACACTATCATTAGTCTGAGATCTCCACAGAGTAAGGAGGAAGTGTCGAAATTCCTGGGGATGATTGAGTTTTATAGCAAATTTATTTCCAATATGGCTCTAAGAACCACATCCATGAGAGAACTATTACGAAAGGGGAAGGAATTTCTCTGGACAGAAAAATGTGAAGAAGAATTTTGTTTTCTGAAAAGAAGTTTGAATTCGGCTCCAAATTTGGGTAGTTTTGATAGCAATGATGAGACCTGGGTAATTTCTGATGCAAGTTCAAAAGGTTTGGGAGCAGTTTTAATGCAAAAAAAGAATGGGGTGGAAAGGACAATTTTGTTCATCTCAAGTGCGTTGAGAGGAGCAGAGTGTAACTATTCAGTTGTAGAAAAAGAGGCCCTCGCTGTTTATTGGTCAGTACGCAAATTGAGAAAATTTTTGTGGGGAAGACAATTTTTAGTTAAGACAGATCACAAACCACTGAAAGAAGTGTTCAGAAAGAAGGGGATTGATTTAGTATCACATAGAATACGAAAGTGGGTGGTGGCATTACAGGAATACAATTTCGAGGTGGTGTACATTCCAGGTGTTAATAATATTTTGGCTGATTGTCTTTCGAGGATGGTGGAGTTTGATAGCAAATTAGGAGAAGATGGTGAGGACTCCGAAGATGAGATTAAAGTGTGTGAAATTTTGGACGGAATTGTTTCCGAAGAACAGTGGAAAGATGAAGTAAAAAAAGATGAGGTGTTAATGAAAGTCATTCACAATGTAGGAAATGTGTGGTGTGAGAAGAGCAAGCACGAAGATGGAATGAAAGGATTTTGGCAAGTCAGAGACGAATTATCAGTGATAGAGGGAGTACTCATGAGAGGCACGAAATTGGTTCCTCCTGTTGGTGTAAGGGACACTTTGATGAAGCATGTTCATGCTAGTCATATGGGCATAGCTAAAACTAAGGAGAGAGTGAGAGATGGTTATTGGTGTCCTGCTATGGACATAGAAATTGAAAGGTTGGTCAGGAACTGTTTCGAATGCTCACAGAGTGATAAGTCTTTGAAGTGTAGAACTCAACCAATGGTCTTAAGAGAGCAAGCTATTGGTCCGTGGTCTGATGTAGCGGTTGACATCTTGGGACCCATAAAAGTTAATTCCCTTGACAAATATGTGTTAGTTTGTGTAGACATGTACTCAAGGTGGCCAGAAGTAAAAATAGTTAACTCAGTGGAATCAAGAGTAGTCATTACATTTTTGGAAGGTCTGTTTGAGAAGGAAGGCTTTCCTACCTCAATTTTATCAGACAATGGATTTCAAATGCTTGTGTGGTAAAGTTTTAGTCAGAGTCTGTAGGAGGCTGGCCTGGCTTGTAGTGGGTACCAAGGGGTACTTACACCTTGCACCAGGTCCAGGTATCCCTTATTAGTGTAGAGGGGTGTCTCGCAGCTTAGGCTGATAGAAAAGGTAGCTTAGCAGAGCAGCTTAGTCTGAACTAGGAGATGTGTAAAGCTCCTACTATACCACTGGTGTCATATGCACAATATCATAAGAAAACACAATACACAGATATACTAAAAATAAAGGTACTTTATTTTTATGACAATATGCCAAAGTATCTCAGTGAGTACCCTCAGTATGAGGATAGCAAATATACACAAGATATATGTACACAATACCAAAATATGCAGTAATAGCAATAGAAAACAGTGCAAACAATGTATAGTCACAATAGAATGCAATGGGAGCACATAGGGATAGGGGCAACACAAACCATATACTCTAGAAGTGGAATGCGAACCACGAATGGACCCCAAACCTATGTGAGCTTGTAGAGGGTCGCTGGGACTGTAAGAAAACAGTAAGGGTTAGAAAAATAGCCCACCCCAAGACCCTGAAAAGCAGGTGCAAAGTGCACCTAAGTTCCCCAGAGAGCACAGAAGTCGTGATAGGGGAATTCTGCAAGAAAGACCAACACCAGCAATGCAACAACGATGGATTTCCAGACGAGAGTACCTATGGAACAAGGGGACCAAGTCCAAGAGTCACGATTAAGTCGGGAGTGGGCAGATGCCCAGGAAATGCCAGCTGTGGGTGCAAAGAAGCTGCCACAGGATGGTAGAAGCTGTGGATTCTGCAAGAACGAAGAGGGCTAGAAAGGTCCCCTTTGGAGGATGGATGTCCCACGTCTTGAAGAAGCTTGTAGAGGTGTTTTCGTGCAGAAAGACCACAAACAAGCCTTGCTAGCTGCAAGGGTCGCGGTTAGGGTTTTTGGATGCTGCTGTGGCCCAGGAGGGACCAGGATGTTGCCAATTGCGTGAGGAGACAGAGGGGGCGTCCAGCAAGACAAAGAGCCCACTCAGAAGCAAGCAGCACCCGCAGAAGTGCCGGAACAGGCACTACGAAGAAGAGTGAACCGGAGGTCACCCAAAGTCACAAAGGGAGGTCCCACGACGCCGGAAGACAACTCAGGAGGTCGTGCACTGCAGGTTAGAGTGCCGGGGACCCAGGCTTGGCTGTGCACAAAGGAAATCCTGGAAGAGTGCACAGGAGCCGGAGCAGCTGCAAATCACGCGGTTCCCAGCAATGCAGTCTAGCGTGGGGAGACAAGGACTTACCTCCACCAAACTTGGACTGAAGAGTCACTGGACTGTGGGAGTCACTTGAACAGAGTTGCTGAGTTCAAGGGACCTCGCTCGTCGTGCTGAGAGGAGACCCAGAGGACCGGTGAAGCAGTTCTTTGGTGCCTGCGGTTGCAGGGGGAAGATTCCGTCGACCTACTGGAGATTTCTTCGGAGCTTCTAGTGCAGAGAGGAGGCAGACTACCCCCACAGCATGCACCACCAGAAAAACAGTCGAGAAGGCGGCAGGATCAGCGTTACAAGGTCGCAGTAGTCGTCTTTGCTACTTTGTTGCAGTTTTGCAGGCTTCCAGCACGGTCAGCAGTCGATTCCTTGGCAGAAGGTGAAGAGAGAGATGCAGAGGAACTCTGATGAGCTCTTGCATTCGTTATCTAAAGAATTCCCCAAAGCAGAGACCCTAAATAGCCAGAAAAGGAGGTTTGGCTACTTAGGAGAGAGGATAGGCTAGCAACACCTGGAGGAGCCTATCAGAAGGAGTCTCTGACGTCACCTGCTGGCCCTGACCACTCAGAGCAGTCCAGTGTGCCAGCAGCACCTCTGTTTCCAAGATGGCAGAGGTCTGGAGCACACTGGAGGAGCTCTGGGCACCTCCCAGGGGAGGTGCAGGTCAGGGGAGTGGTCACTCCCCTTTCCTTTGTCCAGTTTCGCGCCAGAGCAGGGCTGGGGGATCCCTGAACCGGTGTAGACTGGCTTATGCAGAAATGGGTACCATCTGTGCCCATGAAAGCATTTCCAGAGGCTGGGGGAGGCTACTCCTCCCAAGCCCTAACACCTTTTTTCCAAAGGGAGAGGGTGTAACACCCTCTCTCTGAGGAAGTCCTTTGTTCTGCCTTCCTGGGCCAAGCCTGGCTGGACCCCAGGAGGGCAGAAACCTGTCTGAGGGGTTGGCAGCAGCAGCAGCTGCAGTGAAACCCCAGGAAAGGCTGTTTGGCAGTACCCGGGTCTGTGCTAGAGACCCGGGGAATCATGGGATTGTCTCCCCAATACCAGGATGGCATTGGGGGGGCAATTCCATGATCTTAGACATGTTACATGGCCATGTTCGGAGTTACCATTGTGAAGCTACACATAGGTAGTGACCTATGTGTAGTGCACGCGTGTAATGGTGTCCCCGCACTCACAAAGTCCGGGGAATTTGCCCTGAACAATGTGGGGGCACCTTGGCTAGTGCCAGGGTGCCCACACACTAAGTAACTTAGCACCCAACCTTTACCAGGTAAAGTTTAGACATATAGGTGACTTATAAGTTACTTAAGTGCAGTGGTAAATGGCTGTGAAATAACGCGGACGTTATTTCACTCAGGCTGCAGTGGCAGGCCTGTGTAAGAATTGTCAAAGCTCCCTATGGGTGGCAAAAGAAATGCTGCAGTCCATAGGGATCTCCTGGAACCCCAATACGCTGGGTACCTCAGTACCATATACTAGGGAATTATAAGGGTGTTCCAGTATGCCAATGTAAATTGGTAAAATTGGTCACTAGCCTGTTAGTGACAATTTGGAAAGAAATGAGAGAGCATAACCACTGAGGTTCTGATTAGCAGAGCCTCAGTGAGACAGTTAGTCATAACACAGGTAACACATACAGGGCACACTTATGAGCACTGGGGCCCTGGCTGGCAGGGTCTCAGTGACACATACAACTAAAACAACATATATACAGTGAAATATGGGGGTAACATGCCAGGCAAGATGGTACTTTCCTACAGAGTCTAACAAATGTTTTGGAAAGTTACACAGCTACTACCCTGATCGGTCATGATAATTTCTTGTCATTTGCATTTGGTGAACAGTGAGGACAGACGGTTCTAAGAAGCAGCTGCTTAGAAACTGCAACCTTGGTTAGTCTCTCAGGTACTTGAGGATTCAGGTATAAAAACCTGGCACGCTAGTTTGGTATCAGTGTCACTGCCAGAGCCGGCTTTAGGACGGTGCGAACGGTCGGCTGCACTGGGTGCTCACCTGGATTGGGGAGTACTGACCTCAGGGGGGCGCTGTGTTTAGCAATGATGTATGAAACTTGCGATTTAAATGCACCTACCGAAAACTTCTTTGTGCGTTCAGCCTTCAGGAAACAATTAAAATGTCAAGATACTTCTTGTGATTAATGTTCCTGCTAGGGAGACAGATGGGAGTTTTGACAAGTGCTAGTTTTGACTCGCCCTAAAGTAGTGTAGAGGGTTAATATTTGCCACAAAGAACAAAATTATATTTTCTGTGGATAGTTGAGTGGATTAGTAAAGCCAGCCTTTACAAGTGCTTTAAAACAAATGGAGGTATGTGAGAGAGGAGCTATGGAGAGATGAGGGGCACATTTGCCAGGCGGTAGTGAGGGAATCCAAGGAGGTGGTCATGGGGTGGGGGGCACCAAAAAAGACTGTCACACAGGGCTCCAGCAGCACTAAAGCTGGCCCTGGTCGCTGCAGTATGAAAAATAGCACTAGGCAAGCCAGGCAAACAGTGTAGTCATTGAGGCTGGACTAGAGGCCGTGTTTTAAGGAGAAACTTTGAAGTACTTTCCACACTCACAGACAGCTAAAATTAATGACGTCTGGCATGGGTTGGCAGCAAAAGCCTAGGAAGGTTCTTAGGAAATTACTTAGTTCTGAAGTAAAGAAACTTGGTGAATCTTCAAGCAAATAGAACAATAGGAAGGTTGGAGCAAAAAACAACATATTATCAGCTTATACCTTAAGTCATGTTAAAATTCCACAAACTTTAATTCCCTTCCAGCACCTGTTGCATTGCTTTTTAAGGAGAGCCCAAGAGTCGCATTGAGACTGTGCAGCACATGCTCATCAAGTTCTTCCCTAATGCTCAATCAATATATTGCAAGTGTTGCAAAGACTGCACATGTTCAGTAGCGCCATTCTTCTGGCAAGTTCATCCCACAGGAATGTCAGTGACGTGTTGACCTGACCTCCGGGCTGTCAAATTACCCCCGCAGTGACAGATTTGTTAAGTAACAGAGGTGAAATACAGGAGAGCTGACAGAGAGCCCAGGTTATAAAAGAGTACTGCAAACATTCAGGCATAAACTACTGAATGCCAGATCCATCGGATCGCAATACGCCTCTTCGCCAAGATAAGCCCCAGCTGTGCAAATCTATACGCCATCTTACGGCCCTTCTTAGGGACAGGGAGCAGGCCCAGCAAACAGTGTTTCATCGTAAACTGCACTCGCACAGCTGTGACCTCCCTCAGTGCCTCCACTACCTCACGCCAAAAGGGTTGGACAGAGCTACAGACTCATGCCATGTGATCAAATGAAGCCGACGGCGCCCCACAATGGCCACAGCTGTCAGATCTTGAGTGGGATATTCTATGCAAGCGTTGAGGTGTCAGGTATGCTCTATGCAAGTAATAGAAGTGCGTCAACTTAAATCGAGTATTGCTAGTCGCATCCCGCACCAGTGAACAGGCTCTATTCCATTCCCCATCTGTGAGCGTCACTCCTAGGTCAGCTTCCCAACAGCCCCTGCTCCTCTGCGTCCCAGTTAGCCTGTCACCCTTGAGAGCTTTATAAGTTTGAGACAGGAGAACGCGGTCACCTTCAGGGTCAAGAAGAGTCACCAGGAGGTGGGATTCAGCTGGCTCCTCTGGAAATGTCACCCAAATCCCTCTGGCCGTCCACGAAATGTTTGCATACTGTAGGAACTGCCCCCGACCCACTCCAAACAGGGACTACCCTTCTTCTCTTTTAATAAATGTGCCATTGTGGTATAAGTCATCAGCATTATTACAACCCCCTGCGCGCCACTTCGCAAAATCCATCACCTCATCGGCCTTGACAAAGGGTCGGATCCACCATAGGGGAAGGGAAGCAGGCGTGCGTACGGGGCCCTGCGTAGAACCCGCACAAACGCACTCTCCCACGCTCTCGATACCTGTTCTACCAAATAGGGGGCACCATGCAGAACACTAGAGCCCTCCATTAGTATATGCTGGAGACGCTCCACACAGACAGAGCCAGTTAACAAATCCTCTTCCCAATTAGAAGTGTCCTTGCGCCACCGGACTGCATAGTGTAGTAAACCTGCTAGGTAATATAGGTAGAGGTCTGGCAGTGCCAGACCCCCACTAGCCAGGTCCAAATTCCAGAGTTCCATGCGGACTCTACATCTTTTGTCCGCCCAGACTAGAGATAATAGTAATCTATCCAGCTGCCGGAATAATGAGAGTGGAAGCTCTCAGAGTGAACTCTGGAAAACATACAGGCACACGGGGAGAACGATCATATTACTAAGTGCGATTCTACCCATAACCGATAATGGGAGAGAGGTCCAGAATTGAACAGAGGCGCGAAGGCCCTCCAGTACTCTTCCCATGTCTAAAGTAAATTGCAGTTGTAGGGAGTGCGTCACTTGTATGCCTAAATATGAAAAGGACTCAGTCTCCCAGGACAGCCCCAAACAGGGTAACTCTGGCGCCGCCAGCGTCAACAGACCTGCCATCGGGAATAATACTGTTTTGTGCCGATTGATTCGGAGGCCTGACACCTGCCCAAAAATGTCCATCATACCCAACAAGAGGGAGACCGCTCACTCCGGGTCTGTGACATACACCAGGGCATCATCTGCATACAATGATATTATATGCATTCTTGTCCCCACACGGATGCCCCAGCTATCCAGCCCAGACCGTAGTTGTATGGCCAGAAGCTCCATAGCCAACATGAACAGCTGTGGCAACAAGGGGCACCCCTGCCGTGTGCCTCATTCGATAGTAAAGGACTTTGACACTATCGCCCCATACGCACTCTCACCCGAGCCGCTGTATATAAAAGACGCACCCAGGACAGAAAGACGGGGCCTATACCCATCCTACGCATCACCCCCCATAAGTATTCCCAGGATAAGGTGTCAAATGCTTTCACCATATCAAGAGCCACCAGGGCTGCGGGAAACGTGGAGTCACGGGCCTCGTGTAGTATCTGTGTTAAGCGCCGTATATTCATATGAGTCCCCCTCTCCAGTATAAATCCACATTGATCTCCCTGTACTAAATGTGTCACCACTCGACTAAAACTAGAGGCCAAAACCTTAGCTAATAATTTAACATCCACATTTTGCATGGATAACGGCCTATAGGAGCCCGGGTTGTCAGACGCCTTTCCAGGTTTTGGTAGCATGACTATCAGTGCTTCCCGCATATTCTCTGGGAGAAGGCCCTCACTATGCGCCTCATGAACCATTTCCAACAGTCGCGGCAGAATCACAGCGGGATAAGTTCGGTAAACTTCGACTGGTAGCCCGTGAGGACCAGGAGCCTTCCTGGACGCCATACCTCTCAACACCTCCACCAGGTCGTCCAAGGACACCTCCAATTCCTCTGACTGGGCCTCCGTAAGGCGAGGTATCTGGAGACCATCCAAGTACTCTCGTATCCGGGTCACACCTACACCACATGGTGTGGCATAAATAGTCCGCAGGTGCGAATTCCCCCGCAGCTGTCCTAAAATCTTGTCTCCAGAAGGACCGTGGGTGATAGGAATGGGATGCTCCCGCCGAAGGAGCCAAGCCAACATACGCCCGAGTGGTCCCCTTCCTGAAACAGCCGCTGCCTATAATTCCGGCGGACATAATTATCCAGTCTATCCTAGAGGTCTACAATTCTGCCACGCACCTCAAGGCAATCCGACTCTGATGCGTCACCGTTATCTACTTGGCACTTTAAGGCTGCCAATACGTCTTCCTGTTGCGACAGTTCCTGGTCCAAGCGCTTCCTGATACTGTATATTTTACTGAGGCTTTCCCCTCTGATAACTACTTTCAATGCCTACCATTCGATGCCTCGGGCCGTAGCCATACCCCAATTTGTACTAAAATAACCATTCAGCACACCTTGAAGGTCTTGTTTATATTCGGGATCACCTAGTAGGTCAGGCCAAAAACGCCACAGGGGGATCGCAGGCTTGGGTATGTGTGCTTCATATTCCAGAAGGAGAGGGGCATGGTCCGTTAAGAACCGGACCTGATAAACAACTCAGCGGATGTCCAGTGATCCGTCTTTGGAAAGGAGAAATCTATCCAAGTGGCTGTAAGCCCCATGGGTGGGCGTGTAACACGAAAATATTCTAGAGGTGGGGTACATCTCTCTCCACACATCTACAAAGTGTAAATTCCTCATAACATTCCGCAATTTGGCAGTCATGTGCGACTTAGTGTTCATCTTTGGCGAGTCCCTATCTAGGATTCCGTCTAGGACACAATTAAAATCACCAGCCCACAAAATGGGCATCTCAGTGTAAGATATTAATTCCTGTTGGAGCTGATGATAGAACCTAGCATCATCAGTGTGAGGGGCATAAATATTCAACAGGCAGAGCTCCCGGCTATTTAATACCCTGTGTAAGAATATTAATCGGCCTTGCACATCCGCTTTTAGACTTCTTAACATAAAGGGTGTCCTGGGAGCAATCCAAACAGAGACCCCCCTAGCATAGGAGGAATAGGTCGCAGAATAAAACTGCCTCCTCCACTTTTTCTGCACTTTTAGCACTTCATTTTTTATCAGATGAGTCTCTTGTAGGAGAGCAATATATACTCCAAGCCGCTCAGGATATGTTTGTACTCTGTAGTGCTTCACAAAGGATTTCAATCCTCTAACATTCCATGTAAATATGCACGTCAGGGTACCCACCATATTCTGTTCCACTCCACCTAGTCCACTACAGTACTCAACCGCCCCCTCCCCACCCACATGCAGCCCCCCAACACCACCCCCCGGCACGGCGCACGCGCAAACCGATGATCCGATGCCTTCTCAACAGGAGAATGCCCACAGTGCTCACAGTGTCAAAAACAGAATGCCAATTCCAATTAGAATCCACATAACACTCCCCCATCCCACCCCGGGTAAACACCACCCACAACTAATGTCTGCCCAATAGTGTGTGAACCTTGCTATCACTTCTAGTGCCCAGAAGTGGACAAAAATCGCGGCTCCTGCACAATAGCCAGATTCAAGCCCGGACTACACTGCAACACTCCCAGCACACACCAGTCGCCCGGCCCGCACACACACTGTTCCCAAAAAGTGAGCTAATAACGGTGGGGAGGTATCACAGGCCCACCACTCTGCCATGGCCCCAGACCAACTGCCAACCCGGACCCCCGCATCCCCAGCACCTAAAGGCAGCAGTGGACAGGAGAGAAAAAGGGCAGGAGGGCCAGAAGAGAGCCAACAGAGGGAAGACCCCGAGCATCGACCCAGAACCAAAGTACTTGACTCCAACCATAACGGAAGGTACAATGAATCATTGAGGTGACATCAGCTTCCCCTTCTGGAGACAAACCACTCGCGACACAAGGGGATCCGGAGCGCTAGGACACCTCCGACGTGACAGTTTGAACCAACAGTTTAGCCTCATCACGCTCCTGTCTCCTACACTCCAGGCTCAGAGTACTGTCTGAGCACACGATCACTTGGCTTCCATGGCCGGCACGATGGTGTCTGGTACTTCTGCACGCTGCAGTACGCACTTCCGCTGTCTCGCGGAGTCTCCCACCACTCTCCCCCCGCAGGGGTTTCGGCCTTTCTGTCCCATCATTCTGCTCCGACCAGTCCCATGCTGCCTCAGGAGATTGAAAGAAATTTGAGAGTCCCGCATGATGCACCTTCAACTTGGCTGGATACAACAACATCTAAGTATAGCCGAGGTCTTTTAGCTTACGTTTAACACCAGCATAAGACTGGCATTGGAGCTGCACCGCCCTGGTGTGGTCTGAAAAAAAACGGATAGTGTGATTCTCAAATGTAGGATCTCCATGTTTGCGCACCTACTGCAAGATTGCGTCTCTATAGTTAAGGACCTTGGCTATGATTGTTCGTGGAGGGGCTCCCGGCGGCGGCGGCAGTGCTAAGGCCCTGTGTGCACGCCCCACCACAAATAGAGTCGACAAGGGGGCATCAGGCAACGATTTACGGATCCAGTCCTCTAGGAAGGCCTCAACATTTGCCCCCTCTACTCCTTCGGGGAAGCCCACTATACGGAGGTTTCAGCGTCTCGCCCTACCCTCCACATCCTCGACACTCACTTCCAGTTTGCGCGTTTTAGCTTTGAGGATGTCCACCGAGGCCTTCAGCGTGTCCACATCAGACTGCATGCATGTCACTTGTTGCTCAGGGGCCACCGATTGTTCCGCCATTACCCTCAAATCGGCTCTCAGCAGGTTGACATCTACCGCTATGGCGCAATCTGAGTTTGCGTTGCCCAGCTAGATGAATCAATAGCAGCCAGAATTTGCACCCCGGTGGGCTCCGCTCCCTTCTCCAAGGGGCAGGGGGGATCTTTTTGCAGACTCGCTCCTACATTCTGCGCTGTGTATTGATCCATCCGTGTTTGCTATGTTCCCTTATTCGCTCTTTCTTTGCCCATGGTGCGCACTTGATGAGGTGCCTGCCACAAGCAAATACTCCCAATGCTGTGTCCCACACTACCAGGCACAGTGCAAGTGGTCGAACTCCGTGTCCTCGCCACGCACCATCACCTGGTCCCCAACTGCCTCACCCTCACCGGACCACTTCAGGGCGAACACTGGCACAGGCAGTTGCAGCGCTGGTGTCGTTCTCAGCTCACTGTGGCCATCTCACAACCAGCCAGTCCCGCACTCCAGGAGCCGGATGACACAGGGCCACCCAGTCGAAACACTGCCGCAGGCGGGGTACTCCCCCAGAACTAGCTCAGTGACAGTCCCTAGCTACCTCAGTTCTTTCAATGTAGCTCTGTATTTCTACGGCAGCCCAAACGCCCTCCCCAGCTGGCCAGCGACCAACACCCTGCAGCATTCAATTCATCATGATGGGCCGCCAGGCCTGTGGGAGGGGCCACATCCAGCCTCATGCAGGGGGAGAGGAGGTGAGGGACCAAAGCACCACTGAGTCCATACCTTAAAGGCCCCCCGGCAGGGTCACTCTCCCTAGGTTGCGCCTCACCACCGCTTCAATCAGTCGACTTTGACTGATTTTCAAAACGCGCCCGCGATCGCAGCCGCCATCTTGGGGTCAGGCGCTCTTCACCCGCGCTCCCCCGCGGCGCGATCACGGCACCTGCCACTGGTTTTTGGTGCTCCCCTCGTTCTCCCCTCTGCTCCAGGGGACTCCAGGACCCGTCTGCCGGGTTCGTGGGAGCCCAGGGCAGCAGGATCATGGAGGATGCCGAATCCGGGGCAGGAGTACTCCTCTAGTGCTGCCGGTCGGCCATCTTGCCGGCCACAACCCCAACATGCATGCATGCATTAATGAAACGTAACAACTGAAAGACTGAAGCTTTATAAACGTGCACACTAATGTTAATTTAAAATGCTTATATGTATTCATTATTTACGTTTTTTATATTTATGCATTAAGTGATATTTGTAGAAGTAAACATGTATTCTTAATTCATGTTCAGCATTTATTTTGATGAGTATATGTGTGTGCATATATAATCATGTATTCGAAATACAAATTGGTAAAAGTTAGCCTAACTAAAGGCCTACATTCTAAAATGTATTTTGCTTGGATAGTGTGTTCTTTCTTTTGCAGGTGTGTTTCAAGGCTTCGTTAGCTATAGAAAAGGAGTATTGTTCTATATATCAGTTTGCTGATAGTAGGTCGTGAGAAGAGAAATCTTGGCAAGAGATGTGAAAACCTAATGACAGTGGCGGCTGGCTTGTATTTATAGTGGTGGTTTGGGCAAAAAATGGGTGGTCATATAATAAAATTTTAAAAATAGCACTTACCTTAATAACATGCTGTACTGCGTCTTCCTCACCTTTCTCCAATGCAGGACCCAGGAAACTGTACTAACCAATCCTGGAGCTGCTCTCATGCTGTTAAATAGCATAGAGAAGCTTCAGTATTGGAGGAAGTGGCCTCTTTCACCACTCTTAAGAGCGTTGGAGGCCTGTGCTTTCTCTAACCCAGCTGTCTTAAGATAGCTGGGATAGAGAAGTTTAAAATGCAAATGTCCTGCTGCCCGTCGCAAGACGGCCAGCCAAAGGGACATGCGCACTTTAAACTAAAGTGCAGAGCTCCCTGTTGCCACTCAGCAGCAATTGCTCCACCCCGTCCTGATACTCGGTTCAGGATGGGGTGCTGAAAAATAAGATGGTAATAAGTCAACTTTATTACCATTTTATTTTTCAGCTATCGGGCCATTTTTCCAGTGGGACAACACTCCTCCGCTCTCATGGAGGAGCCGCTCCTGTCTAATGCACAGCTGAAGTCTCCTACTTCATCACATACCAGGAACGTGGGATGTTTAAGGTTGCAGTAACTGCAGGAGCTTCAAAACTAGTGATGTCACAATTAGTTACCTGGAAACCTGGCAAGTTTTTTATGAGGAAAAATGTGGTATTTCGAAACATCTTTTAATGTTAATTCGGGGGCACCTTCCACTTTCGACTCAATCAGGTTTAGCAGACACTCGGACTGGGTGATGTGCTGTTGTCAAGTGGGGCCATTGAGGGGACTCCTGGCACCAGAACCTCTTGCAGCTTGTGGGGGAGGAGAAACCCGACATCCGCTACAAAGCACCAGGAGGCCTACCGCAGCCCAGGATGCGCTGTTGTTGAGTGGGGGCCAGTGAGGGGACTCCTTGCACCACAATCCCCTGTAGCTTGTGGTGGAGTAGCTGCCCGATCTGTGCTAAAAAAGCGCCAGGAGGACTACCGCAGTGTGGGATGTGCCCAGGCAAAGCCCAGGCCAAGGGCAGGCCCCTCCACACCCGTTGGAGCTTGGAAGAGGCTGGGCTGGGGGCCATTACCCTAAGATCAGCTGCTCCTATGAAAAGGTAATGTGGGCCTTATAATATAATACTGGACTAGTAGAACGCTGTGCTGGCTGTCCCTGTCACATACTAGGAATGGGGGATGTTCAAGGTTGCAGTAACTGCAGGAGCTGCAAAACTAGGAATGCCACTATTGGTTACCTGGAAACCTGGCATTTTTTTTGTGAGGAAAAATGTGGTATTTTGAAACATCTTTTAATGTTAATTCAGGTGGCACCTTCCACTTTCAACTCAATCTGGTTTAGCAGACACTCTGAATGGGGGATGTGCTGTTGTCCAGTGGGGGCCAGTGAGGGGACTCCTGGCACCAGAATCCCTTGCAGTCTGTGGGGGGGGCTGCCTGACGTGGGCTACAAAGCGCCTTGAGGACTACCGCAGCACAGGACACACTGTTGTTGAGTGGGGGCCAGTGAGGGGACTTCTGGCACCAGAATCCCTTGCAGCTTATGGGGGAGGAGCTCTCCGACCTGCACTACAAAGTGCCAGGAGGACAATCGCAGTGTGGGATGCACTGTTGTCGAGTGGTGCCAGTAAGGGGATTCCTGGCACCAGAATCCCTTGCAGCTTGTAGGGGAGGATCTGCCTGTGAGTTTAAAAGCACCAAGAGGACTATTGCAGCCCGGGGCACGCTGTTGTTAAGTGGGGGCCAGTGAGGGGACTCCTGGCAAAAGAATCCCTAGCAGCTTTTGGGGGAAGAGCAGCCAAACGTGCACTACAAAGCGCTAGGAGGACTACCGCAGTGTGGGACGCACTGTTGTCAAGTGGGGGCCCTTGAACCCTACACACATCAATGAATTTAGAGCATATCACACATCTGCCATTCCCTCTAGACATGGGAGGCCAAAGGGGGGCTATGTACCTACATTTCAAATAAGCTCCCACTGACTAAGTTGAACATGTTATCAAATGATCGTTTATAACACACAAAGGTCGATTCAGTTAGTGATTATCAATTTAAATATTAACGTTTCTTTGTGTGAGGCTTCTAGCATCATTGGGCAGCTGGGAGACGGTTTAGAGAATGTGTATGCAAGCACCAGGAGAGACACGCTTATTTTATGGCGTGGCAATTTCAATATTCATTTATGTAAGGAATCCTCTGAAAAAGTTTGTGGTTTAGTTGAAGGGGGCAATGGGGCTCAGTCCCACTTCACACATAACCAATATGGCAACACAATGAATTAATTAATGCATAGATTTGATTTGTCTTTTTTAAATTAAATTTGTACCAATAACCCGCAATTTAAACCCACCTTTGATGGCAGAGGCGCTTGCACTGTAATAGATTTGTACTAATGTCTAACCATTTCTCCCATAGTGTGTGTTGCCATCAAACACATGACATAGCGATCAGTGACCATTATCCTCAGAGCATACAGCTCTCTCTATTTCCCGGTAAATGGTGTCAGAAGGAAACCCCTGAGCTGGTTAATAACATCAAACTGGCATCACAAAATGGGTACTCTTTATGCTGGTCTCAGATTGAACCACAAGTCTTCTTGAAACAGTTTATTAGCGATCATATTGAAGATTTTGGGGTATGCCTTGAGGACGATGTAGACCCACTGAAACGCATCAGTGCCTATACCTCGATGACACAATGTGTGAAAAAGGGTCTTAGCATGACCAGGGGAAGGCCGAGGCAGCATAAAAAGAAAGGATGGTTTGACTCAGCATGCATGAAGGCCCATAAAAGACTTAAAAAGGCCCTAAGTAAATCACTTAGATGCAAGAATGAGGTCCGCACAATCAGGCAAGAGTATATTACTGCAGTAATAAAAAGGAAAGAATGCCTAAAAGAAGAGTCCTGGGAATTACTCCATGAAGCGAGTCTCAAAAACGACAATATAGCATTCTGGAAGGTAATTAACCCTCCACTGCTGGGGGTGACAGAAACTGCTAGAATGGAGATCGCCATAACGGATGGAGAGTGGATTGACTATTTTTCTGACATATACAGCTCTAAACCGGAATTGGAATGATATGCTCCCCTAGCAGATGCAACCAACCATAGAGACAATTTCTTCATTATAAAACCCCTGTTTAGCTTAGAGGAAGTAGATGGGGCCATTAACACAAGCAAAGGAGGAAAAGCCCCAGGCCCTGATGGTGTTCTAGTGGACAAGTATAAGGCCAACATCCCACTATGGGGCCCCTTGCTGACTGTGGTTCTGAGGGCATGTTGCACCACAGGGTTTATTGCAGCTTGGCCAGAGTCCATCATTGTCCCCATATATAAAAAGGGTGACTGCCTTGACCCTGCTTGCTACAGACCCATCTCGCTCCTTGACTCACTAGCCAAAATAGCTGGACGGATTATTTTGAATAGATTACAGGAATGGGCGGAAACAAATAACATCTTGTCGGATCTGCAATATGGTTTTTGCCCTGGGATAGGGACGGTGGAACAGGGTCTGAATCTGAGTATCCTAATTGGGAAATATACTAGGATTAAGAAAGGAAACCTACATTTGGCCTATGTAGACCTGTCCTCAGCATTCAACTATGTAGTCCACGGCAAACTATGGAGTATTATGGAAGATCTGGGGGTAGACCCAACAAAAATCTACTTCATAAGGGAGTTGTACTCTGGATGCAGATCTAAGGTCAGATATGGGGCAAGTGCAGAATGCACCAGATCATTTAGTGTACAGAGAGGGGTGCAACAAGGCTGCGTATTAGCACCCTTCTTATTCTCTCTATACATAAACAAGATAGAGATAGAGTGAGTAAACAAATGAAAGGATTTCCCCCAAATTGGGCACCAGGCAATTCCAGCTCACCTTTGCGCAGACAATGCCGTTCTTATGGCACAGACTCCATTGGCTTTCCAGTGACTCTTAACAACCTTTGTGAGCTATATGCTAAATTTAGGCCTTAGAATCAATTGTTCTAAGACTTATATTATGAAATGTGACAGCAAGGCAGCTGAGTGCCGTGACATAACAACAAACGGCAAAAAACTTGATCCACAGCAACCTTCTCATACCTGGGAATCTTGTCTGATAAAGAAGGCATATGGTCACAATGTGCTAATACCAGAAAACAACAGTTTATAAAGACCAACATGGCTGTGAAGAATTTTTCAAGGGGTTGGGGGGACGATTTCCCCTAAGGATATGCTCAAAACCTATAGAGCAAAATGCGTTCCCACTGCCACGTATGGGGCGGGTGTCTGGGGATACACCAAGTGTAACGCACTTACAAATAGCGGAAAATTATTTTCTTAAATTTCTTTCATCTGTCCCAAAAGGCACCTCATCATTTGTTTGCCACACAGAACTGGGGGTCACTTTTATAACAGATCTAATTATGATACAACCAGTACTTTTATGCCAGAAAGTTGGACATCGGAACACGCAGGTTTAAACCGCCATATCCTGCACGACTGTCTATACTCAAGATTCTCTTTGCGAATCCTCTGGCTGAAGTTTATTAAGAACTTTTTTAACAACTTGGATCACCCAGACTACTAAGAGATGCCAGAACCACTGCTTGCATTAAGCAGAACAGATCTGAGAACTGAGTGTCTCAATCATTTAGCGGACATTAGGTGGCCTGCGTAAGTTCAAAAACCCAGTATTTTGAGGAACCAACTTATGTTGACTGTGGATGGCATGCAGACTTATCTAACAAATGTTATGAAATCCAGGCACCAGTTGGTCTTGGTCCTCACTCGCCTAAGATTAGACACGTTCCACCGCCTGGTTAGCATTCCCACCATGAACGATATGAGCGTGACGTTAATGAACTATCCTTGTGATTCTGCCTCACCACGAAGCACAATGCAGGTCGTCCTATTTTGTAAACTGTATGACAGACAGAGAAAGCGATTTGTATTGCCATTACTAAGATCCTTTCACTTACACCAATGTCGCACAGCTTATTTTTATTTACAAACTCTCCCGACTATTGAAATATGCTGTGGCCTTTCAAACGACTTATGTTCCATAATCAATATTAGAAAGAGTTAAAATTAATTGAAGGTGGACATGGCTAGAGAAGGAGACCAAGTCGTAAGACTGTACATAGATGAATGAACATTTATTGTAAATACTATGCACAGATATTGTACTTTTAGGATTAATTTTACTTGTGTGTATATAACTAGTTTTTGTGTGATTATTTAAATGATAGTGTTTTTATGATTTTTATTCTAAAGAATAGAATAAAGCTTATATAAAGTAACTGCCTGAGTTCTATGGGATGAGAAATTCAGGTAATTTGCAAATGACAGAAAAGGGCTGAATGGTTCTTGGAGGGGAGGAAAGAGATAACATTGATGTTGAAGGTTTTGTTTGATTTAATCTATGCTTATGCTGTTAGAGGGTTTAATGCAGATTCCCTTGGACTTTGAGGGGTACAGACATCTTTGCTTCCTTTAAAATCTTCCAAGTGGGAATCAACATACTAAACACTTACTCATTTCCCTGGAAGACTTCTACTGAAGCCTTCACTGTGCTGACACCTTCTCACATTTCCAAATTTCCTTAAGATTTCATTTCAACTATCCTTATTCCTGATTTAGAACTTTGACTAGATGATTTTAGAATCAGTTCATGTTCAGAAGAGAGAGCTGGGGTTTCTAAATGGAACACCTATTTTTAATTCTCAGTGTATGTATTGCTGTGGTTGTTATTGCTTTGTGCCTAAATTTGATGCGACTGAACCGATTATGATTTTTCAGCCTGCCAGCTGTAATCCTGTATCTTTCTAACATCTTCATGACATGCATATATATATGATTGATTATTGATTGGAAATAAACTATTTATCTTCAAATAGTGGTTCTCGGTCCTCACTGTGTGACGAGATGTGATTCACAGAAATCTAAATTGTTTAATATTTTTTTCTCCCAAAAATGTCTCAGTCAACTTAAAAAGATACATCAGATGAAAGCTTTTAAATCATGCTCCTAGGTGCTCTCAAATGGTAGCAGAGGATGGTTCGGTTATTGTATTTGTATGAGAGCCCTGTTTTGCCCAAGCCTATTACCAATCCCAAAGCCCATGTCTCCATTCGGAGGAACAGCGGTATTCCACAAATATGGAATGAAGTTAGACCAGCAGAGGAGTGAGTATAAATAGGGGTATGCATTGCAATTGCTTATGCCTAGCCTGTAATGTTTTGCTGAGATTGGATGGTGTGATGCGCTGATGTTTTAAGTTGTTGTGTGGATAAAAAGTGCTTAATGCAAAGAAGTTGAAGTGGTTATCTGGCTTGACGTAGCATAAGATCCCAGGATAGTAATAAGTTATCAGTATAGAATACACTGTGTTGTACTTATCCACTAAGTTTTGTGGTGTTAGTTGTGGGGCACCCTCAGCTACACAATTGAAATAGGGACAAATAACTCTGTGTGAGAGTAAGGTGTGGTCTATGTGATGGATCCTTTTGCGCAGGGCTGCAGCTGCACTGATCCGGGTGATTCCCCGCTGTTCGCGGTTTCGCTTGAGTGTGAAAGTAGGTCGGAAAGTGTTGTTCCGGACCATTTCTTATGTGACTGAATACTATTGATTCTTTAGCAGAGCAGACAAAGTTGTCGAAACATTGCTTGGCATAGTTATTGCGCTTCTATTGCAACATTCACAAAAACTTGTAAAGGAGGTTGAGCCGCTGTGAGGAGTGAGCAAGAAGTCAGAGTGTGACTAGCTCAGATTGGATGGTTGGCATGAGTGCCACTCTGTTATTGGTTGACTACATCATAGAGTGCTGCACTGCTATTGGTTGTTAACATCAAACAAGAAGTGTGGGTGAGAAGAAATTATTTCTGGGTTGACATTGAAATTCTATGTGTGAATGTTGGAAAATTAAATTCTTTACAGCTATATGGAATTTGATCCAGGGAGATGTGAAAATACCTGTTCAGGAGAGAGAAGAAGCACCACCCAAATATATGGCAGGTCATTACATAACTATAACTATGGGGCTTCACACATGTATTTGGCTGTGTCAGTGGCATAAGGTTACAATGAAGGAAGGTGCATTGATATTTCCACACTATGGCACATTTCAATTTGAGAATCATTGAAAACTTGAGAAGGATATTGTACGAAAGAAGCAACCCATTAGACCTGCTCAGTTTGAAGCACTTAATGCTTGGCAGCACACAACTCATGTTAGAGCAAGGGAAAAATATTAAGGAAGAGTACAAAAGGCAGTGAGTAGCTGTGTCAAAACTAGATGGGAAGCAGAATAGAAGTGGTGGAGGACTGATGTGATAGAGGGAACTAGATTGTACCCTGCACCGATGAGTGAAAAATTTGAGAAAAAGAAAGGGAAGAAAAAGGAGGACAAGCCAAGAAATACAGACATTTCAGACAAATACAGTGATAGTGATTCTAGTGATGATCTCCTAGATGTGTTGTTATCAGCAAGCCCACCTCTATATAATGTAGTCCAAACGAAAGGAATGAATGGTGCAGTTGCCAGTATAAAATGTGGAATAGCTACTGCTCAAGTAAATATGAGTCAGAACCTGATGGGAGAGAGTTTAGGGATTAGTGTCGCTGTTAATTCTCCATTTCCCAATACCCCAGAAGTGATCGCTGTTCCGGTCACTATTGGCTCCACAGTTCCTTTGTATAAATTCAATTCAGCTGAAACCGTGGCACGTACTTTGAAAGTCCCTATCGGAGGTGATATGCCAGCAAATACTCCTATGTTTCCCAGGAATGGAGGATCTCCTATTGTCCTGGCTCAGGTGAATACCCCTTGTATTGTCTCTCCAGCGTCAATCATGAATCAGCAAGACTTACTCCTGTAGGAGTGTCCACTCCAAGATTGCAAAATTGTAACATGTCTATTTGAAATTAACCTCAAGGTGTCATCAACAGCAGTCCCAGAGAAGCAATAGAGTCCAATATCCCTGTAGTACAGAATAATACAAATTCTCAAGCACTAGATGATTTGATTAGATTTTCAATGGGTCCCAAGAGAAAGTGAAGGTTCAGGATCAGGCTGAGAAATAAGTAGTCAGATCCCGGTGAGGGAAAATGTAGTGGATGTGGTCCAATTAAATTTAGAATTGGATGAGATGATACAAGGGAACCTTGATCTTTCCTGATTAGATACTTATCAAGAGAACATGTTTGTGTTCATGTGTAAAAATGCTACTAAACACGCAGGACGGGCTCATGATAAATTAGCCCAAACTTATGAGGTAGGTTTAAACCATAGAAAGTGATTGCATTAACGTTATTGTGTGTGTTATGGTGACAGCGATATTTGCAGTATGACACATCAGGAATGAAAATGTAAATCAAATAGTTAATTGGTAGTATATGAAAATGGATAGAGTTGGATAAGTGGGAAAGCTGGTGGAAGAAAAAGAAAGAACAGAAAAAGCAAAAGAAAGTACTCCCCCGCCTTTATGGGATGGAGAGCATGTACATTTTTCATTGAGGAAAGTGTCTGATGGAGGTTATGGCCATGTGCCTTGGAGTAGGAGTGAACTTGTGTCACTCACTAATGATTTTCCAAGATTGAGAGAAAAACCAGTGGAATGGTATAAACAGGTTGAGCGGTTTGTGAAGATTTCACAAGTCTTGTGGGTAGATTTGAATACCTTTTTTGACATTGTGGTACCAAGTGACTTGTCGGCAATTTCCCATGTAAAGTGGCTGTGGAGTGGCCAGAAATAGAGCTTCAGAAAAAAAATGCCCCTTCACCATGGTGATGAAAAAGTATTAGCAGGTGATAACCTTTTTGAAAGGGAAAATACCAGCTAAGGACTTTGATTGTGTTAAAACCGACAGGACAACACAAGAGCCCAAAGAGTTGGTGCATGCCTTTTGTGAGAAATTGTTGATGGTGCTTAAGCAGCACAGTAGAATAGAGACTCAGGCTAAAGACGTGGAAAACTTTGTGTCACAGTTTGTGACAGAATTGAGATATGTGATTAGCTTGATGATTCAACAGCATTTGATCTGTTGGCAGAATAAGTCAGTACATGTAGTCAGGGCTGGCTTTAGGGGAGTACGACTGGTGCGGCCGCACTGGGCACTAACCAGGAGGGTGGGCGCTGTCCTTAGGGTGGGGTGCTGTGTTTAGCAATAATTTACAATTTAAAAGCACCTGAAGCAGAGTTCCAAGTGCGTTCAGCTGTCAGGTAGCAATAAAAATGTCAAGATAACTCTTGTGAGTAATGCTCCTGACAGATAGAGAAATCAGAGTTTTGTCCAGTGGCAGTTTTGACTCGCCATAAAGTAGATAAGAGGGTTAATATACCTGCTGCAAAGAACAGATCTATACTTTATGTGGCTAGCTGAGTGGATTAGTAAAGCTGGCCTTTAAAATGAGCTTTAAAACAAATTAAATGTATGTAAGAGAGGAGCTAAGGAGAGATGAGGGTCACTTTTGCCGTATTGTAGTGAGGGAATCCGAAGAGGAGATCATGGGGGAGGGGCCCCTAAATAG
The DNA here is from genome assembly GCF_031143425.1 of Pleurodeles waltl. Taxonomy (NCBI): domain Eukaryota; kingdom Metazoa; phylum Chordata; class Amphibia; order Caudata; family Salamandridae; genus Pleurodeles; species Pleurodeles waltl. The sequence goes on along the minus strand of NC_090449.1, from coordinate 491,286,173 downwards.
ATTGTCGCACATGGCGCCACTATTGCTAAAGCCGGCCCTGCATGTAGTGATGAACTAGAAAAGAATCAGAAGCGGCTAAAGGAGAAAATGATGGTGGCACAAATGAAAGTAGCTCAGAGAGGAAATCAGAGTCCATTTTTTGTAAGGAATGTTGGTTCTATGCAAGGAGTATATCAGCAGGGAGCTCCACTAATGCAAGATGGGAATGGGATCCTGCAACAAGGTAGAGGTCGTGGTGTTTCCATTGATCCGAGTACTAGGATTCATGTGTCAACTTTAAAGAGATCAAATACTTGTCAATATTGCAATAAGTTAGGCCATTGGAAGCGGGAATGTCATCTTAATCCCAAGAGAGGGATGAATGACAACCAAGTTCAGAATTCAGGGTTTGTACAGCCCCAGTTTAATAAAAACGTACTTAGACGAGAATGCAAAATTCTAATGTGTCTCAAGCTCTAGTGTTGCAGGTTCCATAAGCCCCAATGCCGCAGCAAAATGTGAGTGGTCTCCAATTTAATTCAAATCAGGTCCCAAATTTGAATCAGAATTCCTTCCAGGATAAGAACCTGTTTCATCAATGTCCCGTGTTTAACCCCTTCGCTGCCAGGCCTTTTTCTTGGCTATTTGGGGCAGTTCGCGCTTAGGCCCTCATAACTTTCTGCCCACATAAGCTAGCCAAGCCAAAATTGCGTCCTTTTTTTCCAACATCCTAGGGATTCTAGAGGTACCCAGACTTTGTGGGTTCCCCTGAAGGAGGCCAAGAAATTAGCCAAAATACAGTGAAAAGTTTTTTTTTCTTCAAAAAATGGGCAAAAGGGGCTGCAGAAGAAGGCTTTTGTTTTTTTCCCTGAAAGTGGCATCAACAAAGGGTTTGCAGTGTTTAAATCACCAGCTTCCCAGCTTTCAGGAACAGGCAGACTTGAATTAGAAAAGCCAATTTTTCAACACAATTTTGGCATTTTACTGGGACATACCCCATTTTTACGATTGTTTGTGCTTTCAGCCTTCTTCCAGTCAGTGATAGAAATGGGTGTGAAACCAATGCTGGATCCCAGAAACCTAAACATTTCTGGAAAGTATACAAAATTCTGAATTCAGCAAGGGGTAATTTGTGTAGATCCTACAAGAGTTTCCTTCAGAAAATAACAACTGGAAAAAAATAAATATTGAAATTGAGGTGAAAAAAACAGCAATTTTTCTCTACGTTTTACTCTGTAACTTTTTCCTGCAATGTCAGATTTTTTAAAGCAATATACCGTTACGTCTGCTGGACTCTTCTGGTTGCGGGGATATATAGGGCTTGTAGGTTCATCAAGAAACCTAGGTACCCAGAGCCAATAAATGAGCTGCACCCTGCAGTGGGTTTACATTCTATACCGGGTATACAGCAATTCATTTGCTGAAATATAAAGAGTGAAAAATAGCTATCAAGAAAACCTTTGTATTTCCAAAATGGGCACAAGATAAGGTGTTGAGGAGCAGTGGTTATTTGCACATCTCTGAATTCCGGGGTGCCCATACTAGCATGTGAATTACAGGGCATTTCTCAAATAGACGTCTTTTTTACACACTCTATTATATTTGGAAGCAAAAAATGTAGAGAAAGACAAGGGGCAATAAGACTTGTTTTGCTATTCTATGTTCCCCCAAGTTTCCTGATAAAAATGATACCTCACTTGTGTGGGTAGGCATAGCGCCCGCGACAGGAAATGCCCCAAAACGCAACGTGGACACATCCCATTTTTTGACAGAAAACAGAGGTGTTTTTTGCAAAGTGCCTACCTGTAGATTTTGGCCTCTAGCTCAGCTGGCACCTAGGGAAACCAACCAAACCTGTGCATTTTTTAAAACTAGAGACCTAGGGGAATCCAAGATGGGGTGACTTGTGAGGCTCTGACCAGGTTCTGTTACCCAGAATCCTTTGCAAACTTCAAAATTTGGCTAAAAAAACAGGTTTCCCTCACATTTCGGTGACAGAAAGTTCTGGAATCTGAGAGGAGCCACATATTTCCTTCAACCCAGCGTTCCCCCAAGTCTCCCGATAAAAATGATACCTCACTTGTGTGGGTAGGCCTAGCGCCCGCGACAGGAAATGCCCCAAAACACAACATGGACACATCACATTTTTGACAGAAAACTGAGGTGTTTTTTGCAAAGTGCCTACCTGTAGATTTTGGCCTCTAGCTCAGCCTTCACCTAGGGAAACCTACCAAACGTGTACATTTTTTAAAACTAGAGACCTAGGGGAATCCAAGATGGGGTGACTTGTGGGGCTCTGACCAGGTTCTGTTACCCAGATTCCTTTGCAAACCTCAAAATTTGGCAAAAAAACAGGTTTTCCTCACATTTCGATGACAGAAAGTTCTGGAATCTGAGAGGGGCCACAAATGTCCTTCCACCCAGCATTCCCCCAAGTCTCCCGATAAAAATTATACCTCACTTGTGTGGGTAGGCCTAGCGCCCGAGACAGGAAATGGCCCAAAACACAACGTGGACACATCACATTTTTTGACAGAAAACTGAGGTGTTTTTTGCAAAGTGCCTACCTGTAGATTTTGGCCTCTAGCTCAGCCGGCACCTAGGGAAACCTATCAAATCTGTGCATTTTTGAAAACTAGAGACCTAGGGGAATCCAAGATGGGGTGACTTGTGGGGCTCTGACCAGGTTCTGTTACCCAGAATCCTTTGCAAACCTCAAAATTTGGCAAAAAAACAGGTTTTCCTCACATTTCGGTGACAGGAAGTTCTGGAATCTGAGAGGAGCCACAAATTTCCTTCCACCCAGCGTTCCCATAAGTCTCCCGATACAAATGATACCTCACTTGTGTGGGTAGGCCTAGCGCCCACGAAAGGAAATGGCCCAAAACACAACGTGGACACATCAAATTTTTTTCACAGAAAACAGAGGTGTTTTTTACAAAGTGCCTACCTGTGGATTTTGGCCTCTAGCTCAGCCGGCCCCAGGGGGGGCAGAAATGGCCTAAAATAAATATGCCCCCCTACCCCCCTGGGGAGCGACCCTTGCCTACGGGGTCACTCCCCCTGCGTGACATTGGCGCAAAAAAAAGATCCCCAGTGCCTAGTTGTTTCTGCGCCCCTTGGGAGCAGATTGACCTAAAATCGGCCGATTTGCCCCCAAGGGGGGCAGAAATGGTCTAAATACAATTCCCCCCCCAGGGGAGTGATCCTTGCCTAGTGGGTCGCTCCCCATCTCTAAAAAAACAAACAAACAAAAAATACCACAAAAATAAATTAGCCCTGGCGCCTAGAGGTTTCTGCCCCCTTGCCTACGGGGTCACTCCCCCTGCGTGACATTGGCGCCAAAAAAAAGATCCCCGGTGCCTAGTTGTTTCTGCGCCCCTTGGGAGCAGATTGACCTAAAATCGTCCGATTTGCCCCCAAGGGGGGCAGAAATGGTCTAAATACAATTTGCCCCCCAGGGGAGTGATCTGCCCTGGCACCTAGAGGTTTCTGCCCCCCCTGGGGGCAGATCGGCCTAATAACAATAGGCCGATCTGCCCCCAGGGGGGGCAGAAATGGCCTATAATAAATTTGCCCCCCAACCCCACCCCGGGAGCGACCCTTGCCTACGGGGTTGCTCCCCTTACATGACATTGGCGCAAAACAAATCCCCAGTGCCTAGTGATTTCTGCCCTCCTTGGGGGCAGATTGACCTAAAATCGGCCGATCTGCCCCCAACGGGGGCAGAAATGGTCTAAATACAATTTGCCCCCCAGAGGAGCGACCCTTGCCTAATGGGTCGCTCCCCATCTCTAAAAAACAAAAAAAAAAAAAAAAAAAAATACATTGGCCCTGGCGCTTAGAGGTTTCTGGCCCCCCTGGGGGCAGATCGGCCTAATAACAATAGGCCGATCTGTCCCCGGGGGGGCAGAAATGGCCCAAAATAAATTTGCCCCACCAACCCCTCCCCGGGAGCGACCCTTGCCTACGGGGTCGCTCCCCTTGCGTGACATTGGCGCAAAAAAAAAAGATCCACGGTGCCTAGTGGTTTCTGCCCCCTTTGGGGGCAGATTGACCTAAAATCGGCCGATCTGCCCCCAAAGGCAGCAGAAATGGCCTAAATACAATTTACCCCTCCAGGGGAGCGACCCTTGCCTAAGGGGTCGCTCACTGAAGGAAGTTGGCTCTGTATGCACTATTTCAAAGTAAGGAATAGTATGCACAGAGTCCAAGGGTTCCCCTTAGAGGTAAGCTAGTGGGAAAAATAGATAATTCTAATGCTCTATTTTGTGGTAGTGTGGTCGAGCAGTAGGCTTATCAGAGGAGTAGTGTTAAGCATTTGTTGTACACACACAGGCAATAAATGAGGAACACACACTCAGAGACCATTCCAGGCCAATAGGTTTTTGTATAGAAAAATATATTTTCTTAGTTCATTTTAAGAACCACAGGTTCAAGATTTACAAGTAATACTTCAAATGAAAGGTATTTCATGTAGGAACTTTGAATTAGCAAAATAGCATATACAGTTTTCACATAAATTACATATAGCTATTTTAAAACTAGACACAGTGCAATTTTCAACAGTTCCTGGGGGAGGTAAGTGTTTGTTAGTTTTTGCAGGTAAGTAAACCACCTACGGGGTTCAAGTTTGGGTCCAAGGTAGCCCACCGTTGGGGGTTCAAAGCAACCCCAAAGTTACCACAGCTCAGGGCCGGTCAGGTGCAGAGGTCAAAGTGGTGCCCAAAACACATAGGCTTCAATGGAGAAGGGGGTGCCCCGGTTCCAGTCTGCCAGCAGGTAAGTACCCGTGTCTTCAGAGGGCAGACCAGGGGGGTTTTGTAGGGCACCGGGGGGGACACCAGTCAGCACAGAAAGTACACCCTCAGCGGCACGGGGGCGGCCGGGGGCAGTGTGCAAACAAGCGTCGGGTTCGCAATAGAAATCAATGGGAGACCAAGGGGTCTCTTCAGCGATGCAGGCAGGCAAGGGGGGGGGGCTCCTCGGGGTAGCCACCACCTGGGCAAGGGAGAGGGCCACCTGGGGGTCGCTCCTGCACTAGAGGTCGGATCCTTCAGGTCCTGGGGGCTGCGGGTGCACAGTCTTTACCATGCGTCGGGTCTATGAAGCAGGCAGTTGCGGTCAGGGGGAGCCTCGGGATTCCCTCTGCAGGCGTCGCTGTGAGGGCTCAGGGGGGGGTCAACTCTGGCTACTCACGGTCTCGTAGTCGACGGGGAGTCCTCCCTGTGGTGTTTGTTCTCCACAAGTCGAGCCGGGGGCGTTGGGTGCAGAGTGCAAAGTCTCATGCTTCCGGTGGGAAACGTGTGTTCTTTCAAAGTTGCTTCTTTGTTGCAAAGTTGCAGTCTTTGGTGAACAGAGCCGCTGTCCTCGGGAGTTCTTGGTCCTTCTAGATGCAGGCTAGTCCTCTGAGGGTTCAGAGGTTGCTGGACCCTGGGAACGCATCGCTGGAGCAGTGTCTTTAGAAGGGGGGAGACAGGCTGGTAGAGCTGGGGCCAAAGCAGTTGGTGTCTCCGTCTTCTCTGCAGGTTTTTCAGTTCAGCAGTCCTCTTCTTCTTAGGTTGCAGGAATCTGAGTTCCTAGGTTCTGGGGAGCCCCTAAATACTGAATTTAGGGGTGTGTTTTAGGTCTGGGGAGTTAGTAGCCAATGGCTACTAGCCCTGAGGGTGGCTACACCCTCTTTGTGCCTCCTCCCTGAGGGGAGGGGGCACATTCCTATCACTTTCGGGGGAATCATCCATCTGCAAGAGGGAGGATTTCAAAAAGTCAGAGTCACCTCAGCTCAGGGCACCTTAGGGGCTGTCCAGACTGGCCAGTGACTCCTCCTTGTTTTTCTCATTATCTCCTCTGGCCTTGCCGCCAAAAGTGGGGCCGTGGCAGGAGGGGGCGGGCAACTCCACTAGCTGGGGTGCCCTGAGGTGCTGTAACAAAGGTGGTGAGCCTTTGAGGCTCACCACCAGGTGTTACAGTTCCTGCAGGGGGAGGTGTGAAGCACCTCCACCCAGTACAGGCTTTGTTACTAGCCACAGAGTGACAAAGGCACTCTCCCCATGTGGCCAGCAACATGTCTGGTGTGTGGCAGGCTGCTAAAACTAGTCAGCCCACACGGATAGTCGGTTAAGGTTTCAGGGGGCACGTCTAAGGTGCCCTCTGGGGTGTATGTTACAATAAAATGTACACTGGCATCAGTGTGCATTTATTGTGCTGAGAGGTTTGATACCAAACTTCACAGTTTTCAGTGTAGCCATTATGGTGCTGTGGAGTTTGTGCATGACAGACTCCCAGACCATATACTCTTATGGCTACCCTGCACTTACAATGTCTAAGGTTTTGCTTAGACACTGTAGGGGCATAGTGCTCATGCACTTATGCCCTCACCTATGGTATAGTGCACCCTGCCTTAGGGCTGTAAGGCCTGCTAGAGGGGTAACTTATCTATACTTCATAGGCAGTGTGAGGTTGGCATGTCACCCTGAGGGGAGTGCCATGTCGACTTAGTCATTTTATCCCCACTAGCACACACCAGCTGGCAAGCAGTGTGTCTGTGCTGAGTGAGGGGTCCCCAGGGTGGCATAAGACATGCTGCAGCCCTTAGACACCTTCCCTGGCATCAGGGCCCTTGGTACCAGGGGTACCAGTTACAAGGGACTTACCTGGATGCCAGGGTGTGCCAATTGTGGAAACAAAGGTACAGGTTAGGGAAAGAACACTGGTGCTGGGGCCTGATTAGCAGGCCTCAGCACACTTTCAAATCATAACTTAGCATCAGCAAAGGCAAAAAGTCAGGGGGTAACCATGCCAAGGAGGCATTTCCTTACACTCACCATCTGTAAAACAACAACAACAAAAAACAAAAACATCCCCGGTGCCTAGTGGTTTCTGCCCCCCTTGGGGGCAGATTGACCTAAAATCGGCCGAGCTGCCCCCAAGGGGGTCAGAAATGGTCTAAATACAATTTGCCCCCAGGGGAGTGATCCTTGCCTAATGGGTCGCTCCCCATCTCTAAAAAAACAAAAAAACAAAAAAACATTTTTTTTTTAGCCCTGGCGCATAGAGGTTTCTGCCCCCCCCTGGGGGCAGATCGGCCTAATAACAATAGGCCGATCTGCCCCCAGGGGGGGTAAAAATGGCCTAAAATAAATTTGCCCCCGACCTCCCCCCGGGAGCGACCCTTGCCTACGGGGTCGCTCCCCTTGCATGACATTGGCGCAAAAAAAAGGATCCCCGGTGCCTAGTGGTTTCTGCCCCCTTTGGGGGCAGATTGACCGAAAATCAGGCAATCTGCCACCAAAGGCGGCAGAAATGGCCTAAGTACAATTTGCCCCTCCAGGGGAGCGACCCTTGCCTAAGGGGTCGCTCACCATCTGTAAAACAACAACAACAAAAAAATCCCCAGTGCCTAGTGGTTTCTGCCCCCCTTGGGGGAAGATCAGCCTAATTAAAATAGGCTGATCTGCCCCCCAGGGGGGCAGAAATGGCCTAAAATAAATTTTCCCCCCAGGGGAACGACCCTTGCCTAAGGGTTACCTCCCTTGCGTGAAATTCACGAAGAAAAAAAAAACTCCCTGGTGTCTAGTGGTTTCTGTCCCCGTTGGGGGCAGACTGGCCTCATAAAAATAGGCCAATCTGCCCCCAAGGGGGGCAGAAATGGCCTAAATGTAATTTGCCCCCTAGGGGAGGGACCCTTGCCTAAGCGGTCGCTCACGACCTCTAAAAAAAAAAAAAGAAAAAAAAAAGAGCTCTGGTGCCTAGAGGTTTCTGCCCCCCCGGGGGCAGATCAGACTAATAATAGGCTGATCTGCCACCAGGGGGTGCAGAAAAGGCCTTAAAAAAAAAGCCCCCCCTGGGAGCGACCCTTGCCCAAGGGGTCGCTCCCTTATGCCAGTTTCATAAATATAATAGAATTCCCTGGTGTCTAGTGGGCGTTTCAAAAGCCGGATTGCTTTACAATCCCGCTTTTGAAACGCTGAGAGAGACTTCAAAGGGAAGGAAATACATTTCCTTCCCGTTGAAGCCTCTCCGGGCCTCCTCCACGTGATCGGAAGAGAAATGCTTTGCATTTCTCTTCCGAGCGTGCTGGAAGCTGAACTTCAGCGCGAAGGAGGAGGCCTCTGTGACAGTCAGCACGCGATGCGTGCTGACGTCACGGGGGGGTCGGGGTGGAAGGGGTAGGGGTTCCCCTTCCATCCACGACCGGGGGGTGTGGGTGGGGGGCCCATGGGTGAGCGCTAGCGCTCCCCCCGGTTCCCGGGTGCAGGGCGAGGTGATCTCATCCAAGGCACCCAGGAACCGGTGCTTTGGATGAGATCACCTCGTCCAAGGCACAGAACAGGTTAATGCCTTTGAGGTCTACACTTCTGATCAGTCACAATTACGGTGCCTGAAGGAGGAGGTAGGCTGCGTACTTGGCACAATCTTAGAGGTAGACCGGAGTGGTTCATTCGTAAAAGGTAAGGTGAATGGCCACCACATATTATTTTTGATTGATACTGGTGCTCCCTACTTTACTGTTAGAACAGTGGAGGTTCCAAACCTTCCTGTTAGGAATAAGGCTGTGCATGGTCCAGGACCTGCCCTGACCTCTGCTTCGCGTCTTTGCGGCGCATCATGCACGCAGCTTGTCATCTCCGCTTGCTCCAGAAGTGGTCATCAGCGTTGCCTGCCCTGTGGTAAAGCTCATGTAGCTGCAGGGTCAGGACATTGGTGGACAAGATGCACTTATCAATGCCATTCTATGAATGGACGACAACTCCCACGTTTTTGGAGGCAGCGGCCATCTTGGGGTGTGACAGGCCTATAAAGCCCAGCCACACCCAAGCACATTGCTCACTATTTTGAAGACTTCGGTGCAGTCGGACCTCGTGGGGAGTTCCTCTGAAGAAAGCGGATTTCCTGCATGGCAGAGTGGCAGCATGTCAGAGTATCCTTGTTTCCATGGTGAATTCAAAAACGAGTAGGTCGTACTCGTATCGGTAAGGTCTTGATGAGTCAAATCTTGAAGGGGGTTGTTTACTCCCAAAAGTAAAGCACCCCTTTGCACAATGCGCAAAGCGCTTCAGGCTAAACGAGTAAAGCGCCCTTGGCACGACAATCAAAGCGCTTCAGGCTAAATGAGTAAAGCGCCCTTGGCACGATAATCAAAGCACTTCAGGCCACACGAGAAAAGCACCCTTGGCAAGACAATCAAAGTGCTTCAGGCCACACGAGGAAAGCGCCCTTGGCACGACAATCAAATCGCTTCAGGCCACATGAGTAAAGCGCCCTTGGCACGACAATCAAAGCGCTTCAGGCCACACGAGTAAAGCGTCCTTGGCACGACAAACAAAGCGCTTCAGGCAAAACAAGTAGATGCGCCCCTGGCATAATGAGTAAAGCGCTTCATGCATGATGATCAAAGCGCTTCAAGTTCAGTTAGTAAAACGTTTCAGGCCTCAGTTGCAAATGTGAAAGTGGTTGAGAAAAGCAAGCTGTAGTTTCATTGTTTTTTGGGAAGTACAATATGTGAGATACATATTTAAATCTTTGTGCATTTCTAGGCTGAGATCAAACGTTTATATTATGAAAGCATAATTGTTACATGGTTAATATTCAGAGTATGATCATAGTCCAAAGTTCTTGCCATCTTTAGGTACAGAGATTGCAGTTTGTTCTTGTTCCATGATTCAAAGAAGGGGCTACGCCCAGTTCACAAAGGGTCTCAATCCGATATCACGGAGACGCCTTTGTTCCAGAGTCTATTGGTGAGTTTATACTGTTATGGATGTATATGCATATTTGTCCTAACCATTTTCTTTTCAGCTATCTCTCCCTGCAGTCCCCTACCCTAATTCCCTTCCCCCCGCCTGGCTTCATCAGTACTCTGCGCTCTGTTAGCTTTCTGAGTTGGTGAGGCCGGGAGGTGGGCCTTTTGGTTAGCAGTGTGCAGATCCTGAGGAAAGGGCACTGTGACACTTACCCTCTCAGGAAAAAGATTACAAGTTATAGTAGTCACAAATAAGCAAATGACAAACCCTGTAACAGGAGTACTTGTTAAATTAAGGTTCTTTGAGGAGAATCACCAATTTGTGGTGTGCAATTCGAGTCCTGTGAGTTTACTAGGACCGGATCTGTTGTGTAAGTTAAGTTGTACTATCTATTGCACACAGAAGGGTGTCGAGTTCCAGACCCATGATGAGGATGTAGGCATTAAATCGATGAGTCAAGGACTGGAGATTGACTGGTATCCTGTATAGACTTCTGAGGATTTACCACCAGATCCTAGAGATACGGTGAAGCCTGAGGTCTGGGACTTTTCAGGAAAGGACATTTGTAGTTTAGCCTGTTTGCATAAAAGTAAAGCCTAATGTTGAGTATCCAAGATCCCCAGCATATAATCTGACCCCTGAAACAATTGATGGGATTACTCTTGTGATCAAGTTAATGATACAGCAAGGCATTTTGAAGGAGATAATGGGGAGTTCATGTAATTCACCCATTATGGGTGTACAGAAACCTAGCGGTTAGTGCAGGTCATCAGTAACATCACCTGTCTTCCCTCCCCACTCAGCCCTAATGTGCTGGTCAATCAGCAGGAGGGGCCGCCAGAAAAGCATCAGTTAAATGGAAGTCATGAAGTAGAGGCCCCAGAAATTAACCTGGAGACGCTGTCAGCTCAGGCGGGGATGAAGCTCAAATTAACTACCAAAAACGTTCCTTACCACTTACTGCCACTCATGGAGCGATTAGAACTACCTACTAGGGTATAAAATGACTCTGAGCCATTGGTACAAAAGGTCCCAGAGGAGGGCATTTCCACGTTTTTGCTCATCTCATCCCTGGGAGAGGAGGAATTATCCAACCTAATAAACTGCCTTGAAGAGGAGGAGACCAGGCAACAGTTGTTTAGGCTGACAGATGGTCTCACTCCGGGCAATGAATACAAAAAGGAGGGCTACCAAGACTGGAATGATGCCTTTGCAGAAATATGGGACAGAAGGGGTGCTGGGGACAAAAGCAAACTATCTCTGTTCTTGGTCTCCCCATGCAGATTGAGTGGAAACAACTGACTGCACATCAAGCTTGGCTAAACACTTTACATATCTTAACACCAAAGAATGAAAAAATGTGTTTGCCACATATGCTAAAGATGTACCACCTAATTTTAGTCTCAGCCCAACTGAAAGAGGTGTCCACTGGGCTTTACTCCTTAGAATATTGCAAAGCTCTGTTTAGGCACTGAACTATCAGGCAAATAACATGGACATTCAGAATAGCCTACTGAACACTTTGGCCATGTTCACCTCAGGGATTGACGAGAAAACTGCCAATCTTAACATAATAAGAAGAGAACAAGCCGATCCACAAGGGACACTGCAAGGATGCCTCCTTAGCAAGCTAAGGGTCAACTCATAACAAAGAGAACCAAAAACCCCAAGAGATCGGATAGATTGTGGAATTAACCGTTTTACCCTTTCTGGGGGAACTGGGGCAGAAACAGCAGATTCAGAGATTTTCACAGGCTTCACTGAAGAGGCCCAGGTCGTGGCTCCGCGTCTACAATCATTACAAGGTGAAGCACTCTTGAGGGGACTGGACCACCAACTAGAAAAACTAGCACTACGGAATGCCATCACAGAAAGTGCACCCAACATGACAGGGGCAAAGGAAAAAGATCAACAGAGTCAAGAGCAGAAAGGGGCGAAACAAAAAACCCTTAACAGCAAACCGGCTACTAGTTTATCCAATTTTTAACAAGTGCATCTGGGAGTCACCCTCAAAGCCACCTCCAGGACAATTGACATCGCCAGCATTAGACCTGCAGAAGAACAAAGTACAAAAAAAGACAGTGGGGAGCTCAAAGGGACAGATACTGAAGGGGGTGGGGTCAAAACACAGTCCTCTACAAACAGCCTGACAGTGAGAAAGCGACAAATCAAAACCTGAAATCCAGGACCCCCTCCTCAAATGGTCCAACAAATAACATAGGCTACCCATCACTGACCCCTCGAGAACAGCCACCAAATGAACATAATAAAGACCTAGCAGTGGTAACAGTCAGTCTTGAGACAAAGAGCCTACCCTGCAAAATAACAAAGAAATCCAAAAGTGGACATACACAGACAATTAGTGCTAATGAAACTTCAGATCCGACAGCCAGTGGGCAAATCCATCGACCTGGAAGCATATCTCCAAATACACCCAAGGCCGCCAGAATGTATGAGGCACAAACTACGACCATCATGAGGGGGCATCAATGGTCCTCTAACCGGATGACATCCCAAAAGGTCCTTTCAATATTTTAAATAGAGGCAACATTCTGAATATCAGTCACTGGATTCCACTCTCAATTGAATTCCTTAACTCTGGGCCAGAGACACACAGTGAACACACCAGATTCAGTTGGGGCTCAGTAGAACAGGCACAGAGGTTGTTAAAGGATGCAGAAACCTTTTAGAACTGGAGTATCTTGATATCTGTCCCCAAGACCATTGGGTATCCTCACTCACTCAAACTAGTTAATAATGACGAAGCCATGCCAATGGGATAAGAAGAGTTTATTCAGTCTTGAGGAATGCCCTTAGTAAATCTCTGAGGCAGACTACAAACCTGGCCAGAGAGATAAATCTGACACCCACTCAACACAAGAGCATTGAACCTGAAGGAGGCTGGCTAGCAGGCACACTAAACTCGACTAGAAAGCTACAGTGACAAGAAGAAAACAAAAGCACACAGGGTAACAACTCATTACGAATATGCTCTTGAAACATCAATGGGCTCACCAGCAAATTGGATGATCCACAGACCCTGCGTTATATACTTTTATTCCATTTGGTGTTATTACAGGAGACCTAGGCGTTGGAATCTGTGCCACTGAAGGGTTCCTCCAATGTTTTCATTCGGGCAACCGATGCCCTGAAACATGGGCACCGGAAAGGGGGTCTTGCAATCTATCTAGCAACAACTCATGAAATGGAAGGCAAAGAACTTGAGGGTAATGTGGAGGGTCTGCAGTTCAAGGAGCTGGCCCTGGAAACATTTGTTGGTCTCCTTGTCATCACGGTTATAGTGAATGTTTATATCCACCCCAATAAAAAAGCAAGACTGGAGCCCTCAGCAACTCTGACTGAAAAGTTTAGGAACTTAAAGAGTAAGTGAGGCAACATCACTCTCATAGTCTTGGGCAACTTTAACCCCTTGTGTGCCTTGGACGTAACAGTTACGTCCTCGACAGCACCACTCGGGTGCCGAGGACATAACAGTTATGTCCTGCGCCCGGCCCTCGGGGGAAGCGCTAGAGCTCCCCCTGAGGGCCTCCGCCCCCTCCCATGGGGAGAGGTAGAAGGGGAATCACTTCCCCTTCCACCCCCACACCCATCTAATGACATCAGCACACTGACATCATTAGAGGCCGCCATGGCGCTGGAAGCCATTTGCTTCCAGCGTGACGATGGAGAAACAGGCAGCTAAGTTTCTCCTGCGACTGGTGGGGATTGTTAGTGAAAGAGGTGTCGGCGGAAAGGAAAGGCCTTTCCTTTCCCTTGATGTCTCTTTCAGCATTCCTGCTGCCCGATCGCAGGAGTACCCACTAGACACCAGGGATTTCTTTTTTGGACAATTTCATGTTGCGGGGGCAGCCCCTTAGGCAGGGGAGACTGATAGCAACCACCACCCTCAGAAGATAGTTCTGTCAATCACGCCAGGAGAATACTAGCCCTTTGTTGAGCGGCAAACACTATCTTACACAATCAGTAATAAGAGCATCAAAGGCACACCTACCTCTCTGCCACACCTTATCCATGGCGCCAAGAAATACTTCATACAGCAAATGCAACACAAGACCCTCTGACTAACTGGGAATGTTTTACAACAGAATTAGCTGGCCTCAACATAAGCAACCACTCAACAGAATAGCCATCGGCAGAAGGTCCACATACTAAATACCTTGTAGTGGAACCACCCCATCAGGGAGATAACAAGATGAGGAAACCAACTTTGGATAATGCTGAGGAGGGCACGGAGTGATCTGGACCTATGGTATGAACTAAGGAAAGTGAAAAAAAGACTAAAAAGGCTTAAGTGGGAGCTCTTGATGGCTAGGAGCAATGTATTGTGGGCAAAACTGCTATGCAATATAAAGAGAAGTAACTTGGCTAGTTTCTCGTGGGCTGTGAATAGCATCAACAAGTCTCTGCCCAGGGTGGCAAGCTCTAACATTTCAGAAGCCACCTGGGTCAACTTCTTTCTGGAAAGGGCATTTCAGTCTGATGGGTACAGCACATTCACAGAGAAAATCAGTCATCTACGGAACAACAAGGAGAAACATCAAAGTGAGAGTTACAGATTGCGTCCCATCTGCACGCTGCCAACTGGTACAAAGCATGTGTACAGTCAAACTGGATTAAAGAGCAACACACACGGGAAAACAGCTCAGTAGCCCAGGCACAACCACACCAACAAGGTTAACAATGCCACCTTGAAATCCCAACCGTACAATAGCAAGGAAAGTCAGAAAGAACCCAAATTATTAATCTGTACATACAACATCCAGAAGAAAATTTCCAAAGGGCACTGAGAAGGGGCCCCCAGTCCAAATGAGACTGCACCAGCAATCTTCAAGAAAGAACACTCCTACTGGGAAAAGAAGTTAGAACCACTCTTTAATTTTGTTTTAGATAACAGCAGGGCCCCTGCCTCATGGAATGGCTCAGTTATCTCGCCAATGTTTAAAGGGGGAGGAAAAAGGAAGGCCCAAGAACTACTGTCCAATGGCACTAATAGAAAATGAAGCAAAACATTTCTCAGGAACCATTCTAGAGGAACTACAGACATGGTCTGAGGAAAATAACATACCTCCACTGAATCAGACTGGTTTAACCAAACAAACAGTTTCAATAACTAATGTCATGGCCCTGGCCCTGCTGAGTGACTTCGCAATGCCTGTCTTTTGATGTGTTATCAATTATAAATCCTCATTTGACAGGGTAAACAGCAGCAAACTATGGTCAAAACTCATGCCTTGGAATGTGTCCTGTAGTATTTTGTGATGGCGGTCTTTTAAGGTCACTACAAATGCTGCATACAAATATGTGGATTAGGATTCAATTGGATGATGGCTCTCAACTGTACAGGGTTATACCAACAACTGAAGGCAGGGTTGCGAGCTGGGGCCCACGCTTTTCAACATGTTTCACTCAGATCTTCCTCCTTTACTAAATAAAATCAACAGCCATGCCCCAAAACAAGGAGGAATTCTAATATCAAATCTACTGTATGCAGATGACTTAGTGCTAGCCAGCAGAAAAAAAGGTGGCACTCCAATGACTCCTGGAAGCAACCTTGGATTATTCCAATAGGAATGGTCTGACTATAAACCTGAAAAAGTCTTCAACCCTAACATTCCAAGGAAAAAATCTGAACAGCTACAATTGGCTTCTGGGAAGTGAAACAGTGGAACCAGACAATGTTTACAAGTACATTGGAATACTATTTAATCCCAATGCAGGTTTGCAGCCCAAAAAGAAGAAATTCAATGGAAAGGCAAAGCACTGGCAGTTAGTCTAGGTTCATTGCACAGGCAGATGAAGGGTTCTTTGCTTCTTGCAATCTTGCAGGTGGCACAAGCCAAAGTAGGCCTCCCCACACTGGCTTATGGGAGCGAGGCTCTGAGGAGCTAGTGCAGCACTGTGCTGGATAACACAGCATCGAAAATCTTCAAGACAATTTTCCACCTGCTGGCGCGTGCGTCCCCTCCACAAATTAGGCTGGAGTTCGGCCTAGTAAAACAACCTTTGGGCTGGTAGACAGCTTTTGTGAACTGCTGCCAAGGCCTCAAACTCACAAAGGAGAGCTTTCTAGGTCACCATCTCATGCTCGAAATGCAAAGGAGGGATCGTTGACCCATGAGAGCTTTCCTGCAACGGTCCCTCACTACTCTTGGCCTCTCATCTGCTTGTGCCCTAAACCTGAGCTGCAGGAGCTAAAAATAATAACAGTACTAAACACCAAAGCACTTTCTCTTTTGAAAGACAAACACTCATTGGCAAGGAGGAGCCATGGGTGGTTAATACTCAGTAACTACACAAAGGTATCCCCTCAAGGTTATTTAGCTATACTTTACAGTAATTATATGAAGAAACAGTTTTTAAAATATAGACTGGGGATACTGCCTGCATTAAAACATTATCCTCCATGGAGAAGAAAGCTTTTAGGAGCACGTCTAGGAAGCCATTCTATAATAATTGACAGTTCTACTTGGCTTTATTCTGTACAGGAAGTGGGATAAGTACATTGTTTTACTGTACTTTAATCGTATATCTGGAGACTTGGCTACAGTTTTACTAATGAATGTTTTAAATAGTTTAATAACTGTAAAATGATAGCCCTCAGGCATTTTTAACATTGTATTTGATGTGTTTTACTGCATCTAGGGTCATTTGTATTGCAGTGGTTTGAATTAACTAAGTAAATAAACTTAAACTTGAAAACGTCATTGTACAGGACCTCAGAAGGATCAACAATATTGTTATTCCCTGATGTCCTGTGGTACCAAATCCAGCTGTGATTTTATTTTCAGATTCCACGTGAGGCTGTCATTTACTGTTATTGATTTGTATCAAGAATTTTTCTCTGTCCCCTTGCATGAGGCCAGACAGTACCTCTTTGCTTTTCAGTCCCAGAACTGTGTTTTGGCATGGTGCAGAGTTCCACAAGGATATAAAGTGAGTCTCTCAATTTTTAACCAGATCCTCAAAAAGAATCTTGAGGCTCTGATCATGCCTTGTAACGCTCTCCTAATTCAGTACATTGATGACCTGTTAGTGGCGTCTGATACTCTAGAAGCTTGCAAACAAGACACCATTGCCTTGGTAAACCACTTTGTGAGAATGGACATAAAGTGTCACAGAGTAAGTTGCACTATTGTCAGAAGGAAGTATTGTATCTCGGACATCACATTGAGAAAGGAGCAAGGAAGGTGTCACAAAAAAGAATGATGCTATGATTCTTAAAATGAATACACCAACCAACCCGAGAGAAGTCAGGATATTTCTGGGAATACTGGGCTACTGTAGCCAGTGGATACTCTTCTTTTCCCTGGTGGCCAAGCCTTTACAGAGGCTGTCACACAAGGATGTGTCTGATCCGATATCATGGAATAACAACTACTTGGTTGCCTCCTTAGAGCTGAGAGAAAGTCTCTGTTGTGTCCCAGCACTATGAATGTCTGATTACAACAAAGCTTTCAGTCTTTTCTGCAGTGAGGCTGTGCTCTCTCAGTGCTTACACAGATGCACAGAAATGCGAGATACCCTGTGGCATACTTTTCTGCTACTCTTGCTCCTGTAGCCGCAGGACTGCCCATATGTCTTAAAGCCATGGCACACGTTGGTTTAAGCAGAGGACGATGCAAGAGTGTTGTTATGGGACGTCCTCTAACTGTTCTTGTGCCACACTCAGATGAGATATTGTTGCCACATACTTATACTCAGCACCTTACAAACAGCCACTTGACGAAGTATGAGGTGATTAAACTTGCGGCAGACAACATCACGCTTAAAAGGCGTGCTACTTTGAATCCTTCTACTTGTCTCTCCTGGAGAATGAAAATGATGATGAGAAGACCGAGCATGATTAACTTGATTTTACTGAACTATGCACCAAGACCAGATATCCAGGATGAGTTACTGGTAAAATCTGACTACGTAGTGTGTTTAGATGGGTCTTGTTTGAGAGACAATGAGGGGAACTTGAGAGCTGCTTATGCAGTCCATACAGTCTCAGGAGTAACCAAAGCTTCCTGGCTTCTAGGGGTGTTTTCTGCACAAGTAGGTGAACTGGTAGCTCTTACTAGAGCTTGCCGTGTTGCTGACCACCTGAGAATGACTATATTCACCGATAGTACGGCTTTGGTGGTGTTCATGACTTTGGGCAGTTATGGTCACAAAGATGATTTATGACACCATCTGGCTCTCTGATCTGTAATGGGGAGTATGTTATGAGGTTGTTGGAAGCACTACAAGTACCTACACAGATTTCAGTTGTGATGTGCTCTGCTCACCGCAATGGTGACGATTATGTGACAGTGGCAACCGTTTTGCTGATGTGGTTACCCAATATTGTGCATATGAGGCACATACTTTCAATGGTAAGTATATGAATGAATCCGAAGGTGAGACCAGTTATAATTTTCTGTTGTCAACAACTGATACCAGGAAGAAAATGAAGAGATTGCATGAGGACGTTTCAGAGGCAGAACAGCAGGGTTGGATCAGAGCAGGATGTGTGGAGAGAAATGATGATATATGGGCTTCTGTAGATGGCAGACCAGTGTTGCCCAATAGCATGCTATCCCCAATGGCAAGACATTTCCATGGACCTGCACATATTTGGGGGGATGCCATGGTTATATTATTCCGACAACATTAGTTTGACCCACGATTTAGACCAGTGACTGAAGAATTGTGTCACAGATGTGCTGTGTGTCAACAGATGAACGTAGAGAAAAGAACTCCGGTGACATTGAGCCATATAGTAACATCAGGAGGGCCATTCAACAGAATGCAGTTATGCCTGTATGCAATGGGCTGTGATTGTGTGTATCTTCTCAAGCTGGGTGGCGGTCTACCCGACTAGGAGAAACTACAGTCTCACAGTACCCAAATTGTTATTGAGGGAGTTGATTCTTAGATTTGGTTTCCCAACTTCACTGGAGTCAGGCCGAGAGACTAATTTCAATAATGAGGTCCTCAAAATATTGTGTGCAGCACTGAAAATGTAGCAAAGACTACATTGCAGTTATCAGTCAGATGCTTAAGGCACTGTGGAGCAGGTGAATGGGACGTTGAAAGCCAGATTGACCTAGGTGTGTGCCTCAACATCTCCGAAGTGGCCAGATGCTGTGCCTCTTGTGTTAATGAGCCTTCACAGTGTTCCTGATAGAAAAAACAGGATTGTCACCTAATGAGATAATCATGGGGAGAGCCACAAGACTGCTTGCAGTGCCTACAAGTGCGCTTGTGAGCATTATGGATGACATGGTTCTTGACTATTGCAAAGGACTAGCTGATGTGGTCCATTCTGGGTCCCACCAGGTTGCAGCTGTCACCGCCTCTCCACATCTGGAGCAGTGCTATGACCTCAGTCCTGGTGACTGGGTCTTGGTGAAGAAGCATGTTTGAAAATCATGTCTGCAGCCTAGGTGGTGAGGACCATACCAGGTTATTCTTGTGACGAACACAGCTAAGTGTGGGGGTCTTCCCAACTGGATTCAAGCGGCCCAGACTCAAAGAGTGGCGTATCCTCTTGATGATGTGACAGAACCTCTCCCAGAAGTGGAACTCATAACTGAGAGACAGCAAGAAGAGGGTGCACAGAGCACTGAAACTCACAAAGATCCTGTAACAGCACATCCACACCCTGAGGGTATTCTTAATGAACTGACATTTGAGGAGTCTTGGCCTGAAGTGCTACCTGAGCCAGACTCTGACCCTGGTGAGGAACCTAGTGCTGTGTCCTGTTGAGTATAGACTGAGGACTGTTGACCAAGAAGGCAAGAAAGAGAGAGATTTGAGAGATTACCTACGGAACAAGGACTGAGCACTGTCCCAGAAAATACTGAGGAGTCTAATGTGAGTGACACTGAAAGTGAACAACCAGCAATCAGCAATCAGGAGATCAAAAGAGCTAGAGTGCCACATCGGAGGTACTTATCCCCTAAACGGATATATTTAGTTGATAATGACGATGGAGGGAAAACTTGTGATTTGAAAAACAAAAGTGAGATTCCAGTTGAGCCTCCATAAACTTGAATCGCAACCTGAACTTAGTTTGAACTTGCACCCTTACTGAACAAACTGAGTTGAAAGATTATTGACATGACCATTTGAATTGAACTGTGATTTGTAAATAATAAAAAGGACTTTGCCTAAAAGAATTACAAAGAGTCCCCAAACCTGAGGCAGAAGAAGGGGCATAAGGGCGTCATTTAGAAGAAGATGGAGTAGGGCTGAGAAAGTCTCATGAAGATTTTGTACATAATTTCATTACACATCATTTGAACTTTCATTTACCACTTGTGCAAGTAGAAACATACAGAGAAGACTCTGTTTGCTGCTAGCTTCTACTGAATGATCTCATTCTAGAGAAGTTATGGAAACTAATAACACAAATAGACATGTATATATATTAGGAGAAATGTTGCTTGTCACTATTGAAGTATTAATCATCCTCATTGTAGGATTATCTTCAACCTCCTCTTCTAAAGTAGCTGAGCTTATGCCTAGTGTTAAACATTTGGCCCTGAGTCTTATAGGTAATAGCTTGCATGCACTATATTATAAGGTTTGCATGTAGATGCATATAAAAGCTATTAGTCTTCACATGCCTATTTTAAACTGCTTTATGAATATGTTGACACTATGGATGCAAAGAACTGTTATGTCTGTATGCAATTTCCCTCATCCACGCTCACAAGGCTCTCCATGAAGCAGGCCCTGCCTACCTTAACAAGTGCCTCAGCTTCCACGTATCCACCCGCCAGCTCTGCTCCGCCAACCTCGCCCTCGCCACAGTCCCCTGCATCCATCGTACCACATCCGGCGGCAGATCCTTCTCCCACCTAACCGCCAAAACCTGGAACTCCGTCCCCGTCAACCTACGTCTGACCCAGGACCTCCTGACCTTCAGGAAACAACTTCAAGACCATGCCAGTAGCAACCACCCCCCCACTCCAGCGCCTTGAGACCATAACGGGTGAGTAGCGAGCTTAAGAAGTGATTGATTGATTGATTGATTGATTGAATTACCTGAGTCAGCTTCACAGGGAATTACCGATCACTGTAGCCCTCCTATGTATGGTGTTACATGTAGCCTTTTGTTGAGTCCGTTTTATGGAGAGGGACTTTTTCAGTATTATTAATATAATTATGATTATTTCTATTTTCTGAAGTTCCTTTCATGAAGCCATTGAATCGCCATTTTCATGCAAAGTTAGGGCCTAGATGTTCATCAGGAGCAGTACCGCCAATATGCCCACTTCTGGCAGCCCCGATTCTACCATAAATGACTCGTCAGATGTTCAGAGTGGCTAGACAAGGGGAGGGCTTTTCGGGAGGGTACTGCGGGGAAGGAGATCTGGAACAAAATGAGTCATACATCCACGAAAAAGGTGGAGTCTACAGATTGTTAAAGGTCCAGCACTGCTGCACCTATATCGCCAGTAAAAGTGAGTACTTGTAGAAATACATTAAGATAATTACAGACCTGAAAGATGATTCACAGCAGTTAGAAGCTATAGGTGTTTGGGAAGCAATTGGAGATGGGTTTTCCAGGACTGGCAAATGGTTCAGAAATTGTATATTCTCTCTTGAGACCTCTTATCGTTATTGCCATCTGTGTGATATTCCTGTTCATCATTTCCAAGGAATATACATATGTAAAGGCAAGAAAGGAAAGACAGCATTCAAAGGGAAAGAAAAGAATTAGAAGGAATATGGAAATGGAGGAGAGTGAGTGTAGATTTTTTCATGACCTAAAACACCTTGAAAATACTAGACAGAAGTTACTGAAGACTTCAATGCTTTGACTTGATCTCACCTGAAAAGAATACATATGTGCCTTATTATGATGGCTAACATCACCATCAAAGGGCGGATTGGAGCAGCGCAATTTAGACTCCATTCGTTACACGTCATCATTGCAAAAGCACGCATTTAGGTTTGACATTATATTTACTATGTGCCTTAATAAAATTAACCTGTATGCATACTTAAATGCATTAATGAAATGTAACCACTGAAAGACTGAAGCTTTATAAACGTGCATACTAATGTTCATTTATAATGCTTACATGTATTACTTATTTACGTTTTATATTTATACATTAAGTTGTACTTGTAGAAGTAAACATATTTTTTATTCATGTTCAGTATTTTTTTTGACAAGTGTATGTGCATGCATATATAATCATGTATTCGAAATGCACATTTAGGTGGTCATTACAACATTGGTGGTAAAAGCTGCTTACTGCCAACACACCGCTGCGGAATTCCGCCAGGGCCATTATGACCCAAAGTTTGGAATCCGCCAGAATCTAGACACCCACACAAGCCCGCCACACCAAAGGTCAGTGATAAACTGGCGATAAGAAATCCTCCACCGTCACGCCAACAGGAATACGCCCACACTGTCACGACCCACAAATCCACGTGGCGGTCTTTCAACCGCGGTATTCCATTTGCGGTACACACCGCCTCGCTCAAAATACACACACATTTACAAAACACAGCCACATTGGACAATTCGAAATACACACACCTGATACACATACACACACCACTCCCACACACCCAATACAATATAAAACACACACCCACATCACCCACAAACCCCTACGACAACAATTGCGACAGAAGGCCAGAGAGAGACACCACCATCTACAAACGAACATCCACAGACACTCAACACCATCACCCACATAACATCCATGCACCTCACACAACACACCACTAAATATCACCCCACACATCACAACACACACCACCTCACACATCACCCACACCACCCAATGGCACCGCAAAGACACCCCAGGTTCTCTGAGGAGGAGCTCAGGGTCATGGTGGAGGAAGTCATCCGGGTAGAGCCACAGCTATTCGGATCACAGGTGCAGCACACCTCCATAGCTAGTAAGATGGAGCTATGGCGAAGAACCGTGGACAGGGTCAACGCAGTGGGACAGCACCCAAGAACTAGGGATGACATCAGGAAGAGGTGGAACGATCTACGGGGGAAGGTGCATTCCGTGGTCTCAAGACACCACATTGCGGTACAGAAGACTGGCGGCGGACCCCCACCTCCTCCCCCACAACTAACAACATGGGAGGAGCAGGTCTTGGCTATTCTGCATCCTGAGGGCCTCGCAGGAGTAGCTGGAGGAATGATCTCTGGTAAGTCAAATCTTTACTACTATATCTCCCACCCTACGTGCATGCCATCACATACCCCCACCCTCGCCCTCACCCCCATCACTCCTACTCCTCACACATGTCCCAATATCACAACCCACCCATCCCAAACCCAAGCCCTGCATGCAACACCAAAGCATGGACACCCATCACCAAAGCAAGGCCACTGCACATACCCATACACCCCCCTAAACTATCATCACACAGGGTCCCACACAAGAATGCAAGCACTGGGGTACACGGTCAACCACCCATTGCACACCATGGCACACACAGATGCAATAATCATGCCTTTAACCCCCTGCAGGACCCCTACCCAACGTCACCGGACAGGAGGGTCCAGTCATGTCCACTCCACCCACAGAAGAGGCCCACAGTGATGACAGCAGCTCTGTACAACTGGATCTAGACGACCAGCCCGGCCCATCTGGGACCTCGGGACAGTCGGTTCCCCTCACACTGGCACAAGCCACTACAGGGCTTCCCCCCTCTGGAAACACCAGTAAAGCACCCACCCAGCGGGCCCATACCTCTGTCCCCAGGACACGTCAAGCAGCAGTGTGTCCACCGCTACAGGGAACCCAGGATAACCCACCACCCCAACAACAACAGGGACCTGGGGGCAGTGGCAGTGGGCACACGGTTCAGAGGACAGAGGCACAGGAACACAGGGGAACTGGGAGGGCTGCTGTGCGACAGGGGGAGGACAGGCCCAGGGAACCCACTCTCCACGAGGCCCTCTCCAACATCATCGGAGCCTACCACCATTCCCAGGAGACGATGGCAACGGTACTGGCCAAGTTTCAGGAGACCCAGCGGCTGCAGGAGGAACAGTATTTGGGCTTCAGGGAGGATCTCAAATCCATCAATTCCACCCTGGGCACCATTGTAGGGGTGCTGAAGGAACTCGTGAACACCAGGAGGGACACTGTGGCACAACAAGGGGCCCCTGACACTAGCCTGGACGATGAACTGCCCACCACCTCCGCCGGCGCTAGTGGACAAGAGGCACCGCCACAGGACCACCACACCAGCACCCCACTCCCTGCAGATGGAGAACCACCCCACAAACGGTCCCTGAGATCCAGGACAAAGACAGAGAGCGATGCCAAGACCCCCGCCAAGAAATTAGACCACCCTGATTGTCATCCATTTGTCCCACCTTGTCACCCTGTCCATACCTAAACTGCCCCAGCTCCACTTCCTATGCCCCTTTGGACAATGCACCTGTGAGACTAATAGACTGGACTCTGCCATGGACATTCCTCCACCATCACCCCTCACCATTTTACAACTCCCTCCAATATTGAGCACTTAAATAAACACCCTTACAGCACAAAACAATCTGGAGTCTGTCCGTGATTTCGAAAATGTGTGTTAGCAATTACAGTGCCAAAATGCTCTTTCAAATGTAATGTCAACATACCTATGTCACACAGCTCTAGTCCATGAGGAAACAAAGCAGATGTCACACAGTGGGACCCACATCTGTGAAATCGTAAGGGAAAGTGACAACTCAGTTACCATACACTGGGTGAAAATGACAGACAGTAGAGAGGTAGTAGATTTAAATTAGATGTAGCAGGCAGGTTTGTCTTCTTACCTGTGTCTCCCTGGAAATATTGCAGGATCACCGTGTTCCTGTTTTCAATGTTCTCTTCTTCTGCTTCCTCGTGTTCACTGTCTACAGGCTCCACAGCTGCCACAACACCTCCATCTGGACCATCCTCCTGCAGAAAAGGCACCTGTTGTCGCAAAGCCAAGTTGTGAAACATACAGCAGGCCACGGTGATCTGGCATACCTTCTTTGGTGAGTAGAATAGGAAACCACCTGTCATATGGAGGCAGGGGGTCAGTAGCCATGATAGGTTGGGGTAAAAGAGTCACCTGCAAATGTCGAGGGACAACTGTTAGACACACACTAACTCATAGGGACATCCACAGACCCAGACAACTATTCCCACTGATTTGGGTCCATGTGCTCACCTAATAGCCACACCCAGTGCCTCTGTAGTTGCCCCATCACATAAGGGATGCTGCTATTCCGCAGGATGTAAGCGTTATGCACTGAGCCAGGAAATTTTGCATTAACATGGGAGATGTAATGGTCTGCCAAACACACCATCTGCACATTCATCGAATGGTAACCTGTTCACTCCTGCAGGGGGGACCAAGGCCACATGTGTCCCATCAATGGCACCTATGATGTTGGGGATATGTCCCAGGGCATAGAAATCACCTTTCACTGTAGGCAAATGCTCCACCTGAGGGAAAACGATGTAGCTCCGCATGTGTTTCAGCAGGGCAGACAACACTCTGGACAACACGTTGGAAAACATAGGCTGGGACATCCCTGATGCTATGGCCACTGTTGTTTGAAAAGACCCACTTGCTAGGAAATGGAGTACTGACAGCACCTGCACTTGAGGGGGGATTCCTGTGGGATGGCGGATAGCTGACATCAGGTCTGGCTCCAACTGGACACACAGTTCCTGGATTGTGGCACAATCAAGCCTGTAGGTGATGATCACATGTCTTTCCTCCATTGTCGATAGGTCCACCAGTGGTCTGTACACCGGAGGATGCCGCCATCTCCTCACATGCCCCAGCGGACGGTGCCTATGGAGGAGAACAGCGAGCAGAGAGTCAACCAACTCTGAGGTACATAAACACAGCTTACTCTGAAACTATTCAGAAATCGAATTTGGCCTGTAATAGTGCTGCGGCAAGGCCTAGGTATGTGTGACGCAGTTAAAAATAAAGCCATGTGGGCCCCTGAAATGGCGGCTGCCTGACCTGTAAGGTGGGACAAGGGGATATGAGGTAACTGCGCTGGCGTTGTACACCGTCGCGGTAGGCGGTCGAAGACCGCGGCGCAATTCTGCATTGGTTAACATTGGACCCTATGGGTCCCAGGAGCCAATGATGATGTATGCCGGCGGTGACGGTACGCACCGCCGCGGACGTGACCGCCATTTTCTCTCTGTTCAATCACTCAATACCGGATCTTCGACAGGAGAGGACCTACACTGCAAGTGCTGCTGTGACCTCAGTCTGGAAGCGACAATGGCTCATGTGTCTGGGGAAAGGGCCCCTGCCTTCAGCACGGAGGAGTTGGAGAAACTCGTGGGTGGGGTCCTCCCCCAGTACACGCTACTCTACGGTCCTCCAGACAAACAGGTAAGAACACTGTGAGCATGCTGTATGGGCAATGCCTGTGTGGAGTGGGGTTGATAAAAGATAGGGGGGGTGAGAATGAGGCATGCATGAAATGACGGTGAGTGCATGTGCGTCATGGCAAGGGTAGGGATGCGGGACAATGACTGTGACGGTGCAGTTGGTAAATACTACTCATTTTCCCCTGTACAATTCCTGTAGGTCAGCACCCACCAGAAGAAGGACATCTGGCATGCCATCGCCAAGGAAGTCCGGACCCTGGGGGGTCTACCACAGACGGAGCACCCACTGCCGGAAAAGATGGGAGGACATTTGTCGCTGGAGCAAGAAGACAGCGGAGGCCGAGCTGGGGATGGCCTCCCAACGTGGGAGGGGTGTCCGTCGCATCATGACCCCCCTGATGTTCAGGATCCTTGCGGTGGCGTACCCAGAGTTGGATGGGCGCTTGAGGGCACCACAGCAGCCACAAGGGGGTGAGTACACTCTCATTCTGCTGATTCAGCGCGCGTTGTAGGTGTCTGGGTGGGGGAGGTGGGTTCCCTTAGGCCAGGGCGAGTTTGTTAGTTAAGTTCCCTTCTTCAGGCAGGCCCTGTGGCACCCCACCCCACCTGTGTACAGTGCCAACTACACCTAGTCAGGCTCCTGTGACATCCATGTGTGCAGAAATCGGGCATAGCCTTGTAAGCCATGTCCCAGGGATTGAATAGTGGACCCCAAGTGCGCAGCGTAGTGCAGGGGACTTCTGTGTCTGTCGTGTCTGCCAACTGTAGCGGTATTGCATGCACTGAACATGTCTTTCTTCTGTCTCCCCCCCCTTTTGTGGTCTCCCTGTTCTTGTGTGCATTAGCATCATCAGGCAGAGGAGCAATGGCACCGGAGCAGGAGGGAGCTGCATCCCACATGGCCCTGGAGGGCGAGACTACGGACTCCGAATTCACCAGTGGGACGGAGGGCGATGGGAGCTCCAGGGCGGGGACAGGAGCTGACACCAGCGAGACGGACTCCTCTCTGATGGGAGCTCCCTTGCGGTGGCGGCACCATCTGTGCCCCCCGCATCTACAGGTACAGCCGCCACCCCCCCTCCCAGTAGCCCCTCAACTTTTGCCCCGTGCCCGCTCACCCAGGAGGGTGAGCATCACCTTTGCCCCAGGCACCTCAGGCCCTGCCCCAGTCAACCCTGCTGCCCTCAGTGAGGAGGCCATTGACCTCCTCAGGTCCCTCACTGTTGGGCAGTCTACCATTTTGAATGCCATCCAGGGTGTAGAGAGGCAGTTGCAACAAACCAATGCATTCCTGGAGGGCATTCACTCTGGTCAGGCAGCCCTTCAGCAAGCTTTTCAGACTCTGGCCTCAGCACTGATGGCAGCCATTGTCCCTGTGTCTAGCCTCCCCCTCCAACTTCCTCCACCCAGACCCACACCCCTGTACCTCAGCCTATCCCAAGCACACCATCAGACCAGCATGCACACACCTCAACACACAAGGGAAGCTCTGGCAAACATAAGCACCACACATCCCACAGACGGAAGCATCACACACATGCAGACACCCACTGCCTCCACTGTGTCCCCCTCCTCCTCGTCTCCTTCCTCCCTCCCTGTCTCGTCTCCACTCACACCTGCATGCACTACATCCTCAGCCACTACGTCCATCACCAGCACACACACCACCATACCCCGCTCACGTGCAGTCACCACTCCCTCTACCATTCACACATCCCCTCTGTCCTCTCCCAGTGTGTCTGTGAGGCCACCTCCCAAGGTACACAAACGCAGCCACACACCCACCCAACAGCCATTCAACTCTCAACAGCCTCCAGCCCATGCACCTTGACCCAAAGTCAGCAAACGTACACCTACAACCACTACCTCTTCCTCCACTCCCAAACCTCCTGCATCTACCCGTCCCAGTGTGTCCCAAAAACTTTTCCTGTCCAACCTTGACCTCTTTCCCTCACCTCCCCCACCCCTTCAGTCTCCTAGGGCCCGACTCTCCAGGTCCCAACCTAGCACCTCAGCCACAACATCGGCGGGACCAGTGGTGCCAGTAGTCACCGGATTATGGAGTGCACCAGGCAGCAGGGCAGCCAGTGTGGCAAGGAGCCACAGCACGGACAGTCCCCCACCTGTCAAGCATCAAAAGTTGGCCAGTGCCCGGTGGGAGAGGGGAAAGAAATCAGCCACCAAAGCCGCTCCCAGGGGTCCAGTTGGGAGTGTGGAGACAGCTGCGACACCATCCAAGGTGGGGAAGGGGCACAGTAAAACCGACAAGTCTGAGAAGATCAGCACGGCGGACAAGACCGCCAGCAGCCCCGCTGCCACAGACAGGATTGCCAGCAGCAGCCACACTTCCCAGGAGGCGACCGCCAGCAGCCCCGCTGCCACAGACAGGACCCCCAGCAGCAGCCCCGCTGCCCAGGAGGCGACTGCCAGCAGCCCCGCTGCCACAGACAGGACCGCCAGCAGCAGCCACACTGCCCAGGAGGCGACCGCCAGCAGCCACACTGCCCAGGAGAAGACCGCCAGCAGCAGCCCCGCTGCCCAGGAAGCGACTGCCAGCAGCCCCGCTGCCACAGACAGGACCGCCAGCAGCAGCCACACGGCCCAAGAGGCAACCGCAAGCAGCCCCGCTACCACAGACAGGACCGCCAGCAGCAGCCCTGCTGTCCAGGAGGCAACCGCCAGCAGCCCCGCTGCCACAGACAGGACTGCCAGCAGCAGCCACACTGTCCAGGAGGTGACCGCCAGCAGCCACACTGCCCAGGAGAAGACCGCCAGCCGCAGCCCCGCTGCCCAGGAGGCGACCGCCAGCAGCCCCACTGCCACAGACAGGACCTCCAGCAGCAACCACACTTCCCAGGAGGCGACCACCAGCAGCCACACTGCCCAGGAGAAGACCGCCAGCAGCAGCCCCGCTGCCCAGGAGGCGACCGCCAGCAGCCCCGCTGCCACAGACAGGACCAACAGCAGCAGCCCCGCTGCCCAGGAGGCGACCGCAAGCAGGCCGTTGCCACAGACAGGAACGCCAGCAGCAGCCACACTGCCCAGGAGGTGACTGCCAGCAGCCACACTGCCCAGGAGAAGACCACCAGCAGCAGCCCCGCTGCCCAGGAGGCGACCGCCAGCAGACCTGCAGGCCAGGACAAGACCGCCACCAGCTGAACCGCTGCCAAGGACACCGCTGCCACAAGCACCGCTGCCAAGGACACCGCTGCCACCAGCACCGCTGAACAGGACAAGACCGCCACAAGCACTGCTGAACAGGACACTGCACCCACCAGCACCGCAGGCCAATGAGCGCCAAAAGCTCTGACGCTACTGAGAGCGCCACGAGCAATATGAAGCACTCTGGGCACAAAGCCCCCTCCAGAACCAGTGGAGAAGAGCATCCACTACCTCTGTCCTTGGCAGGATGAAGCACTCTTGGCACAAAGCCCCCTCCAGAACCAGTGGAGAAGAGCATTCACTACCTCTGTCCTTGGCAGGATGAACCACTCTGGGCGCAAAGCACCCTCCAGAACCAGTGGAGAATGTTATCCACTTGAGAGACTGTGGCTTTGCACTCCCCAGGATTGAACAGTGGGCAACCCACCCACTGTAGAGACTTGTGAGACTGTGGCTTTGCACTCCCCGGGATTGAACAGTGGGCAACCCACCCACTGCAGAGACTTGTGAGACTGTGGCTTTGCTCTCCCCAGGATTGAACAGTGGGCAAACCACCCACTGTAGAGACTTGTGAAGGATGCAGCAGTGGGCATGGAGCCCCCTGGTGGATCTGGTGTCGTGCACTCAACCGGCTGAGGTGCCCTCCCTTCCCTTCCCCCTGAGGTGCCTGTTTTATTTCCAACTGATGCCCCTGCAGTGTTCTCTCTGTCTTGTTTGGGTATTGAGAGTGGGCCTCGCCCATGCCTTTTGGGCCCAGTGATCCACGGACTATGATGGTGGAATCCCTTGGATTTGTGTTCTTGGTGTATATAATTGTATATAGTATAAATGTATATATTTGTAAATATTTTTGATGTAGGTAATTGTATATATCACAATTATTCGACTCATTTCCTTTTGTCCTTGCATTCTTCCAGGGGGGGTGTAACTGTTATGTGTCAATATGTATTAGCGTGTGTGTTGTAGTGGGTGAGGGTGGGGATGTTGCGTGTTGCGTGTGTGTGTCACTGTTTTTTCCCTCCCCCCTCCCCTGTGTCGTAGGTGCAGTACTCACCGTTGTCTTCGCCGCCGGCGTTCGTGCTCCTGGTAGAGGAGCAGGAAGATAAAGGCTGGAGGAATCTGGAGCTCCGGTTCCATGGCGTCCTGATTCCTCGTGGGGTGTGTAGAGGTGAGCGTTTTCCCTTCAAAGTCCTGTTTCCGCCGTGTTTTTGTTCACAGTGAATCCGCCCCGGAAAAGGTGGCAGATTGGTGGGTTGTAATAGTGTGGGCGGTACATTGTCCTCCGCCTGTCTGTTGGCGGTGACCTCTGCGGTGTTTGTTTGTACCGCCATGGCGGTTGGAGTGTTAAAGTGGCTGTCTATGGTGGCGGTTTCCGCCACAGTCGTAATTCCATTTTTTTTACCGCCGGCCTGTTGGCGGTTTTACTGACGCTTTAACACCGACTGCCAGGGTTGTAATGACCCCCTTAATGTTGGTTAAAGTTAGCCTGGCTAAAGGTCTTAATTCTGAAATATATTTTGCTTGGAGAGTGTGTTCTATTTTTTGCAGGTGCAGTTCAAGGCTTTGCTAGCTATAGAAAAGGAGAATTGTTCTTTATATTAGTTTGATGATAGTAGGGCCTGAGAAGAGAAATCTTGGCAAGAGACGTGAAGATCTAATGAGCAGCTGAAGTCTCCTACTTCATCACGTACCAGGAATGGGGGGTGTTCAAGTTTGCAGTAGCTGTATGCGTTATGTGGGATGAGAAATGCAGGTGATGTTGCAAATGCAAATGATGGAAAATAACTGATTGGTTCTTGGAGGGAAGGAAAAAGATAACATTTATGTTGGGAGGTTTTGTTTGATTTAATCAGTGCTTATCCTTTAGAAGTTAAGGCAGATTCCCTTAGCCCTTGAGGGGTACAGACCTCTCTGCTTCCTTTATTCTTCCAAGTGTGAAGCTACATGCTAAACACTTACTCCTTTACCTGGAAGACTTCTACTGAAGTCTTCACTATGATGACACCTTCTCTCATTTCTAAATGTCCTTAAGATTTCATTTCAATCATCTGTCTTCCTGAGTTAGAACTTTGACTGGATGATTTTAAAATAATTTATGTTTAGAAGAGAGAGCAGGGGTTTCTTTACTGAACATCTATTTTTAATTCTCAGTTTCTGTATTTCTGGGGTTGTTATTGCTTTGTGCCTAACTTTGATGAGACTGAACTGATTGTGATATATCAGCTTACTAGCTGTAATCATGTATCTGTTTAATTTCTTCATGACATGCATATAAATTGGATTGATTACTTATTGGAAATAGACCTTTTAACTTCAATTATTGATTTTTGGCCCTCATTGTGTGGCCAAATGGGCTTCACAGAAATCTAAATTGTTTAATATTGTTGATTCTGTTGATGTCTCAGTCAACTTAAAAAGATCCTTCAGATTAGATATTTTAAATCACGCCTCACACACTTTCATCCCATCACGTGTTGATTGGTAACCTGGGGTGATAATACTAGGGCTGGGCTACGGAGTCTGACCGGTAACCCAGTTACCAGCCTTTGTAGATTTTTGGTGCAGAGTGAGGGAATTACATGATGATCCTGTAATCACTGGTCCCTATATAGGTTGTGATTCCAGACACTTTCAGCTCCAATTTTGCAGTAGCTTTCAGGCAAGCAGCCTTAGAGGTACTGTTCATTTCCTTTGCTAAACATAACTTTGCTCCGAAATTGGAATAAATATGAAAGTTAATAATAATTAGAAAAATGTGACCGTCTAAATAACAATGCTGAAACACACAAATGTCAGAGTTCAAAGTTCAGTGTCCAGTGGGTCACTCCATAAAGTCCTTCTGTTGACAGGAAGCAGTGGGAGCAGGCCTCAGGTGATAGAACAATCTCTGTCCTATGATGCTCGAGCTGAGGGGAGGGCAGGGTTGGTTGCAGAGGCAAGGGCTAATTTGAGGTCGGCCCTGTTCTTTTGATCTAAAGTCAATTGAGGACTTCAATATTATTTGATTAAACTCTTCTCTCATTATATTTCACTTCATAGAATTGAAAAGGTCATGTCTTGGTTGCCTCCTAATGTGATCAGGAATATCTTAACCCCAGAGGTTCTTGAAATAGGGATTGTTCTATGTGGTGCTAATATTTTCCTGAGTGACTGCTGTCATAGTCACTTCTCTTCCTTCTCTGCCTTTGGAGGAGCTTCAAACAGCATACAGAATTTTCCTTGGGGAGTGCCGGTCCTTGACCATCATGAGTTCTCCTTCATGGATGGTTGAAACTTTGGCTTCCGAGCCTCAACATATAGGATCATTTATCTTCTTCTGGTTGTTTTCTACATAGGGGTGCTCCAGAGAGGCAGGGAAAACCTAGCAAATAATTTAAGATGGTTGTGTTCACAGGGAAGGTCAGGCCTTCCTTTTTCAACAAGTGGGGAGTGAACTGGCACACTCACAGGAATCAGCGGAGACAAAGTTTGAATTCCGTGCAATGCTTGATAGATTTTTCAGCTGCACATGAACCACTTCAATTTTTCACTTACATGAGGGTACCTATGGCTTATTTTCAAATGATGCATGCCTATGTGTTCATGATATTACTGAAATTCACCACTTTGAAATTAAGGTCCCTTTTTAATTCACAGGGCATGCCAATGGTACCTGGTACTTTATTTGGCTTGAAAAGTACCGTATTATCAGAGAAAGAGTCAAAAAGCTCAATCTTTAAGTAGTGATGCTCTTATCTAGTAGCACCAACGCATGATGCCTATAAAGGAGTGCCACAAAAGTCTAGGCTGAGCTTTTTAAAAGATGTTATACTGAGTTCCTACTTTAGAAAAAAATAAAAAAACAAGTCAAAAGGTGATGGATGAAATGCTTGCAAAGATTTGGGCCTCTGATGATGGTTCAGGCTGAAACTTCAGTCCATTATTTTATGGCCACTGTGCCACTTTAGGCAGACAATATAGGCAGATCAGTCTTGAGTCTACTCTAATAGAAACAGCCCAGTCCAAAATGCTAGGCTACATCCCTTCTTATTAGGAAGTAACCCCCGATTGGTTTCAGCTTTGTTGGGCTTCATCATTGTTGTGCAATTTCGATCTTATGACACAGCGAGTGCAGGAAGTACACCTGGGCATACCTGTCAAATAGAAGGCATCACACTAAAGGCATGGGCGAAGGTTTCTCAGCCTGCCCTTGGCCTGAAACATCAGGTTGAGAACAATTTTGTGTCTATGATGTCAGAGTGGGACTGACATGAGCATGTTCCGGAATTATGCCTTCGCTGTTGAATATTAATTTATGGCGGCTGTAGTGATGGTAGTCTCTTAATTGTGCTAAACAGTAGCCTAATCCTCTTGATCCTGCTGAATGTACTCTTTGGTGAGTGGTTGTACATTGGCAATAGTCTCATGGAACCGCAGCTCCAGGTGCTTGTGACCAGGGATGTAGCTTAAAGGGGAATCTTGGGGAGGGAGGAAGGGGGTTACACCCCACGAATAAATGTATTTTGTAGTTAATAGTTGGGTACGGGTGCTTTAAGTCAGGTAAGGTGAGGTGTTTGTTGGATTTCACTTGGGCTTTTTACATATACATGTAAACAAAAAAAACACACACACTTATCTATGTTTTAAAGATCTTAAAATGGTTATTTTATAAAATATTGAAAAACACTTCTCTCCCTTCCTACTCCTCCTTAAGCCCCCCTCCTGTCCTGCTTCTCATTTAATTTATTTTAGCTGGCTTGATTGGTGGGAAATGTGAAGCGCCTCCCCCAAATCTTACTGACCAAGCTATGCCCCTGATTGTGGCTCAAATGTGACCTTGTAGTGATGTCCATACAGAGAAATAGGGTCCTGCTCCAGAGCTTTGTTACTGCTTCTTGTTGTATTTGAGAGTAGCACCTTTTGTGGTCCAATGACGTAAAGGTCATAAACCACACATAGCACATTTCCCTGCTCATTAGCTTGGATCAGAATTAATTGCGGGCGACTTTTGCTCATGTCCACTAACAATTCAGTACAACATGTGATCTTGGACAGCAAGATATTTTAGACCTCCTGTCATGGTTAATCTAGTCTCTTCACCCACAAACACTTACTTTCTTGCTTCAGGTGCTTACACAAATAATTGTTTCCCGTGGCCATGTTTTGTAGGATGTGCCCACATCAGGGGACCACCCTGAAAAAAAGTAAATAAAATCTGTGGAATACAGAGGCATTTTGAGGGTGGCACACTATTGTTATAGCTTTTACTTTCTGATGGTGAGTTGTCACTTCCTCAGCAGAAAACACATTGCCACTAGGCTCTGTTTCAAAATAAGTTTGTACGTCTCACAAAGTAGGGCGAGTCCCATTTCCTGTAGCTGAATCAAGGCTGATTTGCATATGGCTGGTTCCTGTCTGACATGGCAGTGTGGGGACCACGCTGTAATTTATTCAAACATTCCAACCTTCACATTTTTGCTTTCCTCAGTGCAACACCGTAATTGCAACGGGTACCACTGTGCCACACGACTCAAGCTGTAATTTACTGGAGAGGGCTAACTAGGCCCAATATAGTCTGGGGCTGCTTGTGTTCCTATTCAGAAGGAACCTGTCCTAGCAGTTGGTGCAGGGTTTCTCAAAAAACATCCAAAACTCTTTTACAAGAGGCTAAGCAGGTAAAGGTGGGCAGCTTTACAGGCCATTGTCTCCTTGATAAATACTTATGGAGCCATTCTTGGAGGAATTTAAGAACCACAAAAAGTCTCATAAGACAGAATATTTAGGACAAAGCGGGAAAGAAAATATTTGTTTTAATTAATTTAAAAAACAAAATAACATTACAATTCATTAACTTGCCCCAATCACCCCTCCCCTCACCCCCTAAACAAGGAGAGATGTGAGTCACACTATGTGCAAATAGATATAAATCCATACATAACATTGTGTCACTTTAA
This sequence comes from Pleurodeles waltl, assembly GCF_031143425.1. Lineage (NCBI taxonomy): Eukaryota > Metazoa > Chordata > Amphibia > Caudata > Salamandridae > Pleurodeles > Pleurodeles waltl. Next base: position 491,250,983 of record NC_090449.1, on the reverse strand, counting down.
CAGCCTAATTGGTACTATCTCATCAAATTACAGCATTTCAGCATCACATACATATAAAGGGTATTAATTAACTGCTCCCTCCACATCTTTCCAATTCCTGTTGTATCAGGATTTCCAATTTCCTGTTGTATCTGGACTTCTACTAAGTCCCATTCCATTCTTCCTCCCTGTCCCATTTCATTGTAAAGCAACCTGTGGTGTACCTCACATTCATCTTGTACCCACCTCACAAATTCCTATAACCATTGCTTTCATGTGGGCAGTCTTTGTGCATCCATCTTATTGCTTTACACTTTATTTGCCACAGTGAGGCCTAGTTCCAATATCTTCTCCACATATTTAGTATGTTTATCAAGGGTGATTAGTCCAAGGAAGCACACCTGTATCATTGGCTGAATTTGCAATTGGGTTAGAATTCCTAAAGTTTGATTTCACCTCAAAAAACTCCTACACCCGAGCATGCGCATCACACGTGAATATAGGCTCCCTCTGTTTTTCTGCATTTGGGGCACTGTTCTGATCTGGAGGAATGTAGTCTGTGCTGCCACGATGGCATGATGTAATCCCTATGTAAAATCTAATATCCTACAACAGCTTAGAAACCATCAGATGTTACCAAACTGGCTGATACGCAGCAGGGAAATGGAATGCAGAAATAGCTGAGTGATATGAGCTCACCATCCTGTAGGATAAAGCTTCTGATTCCAAGAATGCTAAGAGATTGACTCCAAAAATTGGATCAGGCCTTATTGACAAGTTTGAGAGCTTGTTCCAAAAGTCCTGGCACTTGTGAGCATCTCCCGAAAGACTCCAAGCCACCAGGCGCTGCTGATGTTGGAAACAAAATGGATGAGTTTGACCTAGTGGGTCCAGGACTATAGTTGGGAATATAGGAAGGATCCAGGATTGTTGACAGGATGGCTCCAGAAGGACTAAAATCAGTTCTGAGTCCCCCATAAAGGAGAAATTAAAATCACCTCTGCTTTCTGTTTCCTTATCTGGTGACTACACCCACCAGCACAGAGAAGAGTGAGAAGTTATAATTCAAAGACTTTCAGTCCAGATCTATGTTTGGATCCTCCATTAGGTGTGCCCTTATCCACCCCTCCAAATGTTGGACATACTGCACCGCTGAGACATTGTCCATTTGCAGAAGAATAAGCAATGAGTTTCCCGGGGGAGAGGAGGAGGAACTGATTGCAAAAGATCCAGCTGAAAGTTTCAGACAGTTTATGTGTAGAGTAAGTTCCTCCTGAGACTATCTGTCGTTACCTCATCATATCTCCGATTTGATCACCTTATCTAGAATGAATCCAAATATGGCCCTTTCTTCCAAGTCTACATATGATTGAACCACCTCTGCAGTTCGTTTTGCTCTTTTGTTGAAAGATAATTCAGTCAGAGTCTGAGAGCCCCTTCCTCACGTGAAGGATTGTTAACCCCTGAAGGGCAGAGTAGTGGAGAGATCCTGGGAACATAACCTGCATGAAAGAGGCTGGACGTCATCCTAATCTGACTGTCCAGCAGAGAATGATCTTGTATTCCACCAGGAGTCTGCAAATCTCTTTCTTGATCTCACAAATCTTCTGGATTGATCAGGATAGAAATGCAAAGATGCAGCATACGGCAAAGCCCACAAGGGTCATTTACTTTGAGGGATGAAGATCTGACTTGTCTGGGTTGATTACAAACCCAAGGTTCTGAACTATGTTTAGTTGATATTTCAAGAGGAGAGGATCACTGGTATGATAAGAATATCATCTAAATAAATGATCAGACAAACCTTATGTGCTCTAAGAAATTTCACAACTGGCTTCCATAACTTGGTGAAGCACCAGGCAGGTAAAGAGAGGCCTAAAGGATATGCCAAATACTTATAAATTAGCTTTCTCCATTGGAATTGAAGAAACAGCAATGAGGAGGATAAATAGCAACCACTGGAAATGCATCCTTGAGGTCCAACATCAACATGAAGTCACCTTCTCTTGAGAGGTGTCTCAGAAAATGGATTCCCTACAGAGTGAAGTGTCTGTAAAGAAACCATGAGTGTAATTATTTGAGATTATTTACCAGACAGAATCCTCTTCCTTTTATGTCCGTCAAGAACAAATTTTTGAGGAAACCCTTGGAATGCTGAGTACAATGTCTGATGGCTTGCTTCTGAATTAGTAAAGGCATTTAGGTGGTCATTATGAACATGGCGGTAAACACCGCACTGCCGGCGGTGGCGGTAACTACCTCCAACAGGCTGGTGGTCCAGTCCACCAAATAATGAAGCACATGAGAAACAAGCAGCGGGCCATCCACCCACCACCATTTTGGTAGTCCCGCTCCTGACTGGGGAGGTCACCCTCAGCCCAGGGGAAAGGCCCTACCCACCCACCAGATTATGAAACACCACACCGTCATCAGTTCCAGGGTGGGAACCACCGCCAGCAAAGCGTGGTGGAAACGACCCATATAAAGGGAAACACTCAGCATAGGCACACAGAAAACGCTGAGCATGGAGCGAAAGTTGGAAATAATCCCAGTGCTTCTCCTTGCCATATTTCTCCAGGACCATGACCGACAACGAAGACAACGACGGTAAGTACAGCAGCCTAGTACACATGGGAGGAAAGAGCACAGTCGCACAACCACCCACCCCACCCACACCGCAACGCACTCCCAACCCCTCCCACCATCCCAAGCCATACATACCATAACAAGATGTACTTACCAGACACAAGCCAACAAATACCTGCACCACTGCACACACCTGTGCACACCACACCCCCACAGTGAAACCCTGCACAACGGGTCAATATAGCACCAACTGCTCTGCTGGGCACTCACATTTAATAATAAGAAATATTATAATATCTCCAAACAAGGCCAGGCCAGTCCATAAACAAGTCCCGTAAGGGCAAATACAGGCTACACTTGACTCCTACGATGGCAAAGGAAACTCCACCGAGAAGGGCATCTAGGGGGCAGCCAGGCACCTCAGGGAACAGGGGCAGGGGTTGGCAGGGGTGGTGAGTCAGGTCTTGAAGGGGGGGTCTTAGGCTTAGGTTTAGGAGGTGGAGGTGGAGAGGGTTTGGGCTTGCCCTTAGAAGAAGGGGGAGTGGGCCCTGGACCGGGGGGTGGCAGAGGAATCTGGGGTAACACGGGGTTTCTTCCTCCCTGGGGAAGGGGCAGGGGGATGGGAAGGGCAGACTGGGGAGGACTTTGACGAGGAAGGATTGGAGTGGGCTAGGGCATGGGAACGTTTAGTGACAAGACGGGGTGGGCCAGTGGGTTCAAGAAGGTCACCACAGAAGAGGAAAAGCTTCTTAGGTGTAGTTGGAGGGGATTTAGAGACAGGTCTGGGAGTGGAGGTTGAGGGAGTGGTGGTACGAGGTGTAGGTGTGCCAGACATCGACCCAGGTGCATGTTTATTCTGCTTATGAATGGTGGATGTGTGTGGTGTGGATGAGCATGAGCATTTGAGTGTTTTGAGAGGAGGTGGGGTGGACACAGTAGGAGAAGACAGGCTTCCAGTGTATATGGATGTGGTGTGGGTGTCTGCAGGTCTGGTGAGTGTGCTGTAAGTGTATGTGAATGTAGTTGTGGTGAGTTAAGGTGTGGCTGGGGTGCATGAATGGATGTCGGCTGTTGTGGTGACTGCAAGAATAGGGGTAGCAGCAGTGATTGAGGGTGCAGTGCATGTGGGTGTGCATGGTGAGTTGACAGACAGAGATGCGGGAGAGGCTGACACAGTGGGGGAGGTGGATGTTGTGTGTGCTTTGGTATGTTGGGTGTGTGCCTGCCTGTGGTGGGAAGTGTGGTGCTTGTGTTTCTCAGTGTGCTTCTTGTGTGTTGATCTGTGTGCATGGCTGTCTGTATGTGTGCTTGGGATGGGTGTAGGGAGTGGGGTGCTGGGAGGGGTAGAGGTGGTGGGAGGGGGGACGGAAAGACCAGGGACACTGGCTGCCGTCAAAGAGGGGGCCAGAGCCTGAAAAGATCTCTGTAGGCCAGACATGGCACCATGAATGCCTTCCAGGTATGCATTGCATTACTGCATCTGGGATGCTAGCCCCGGGATGGCATTCACGATTGTTGTCTGCCCTACAGAGATGGTTCTCAGGAGGTTAATAGCCTCCTCCATGAGGGCAGCAGGGCTGACTGGGGCAGGGGATGAGGTGCCTTGGGCGAAGGAGACACCCACCCTCCTGGGTGAGCGGGCAAAGGCAACTAGGCGGGGAGCAACTGGGAGGGCAATGATGGTATGGGGGTGGCGGAAGATGGCAAAGAATGGGTGGGCCCAGTAGTGGTCCACCACCACCAGGGAGCTGCCATCGGAGGAGGTATCGGGGTCACTACCTGCAGTGGCAGTTGCCTCCCCTGTGGTTCTCCCCTCGCCCTCCAACCTACTGGTCCCCTTGGCATCGGTGGACTCTGCTGCAGCATCCCCACTCGCCGGTTCCACAGCTCCCTCACCAGATGATGCTAATGAACACAGGGACACAATAGCACAGGGGTGGGGAAACAAAACAAGAAAGAAGTATGTAAATTCCAGGAAATATGTACACGTTGGGACACATACACTCCCACCCAGCTCAGGCACAAACCCTCAGCAGACACAACACATGTTACAAATGGGTGCCTGACTGGTAGGCATGACCCCACAGTACACTACATTCCCATCCTGACCCACTACTCTGATACACTTTGTGAAGTGAACCAATGAGAGACAATGCCAAGCCAACACATCTGCAAGTTCATGAGGCTACATTGAATTCAATGGGCCAAACAGAGGACCCCTCATAGGCCTACAGACCCTGCCAAAACTAGCTATGACACTGTCCCACAGACATGGAGGGTGGCAGTACTGCAGAGACACACCTGTCTATGTGCCTGGCACTACTTAGCATCTAAGGCACTCATCATCGTGGCATCACAACAGTATTGGTACTCACCCCCTTGTGGCTGCTGTGCTGCCTTCAAGTGGCCATCCAAATCCAAATCCAGATAGGCCACCGCCAAAATGCAGGTCATTAGGGGGCTCAGGGTCCGATGGGAACCCCTCCCTCATGGGGAGGCCTTCCCCAGCTGGGCCTCTTCGGTCTTCCTGGCCCAGCGCCTTAGGTCCTCCAGCCGCTTCTTGCAGTGGGTGCTCCGCCAGTTGTAGACCCCCAGGGTCCGCACTTCATTGGCAATGGCTTGCCACAATCCCCTCTTCTGATGGGCACTGACCTGCAAGGGACACACAGAGTAAAGAAACAGACATCAGTGTGGGTACCCCATACACAAATGCCATGTCTGTTTAAACTGACATGGCCCATGGAGACATACATATGGACAAAATTCAGGCCAAAAACTGCCAGACACACTACGGGTGAGCAGTCACACAGCGAACAAAAACACATACAGGCATACGACACATTCACACACATCTAAGGAGTACAAATAGCAAATCACCTGCTCCACTGGTCGCCCATACAACTTGGCATACAGGGGTAGGACTCAGTCCATCAGCTTCTCCAGCTCCTCCGCGATGAAGGCCAGGGTTCATTCCCCTGTGACATGTGCCATCTGAGGTACAGAGTCAGGACACAGCAGCACACTCAGTGGAGTTCTTCCCTTCTCGTAGTGCAGGAGTCAAGTGTCAAGGGCCTATCAAAATGGCAGTAGATACCACAGTGGTGTGCACCGTCACTGCCGGCGGGGATCATGATTGGCCCAGGTTCCACATAGACAACCATGTTATCCAATGATCAGGTGCACTGCAGTGAACACAGCCTACCGCCATGACGAGTTATGCCAGCGGAATGAAGTCACTTCCACACTACACTACCTGGATGGCAGGTGGCTGCCATTGTGCATCCACCACGCCTCCATATCCTGGCCAGGGGACATCATCCATGGCTCCATTCCCTCTCCCCTTCGTCAGTACTGACATGAGTACTGGTCCCCCACATGTAATCATGGTGGGAAGTGTGTCTACACTGTGATGTCATTATGACTGAGACTCCTCACCACACATTAGCCAGACAGGATTACCTTATTCTTTGTGTTTGTGTGCGTTACATATGTGTCGCATTGAAAACATGATTTTTGTCACCATGTGATGCAAGTGTATGTCCAAACTCAAGATGTGTTCCTTCCTCACCCATAGGTACAGACCCATGTGGTGAAGGAGAGCCCCATCTGTTTACAGACCCCTGGTAAATCTGGCCACCATGGAGGAATGTCACATCATCATAACTTACCGACTTAATCGAGCTACAAGCTTTGCCATCTGTGCAGAAATGGATACTGTTCTGAAGCCGGCTAATAGGAATCACCATGTCATACCTACAACTATGCAAGTACTATCTGTGCTTCATTTTGTGGCCAAAGGCTCATTCCAAGTGACAGTGGGCATGGCTGCAGGGGTATCTCAACCGATGTTCAGCCACAGCCTGTCCAATTCCCTGAATGCATTTATTCAACACTTGCAAAGTTATGTCCAGTTTCCCCAAAGGGCTGATCTCACTACCATCAAATCAGGATTCTATGCCTTTGCAAATATTCCCCATGTGATAGGTGCCATTGATGGTACCCACATAGGCCTCATACCCCCAAGAGTAAATGAACAGGTGTTTCAGAATCATAAAAACTATCACTCCATGAATGTCCAATTGGTGTGTACTGCTGATCAGTACATTTCACATATCAATGCCAGGTTCCCAGGATCAATTCATGATTCATTTGTCCTCAGAAACAGCATTGTGCCACACATGATGGGACAACTACAGGGGGACAGAGCTTGGCTCATAGGTGAGTGTGTATGACACTGGATCAGTTACATAGCTGACAGCCAGGCTGTATGCAAGTAAACTGTGTGTGTTTCATCCCTCTTTTGCCCACTTGTGCAGAGGATTCTGCCTACCCCAACATGCAATGGCCCCTGACACCTGTGAGGACTCTCAGGACAGATGCAGAAAGGAATTATAATGAGGCACATGGTCGTACTAGAAGGGTGATTGAGATGACCATAGCACTCCTGAAAGCAAGACTGTGTTGCCTCCATCTCTTTGGAGGATCCCTGTACTATGTCCCTGACAAGGTGTGTAAGATAGTGGTGGCCTGCTGCATGCTGCACAACTTGGCTGTTAGGAAAGCTATCCCTCTTCTGGAGGAGGATGATTCTGTCCAACCAGCCCTGCCACCTCAGAGGAGGCATGAGAGTGATGGTGAAGAAGAGGGAGAAGACATCACCTCCAGGACCCAGCTAATCAGGCTACACTTCCAGTGACTCTCAGGTACATTTCCTATGATGCTGATGGCTTTACTGTATTGTTTCCGGCTGACTCATGTAGTAAGTACTGTGGTGTCCTTTACCAGTGATAAGGCCAAATCATGACTGCAGTGGCAGATGCCAGTTAACGCAATGGAATGCACAGTGTGCCATACTTCAGACACTACAGTCTGTTAGACCCCCTCCTGCAATAAAAGTGGCATTATTATGGTAACTGGCTAATGCATTCACATTCACAATTGATAGCTCATATTGATTAAGGACAGATATTTTGAGTGCACAGGTGTATTAGTCCAAGTCAAAACATCCATGAGTGTTGGGACAGTGGAAGGGAGTGGGCACATGGTGAACAACATACTCATTTACATATGCTCAGCTGATGGTTGCACAGGGGTATAGTCCATGGGGCCATTGGAAGATAGTGAGATGGCAGTGGCATGTCAACGAGGTAGCTCAGTGACACACAAGGGAGACAGTTTAGGGCAGAGTCACTTCCTGGAACTGGGCTAGGTCTTGGCTGGTGTTTCAGTGGGATGTCTGGGTCTGAGGGCATGTTTGCGAGGGTGAAGCTGGGCTGCAGGGGTAGGGGTGTTGGTGTCCTGTGAGTCCACAAGTCCAGTAGCTACTGCAGATGTAGATGGGAGGGCAGTGTCCTGGCTAGTGTAAGGGGCCTGCAGGTGGGTGGAGGACTCAAGCTGGATGTTTGTCTGGTGCTGCAGCACCCCTGCAATGGAGGACATGGTGGCATTGAGCTGTTTCCATTGCTTTATGACCTCCTGGTGGTGTGCTACCTGCAGCCTCTGATTTTGCTCCAAGGTGGCCAGGGTCTGGCCCATCCTGTCTTGGGAATGGTGGAATGCTCCCAGGACCTCCGAAATCACCTTCTGGGCAGCAACATCCCTCCTTGGGCCACCCCCTGGGCCACTGATGCCCTCCCACAGGCCCTAGCTCCCTGTGCCTGGGTCCCCTGCACAGGTCTGGCAGTCCCATTTGCAGTTGGCCCTTCATCATCCTGCCTGGTGGTGGGTGGAGACTCATGCCTCTGTACATGTTGGCAGCCAGTCCGTGGCTTGGTGACTCTGGTGTGTGGTTGTTTGGCCAGAGCCAATGGTGGTGGCTGAGTGGTAGGGGTGTCAGTAGTGTTGTGGGTGGGGCTTCTGGAGGGTGACTGTCCAGGGCTGTGGGATGGGCCCGGGATTTCCTCTGTCTCTGACATGAGAGAATAGAGATGTGGGTGTCCTGCACTTTCTTGTCAATTGCAGCACTGGTCAGCAGTAATCGGTGACTGAATTCCCATGTAGTGGCATGCAAGGTCCCTTTGTGTATATTTTGATGCATTTATTGAGGGGGTAGTGGTGCATTGTGGGTGTTGTAGTGCTACTAGGATTACATGCATGGGTTGGTGACTGCACAGGGGGCTGGATGGTGATTTGAATGGGGGATTGTGGGCATGCAGGTGACTTGGATGTGAGTGTGTGGGTGTTGTGGACTGGGTAAGGGATGGGGTCCTGGTGATAGTGTGAGGGATGGGGTGATACATGCATTACAGGTGTGGTGACTGTTAAGGTATTGTAGTTGACTTACCTGAGTCCAGCCCTCCAGTGAGTCCAGTGAGGCCCTCTGGGTGCAGGATAACCAAGACCTTCTCCTCCCAGTCAGTGTATTCGGGGGGAGGAGGTGGGGCACCACCACGTGTCTTCTGTACGGTGAGGTTGTACCTGGATGCCATGAAACGCACCTTCCCGCGTAGGTCGTTCCATCTCTTCCTGATGTCATCCCTTGTGCGTGGATGGTTTCCCATGGCGTTGACTTTGTACCTGTGCCCTGAATAGGTGTGGCTCAACCCTGAGTATTTCATCCACCATGGCCCTTAGCTCCCTGTCTGTGAAGCAGGGGTGCTTAGGGGGTGCCATGGTGTGTGTTGTGGGTGGTGTGTTGTAGGTGTATTGGTGATGGTGCTGTTGTGTGGTTGGGTGTGTGGCTTGTGATGGTGATTGAGCAATGTATGTGTTTTGGTGGTGTTTTTGTGTGTGTGACTTGTGTGATGGTTAGTTCAGTGTATGCTTGTTGTGGTGTCAATATCTGTCGTGCTAGTGGTGTTGCAAAGGATTGTTGGATGTGTATGTGTGTTTTAAAGTGTTGTGGATGTATGTCAGGTGTGTGCTTTTTGAACATGCCAATGTGTGCATTTGTCATTGGTGGGTCCCATTGCTGGCCGTGGCAGTCCGTACCGCCAATGGTCGTTCGACATTTACTGTCCGCCGAGCTGATTTGCGCATCATTATTTGATGGGTGATGGATTTGTCTGCATGGCAGTGGCAGGGTGAGGTTTACTGACTTTCCACCGTCATTGGCCCTGGCAGTGGGTGGAGGTTGCAAGATTTTTGGAGGTTTGTATTTTTGGCATCATGATATGGCGGTATGCAGTTCACTGCCACTGGTGGTCTTTTGTTCACCGTCAGCGCAGCGGTCGGCGGTGATTGCCGCCAAGTTCATAATGAGGGCCTTAGTGTTAAATTTCTGTTTTTTGGGTGAAAAAAACACTTTGTTTGGATAGGGTTGGTCTGGATGGAGGTAGAATAAAATTGGAGGTGGAACCAGAAAACAATCCATGGAACCTGCGTGATCTGATGCCAACTATGATAGTAATGTTGAATCCTCCCTCCTAACCCAAGTGAGGAAGAAGATTAATGGTTTACCTTGAAAGGAAGGTTTTGTCAAATTTCAGTGGAAGCCTCCATATTGACATCGGCCCCTGTATCTGTGAATTTTGATGGGGTAGAAGGGAGTGCTTCTTTGGGTGTCATTCAACAAACTTCTGCATTGAGAGATTTCTTAATAAGAAGCCTGGAAGAGGAGCAGCCGGCAGAGTAGCCTCTAGTTCCTCCAGCCCTGGTGAAAAACGAGGTTGAAATACCTTTTAATGGGTAGTTTGGGCTTTATCATAGGATGTGAATATACTAACAAATTTATCCACATCCTTCACAACTGGATCTCCAAATAATAAACCCTCAGCCAAAGGACCTGTCTCATTTGTTGTAAGGTCACATAGTTTGGGGTCTATTTACAGGAAGATAGACATACAACGTTCTAAAGATAGAGTGTAGCTAACATCATCCAACATACAGATGGTTTGTTGGACCCAACCTGCAAAAACAACCCTCTTGTACTTTCGGGAAGAGAGCCTGACAAGGCAAGTATCTTGGCACTCCTTCCAAAATCTGTCGATGTCCATTTTAGGATCTTTTATATATTTTCCCCAAACTCTTTTTAATTTGGGGTCTATGCCTTTTGTCATAACTACTTATCCCTGAAGGGTACGCTGTGGACATTCTGCATGGAATCTATTTCAGATTTCTGTTGTGAAGGAGTTCCTCATTCTGCTCTGGATATAAGCAGCAGTGTTCTGGTAGGATTCCACTCAGAAGAGCAGGGGTGGAGAATCTCACAGTAGTGCTAAGGCATGTGCAACATTTATTTATTATTTAGAACCACACTGACATCATGGACTAAACCAAGATGCCCACATGCTTATGGTGGAAACTATCAGGAGATACATTGGCAGATGCTGCATCTTGAAGCACATTTTAATAAAGAATTTAGGGCCAGATGTAGCAAACGATTGCGACTCGCAAACTGGCCGATTCGCAATTTGCGACAGTGCAAAATCGGAAATGGGATGCAAAAAGCCCATTTCCGACTCGCAAAAGGCGATGGGACCCGTTTGCGAGTCGCATCCGTTGCGACCCGCAAATTGCAAGTCGCAATTTGCGAGTCGCAAACCTTATGCAATTGCAACTCGCAAATTGCGACTAGTCGCAAAAAGCCCAGTTTGCAAGTCGCATTTACCACTAACTCAGAGCAGGTGGTAACCATTACCAAAGTATAAAAGGAGACCCAGAAGGCATCTGGGTCACTCAAGATGGCGGACATATACCTGATAGCAGTGAGGAGGAGAGTCTACGCAGCCCAGCAGAGGAGGAGGAGGGGCCACAGACAGGAGAAGATATATAGAACAAGGCAGACCCTTTTCCAGCAAACTGAAGAGGAGATCTATGATAAATACCGCCTTAGCAGCGCTGCCATTCTAGAATTAATAGATTTACTAAAACCACAGCTAAAACACAAGACTCTGCGTGGCTGCGCCATCCCTACGCATGTGCAAGTACTATGCGCACTGCACCTCTTGGCCTCAGGGAGCTATCAGGGGGTCATTGCCGTGGCAGGTGGGGTATCCCAAAGTGCAGTGTCAAGGTTCCTCAGGGCATTCCTAGATGCCTTAGTAGCGCACAGGTCTCAGTTCATATACTTACCAAGGAATGAGGCAGAAATTAACAGCACGAAGCTGGACTTTTACCGCATTGCCCACTTCCCCCATGTCATTGGATGTGTAGATGGGACACACATTCAAATATGCCCCCCGCTAATCTAGAACATATTTTCCGCAACAGAAAGTGTACCCACTCACTCAACATACAGGTTGTTTGTGATGCCCATTACGTCATCACGGACATCGTAGTTAAGTTTCCAGGCAGTACCCATGACTCATACATTTTTAGACATAGTGGGATACATCAACGCCTGGAACGTGGGGAGTTTGGAGACAGATACCTCCTAGGTAGAGCTGCATACACCTTGCAGACATACACACAGCTCACTGTGCACGACTATCTGGACTTACTAACAGTGTACTTTTGTGCCCAACAGGTAACAGTGCATATGCTCTAAGGCCATGGATCATGACTCCATTTTTAACACCCAGCAATGATTCAGAGAGGCAATACAACAGTGCGCATAAGAGGACCAGGAACCTCATAGAGCGCACCTTCGGACTCCTGAAGGCAAGATTCCAGGCCTCCACCGCAGCGGAGGCGCCCTCCAATACACCCCCATTACCGCCTTCAAAATTGTGGTCGCATGCGCCATCCTCCACAACATAGCCACCAGACATGGGCTACCTCTCACCCCTGCAGACCCAGATCCTGATGAGGAAGAGCAAGAACAACCACACCGCCATCATGGGGATAGGAGTCTAGCTAATCAAGGCAGACTGAGACGGGAACACATTGCAACGCAATATTTTGGACGGTACGTGTAAACTCCCACCATACTCACCCATTAACCAAACACTCCTTTTGTTAAGTGGAAGAAAAATAACTGTTTTAATAATGTAATGCATGAACTATATTCAAGATGAAATTGTCCATGGGCAGGGAAATGCCAACCACTCATGTGGCACATGAAAGCCATGTGCCACATTTGTTTGTCCGGGCTGTTGGCTAACTTCTCCTGCCCCTCCTGCCAGCCTGGCTGGTCCCAGCCGCATCTATGGTGCTCTGCCTCCCACTCCTTAGCACCCTACTGTCAGTGGCAGATACACTGCTCACTGTGGAGCCCTCTTCACTATCTTGGGGTGTTTCTCAGGTGGCCCTGGACATCTCACGTGTCTCCATTAGTTCTATGATATGTGTGAGACGTCCCAGGCCCCTGGCAACATCCCCAGCAAAATGGCCCATCTCAATTTGCAGGCCAACTGTCCTCCTCGACAGGCCTGTTGTGTTGATGGCTAGCCTGCCGATTGATGTGGCCATCCTGTCCAGTCTTAACATAATCTGGCGATCCCTGCGCCGCCCTGCCTCTGCCTGACCCAGCAGTCCGGCCGCCAGTTCCCTGATGGCAGAGGCAATGTCCCCAGTGTTCTGGCACATCAGGTCCATCCGCCTGTCGAGGTGCCGCATGCTTGCATGGTTTTGTCTTTCAATGCGGTGCAGCACCCCACTGATCCTGCCCAATATTGTGTTCTGCAGGCGCTGACCCCGCAGCAGATGTGCCTCACTGCTGGTTGGAGGATGAATCCGGAAATCAGACGCTCTTGCCCTGCGACGCCTGCGCAGTGGTGGCTGCCCTGTCCTCGCACCTGTATCCTCCCTGGCTGTTGCTGGGGCAGCTCCTGGCGTTGCTGTTGCAGCAGGCGTTACAACTGCAGGAATGCTGCTGACTGTGCATGTGGGGGTGCTGGAGGGTCCTGGGGTGTCCTCCTGGGCCTGGGTGCTTGGGGTGTAGGGGGTGTCTTGCTGGAGACCTGTGGGACATGGGGAACACACTGTCAGTGTCTAGTATCTTTTGCACAATTCCTAATAAACATTTGCCTATGCACTGCCTATTGTACTACATTTCCCATAATGCATCATTCTGGCTTTTTCTACCCTGAAATGGAGCTAATTTGGTTGTGCATGCACTTGTGTACATGGTGGGTGGGGTATGACATTGATAGGGGTACAGGCTTATCACATGGTACTCACCGGTTGATGTGCTGGGCTCTGAAGTGTCCAGGTCCCCAAATCCACACACTGCCTCCGGCTCAAAGGTTTGCTCAATCCTGTCTTCAAGGGGTGTGGGTGGTGGCACAGATGATGGTCCCCCTCCAGTGCCTCTCATCTCCCGGAGCCTTTCTGCCACCCTCTCCTTGGTCCGGGAGCGGAGGTCATACCACCTCTTCCTTATGTCCTCAATTGTCCTGTGGCTCACCCCCAGGACATTGATTTTCTCTTGCATTTCCTGCCAGATTTTCTTTTTGGTGGCCTCTGGAACAGTGAGGGCAGCTCTCCCAAAGAGCTCATCATGGTGCTGACAACATTCTTCGGTCAGCACCTCAAGCTCCCTCTCAGAGAATTTAATTTTCCTTTTTCGGGGGGTTCCCTCCATGGCTGCTGCAGCTAGCTCAGTGTGCAGACTGGCAGTTGTAAAAGGGTGTGGTCCAGCCTCCTCCCAGGTGTATTTGTTAACTTCCTGGCTGTGATGTCATCATCATGTGCCAGGAAGTGTTTCCAGAGTGTTTTGGTGTGCTTTCTGGAGTGTTCTGCTGCACCTGCAAGCAATTTTGAGGGAACTCGCAATTTGCGACTCCAACTCGCTAATTGCGAGTTCGTTTTTTGCACACTCACAAACAGCGACCTCTCAAACTGCGGATTCGCACACAGCGTTGCGAGTCCGGCTGCGAGTCGCAAAATCGGATCGCTTTTTTTTCTGGCATTCCAATTTGCGACTCGCATTTTGCGAGTCGCATCAACTCGCAAAATGCGAGTCGCAATTTTTATTTTTGCTACATCTGGCCCTTAGTGAGAAAGCAAGAAGGTTTATAAAGCAAGTGTGAATGGGTAGTCTTGAAATATTTAAACACATTAAACACCCCATATCGATCTGCGTTAAAATTTTTTGACACTTACTGTAGTGCGCAAATTGTACAGTACAACACCTTTAGCCCCCTTAAATTGCCCAGTGTCTTGCACTGCATGTGGCATTGACTATGGCAGACAATGGGGCCTTTAGTGGGATGAAAAAAGTGTGTGTGGGGTCTCTAAAAAGGGCCGTGACATAACAGGTCATCTAAATTTCTGTGAATCCCATAGCGTGGCACCCAACCAATATTTTGTTTTCTCTATGAACTTTCTGTTCTTGCATCCAGATATATAACACAACAACTGACACGCACCTAACACATGCCAGGGCTATTGGATTTGTCAATGGTTGTTAGCTGTTTCAGATAAATTAGAAAGAACAATGATTTTGTCATAAATAATTAATATGTTTCCATTCGAAATTGTGAGACTGTGAATTAAATATTATGAGGCCTGTGGAAGGAATATTGGTCTTCAGTAATGTGCACTTTATGTTAGACATGTGCACCCATTTTCTCTCCACATCTCATCCATATGCAAATCCTAAAACTCATCTCTTTCCTCTTCAGCACCCTCTTTTCCTAAATGCACTCCCTGGCATCTCCTTCCCTTCACGGCCCCCAAACATACACTGCACTCACTCACATGTAAGCACTTTATTTTCCTTTACTTGTTCCTTGTCTATATTTTGACAACTGTGTTCCCCATTCACAAACATTCTACCATAATTTCAGTTGCACCTGGAATACATAACCATTGCTCTGTGTGCTCTGTAGAAAGGTCAACACACTGATAGGCACAGTGAGAAATATGCACTGCCTTCAGCCTCAGCACCAGTGCTCTCAATCGTGGCCCATCATAAACACCTGATTCGACTCAGTTCAAAGGGTTCACTATGCAAGAGTAATAAGATGCACAAAAAAAACAGAAACACATGATTGAAACAGCTAAAAATCTTAGGGAATAGAAGATTAAGTAAAATGTGAAATAGAAACAGGAACTAAATTGCTGACATTCATTACTGTAACGTTTTTAACATTCATTGTACAGAAATCAATCAGTATTTTGGCTTTAATATTAAGGGCATTAATACAGGCCTGATAGGGGCCCATTTTAATGTCTGGTTTAATACCATATAACAAAGCCATATCCACAGAATTATGCAACCACAAACAACTAGCATGATACAGCGTCTGTCTTTAAAATCAAAACAAGTCCCGAGTGGGGGGTAAAACATTCTAGAACCATTGTTCTGATCAATCTAATAAATCAGGACATTATTAGCACCAAGTATGCTCACCATATGCTAGGCATGCATACTGATAGCATTTAATGTTTTTTACATTTTTCTGGCATTCCATAAATCAGGACACTATGGCCCTCATTACAACCCTGGCGGTCGGTGTTAAAGCAGCATTGAGACCGCCAACAGGCCGGCGGTAAAAAAAATGGAATCACGACCATGGCGGAAACTGCCAACATAGACAGCCTCTTTAACACTCCGACCGCCACGGCGGTAGAAACATACAGCATGGCGGTCACCGCCAACAGAGAGGCGGAAGACAATGTACCTCCCACACTATTATGAGAGGCCAATCCACCACCTCTTCTGGGGCGGAACCAATGCGAACAAAAACACGTCGGAAACAGGACTTGGAAGGAAAAACACTCACCTCTACACAACCCACGAGGAACCAGGACGCCATAGAGCCAGAACTCCAAATCCTCCCTGCGATAGTATTCCTGCTCCTCTACCAGGAGCACGAACGACGGCAGTGGCGACGACCACGGTGAGTACTACACCTACAACACAGGGGCGGGGGGAGGGAAAAGAGAGTGACACACACACGCAACACCCCCACCCACAACAACATACACACTAATACATGCAGCAACATTGCATTTACACCCCCCAACACCTCCTGGAAGAACGCAATGACAAAAGGAAATGAGTTGAACGATTGTAATCAATAAAAATCCATTAGTCAAAACTTGAAATACAGTATAAACAATTATGTACACCAACTATACAAGTCCAGATAGTGCACCATTCATAGTCCGTGGACCACTGGGCCCAAAATGCATGGGTGAGGCCCACACTCTATACCAGACTCCAAACGGAGAGAACACTGCTGGGGCATCAGATCGAAATGAAACAGGCACCTCAGGGGGAAGGGAAGGGGGGCACCTCAGCCAGATGAGTGCACGACGCCAGCTCCACGAGGGGGCTCCATGCCCATTGATGTATTCTGAGGAGTGCAAAGCCACAGTCTCTCAAGACTCTCCAGTGGGTGCTTTGCCCACTGCTTTATCCTGGGGAGTGCAAAGCCACAGTCTCTCAAGTCTCTCCAGTGGGTGGTTTGCCCACTGCTTTATCCTGGGGGGTGCAAAGCCACAGTCTCTCAAGTCTTTCCAGTGGGTGGTTTACCCACTGCTTTATCCTGGGGGGTGCAAAGCCACAGTCTCACAAGTCTCTCCAGTGGGTGGTTTGCCCACTGCTTTATCCTGGGGAGTGCAAAACCACAGTCTCTCAAGTCTTTCCAGTGGGTGGTTTTTCCACTGCTTTATCCTGGGGAGTGCAAAGCCACAGTCTCTCAAGTCTCTCCAGTGGGTGGTTTGCCCACTGCTTTATCCTGGGGAGTGCAAAGCCACAGTCTCTCAAGTCTCTCCAGTAGGTGGTTTGCCCACTGCTTTATCCTGGGGAGTACAAAGCCACAGTCTTTCAAGTGGATAACAGTCTCCACTGGTTCTGGAGGGGGCTTTGTGCCCAGAGTGCTTCATCCTGCCAAGGACAGAGGTAGTGGATGTGATACTCCACTGGTTCTGAGGGGGCTTTGTGCCCAGAGTGCTTCATCCTGCCAAGGACTGAGGTAGTGGATGTGACACTTCACTGATGGTGGTGCAACATGCAAGCTGCCGGGGCTCCTGGAACTGACCACCAGCCTCAGACGACTGACCACTGGGGATGGCAGCCATGTCTGTGGTGGTGCCACTGGCTCAGGATGTCGCGGGCCGCTGGTGGTGCTGGCGGCGGCATCAGTCGCAGCGGTGCTTGCGGGTGCCTCAGTGGCATCGGTGCTGGTGGTGGTGTCAGTAGCGGCAGTGCTTGCGGCGGACTCTGTGGCATCGGTGCTGGCAGCGGGCTCTGTGGCATGGGAAACATCCTTTTTTACGGCTTTTTTTTCCCGAAAGTCGTGGTTAACGAAAGCGCAACAACGCTTTTTTTAACCACGACTCTGGTTTTTTGTGCCTTAACTACGTATGTTCTGAACAACGAACATGCGTGGTTAAGGTACAAAGAAGGGAGTTGGCGAAAGTAAGTGGTGGGTTTAGGTTTTGGGGAGGGGGTGGGGGGTCAGGGGGTTTTAGGTTTTGGGGTGGGGGGGTGGGGCGTTTTTGATTTTGGGTAGTGGGTGGGGGGTTAGGGGGTTTTAGGTTTTGGGGTGTGGTTGGGGGGGTGGGGCGTTTTTGGTTTTGGGGAGTGGGTGGGGGGTCAGGGGGTTTTAGGTTTTGGGGTGGGGTTGGGGGTGTGGGGCGTTTTTGGTTTTGGGGAGGGGGTGGGGGGTCAAGGGGTTTTAGGTTTTGGGGTGGGGTTGGGGGGGTGGGGGATGTAGGGTGAATGGTGCCTATTGCTAATGCTTTTATCAGGAATGCCTTTACAACTAAATATCGTTGTTAAGGCATTCGTGGTAAAATCATTAGTAGTAGCAACGAGGTCGGTGGTCCGACCTCGTTGTTAAGGCAGTAGTTGTTTTTTAAGTCGTTGTTTCGTCGTACAATCCTGTGGCATCGGTTCTGGCAGCGGCCTCTGTGGAATCTGTGCTTGCGGCGGTCTTCGTGGCGGCTGTGCTGGTGGCGGTCTTTGTGGCGGCGATGCTAGTGGCGGGCTCAGTGACTGCGGTGCTGGTGGCGGGCTCAGTGACTTCAGTGCTGGTGGCGGGCTCAGTGTCTGCGGTGCTGGCGGCGGTCACTGTAGTGGCGGTGCAGGTGGCGGTGCTGGTGGCAGTCTTGTCCGCTGTGCAGGTTGGTGTCGATGTGGACCTGCCCTTGACTTTCTGGCCCTTCCCCACCTTGGATGGTGGCGCAGCTGTCTTGCCACTTTTCACTTTTGTTTTGCCTGAGCCCTTGGTGGCAGGTGTTTTCGCCTTCTCCCTCTGGGATGTGGGCAACTTTTTGACTTTTGGAGGTAGCGGAATGTCCTTGCCCTCGCTCCGTGTTGCTTGGCGCACAAAAAAATCCCGCTATTGCTGGCACCACTGTGCCCGGTGATGTGGTGGCTGAGGTGCTGGGTTGGGACCTGGAAAGGAGGGCCCTAGGGGACGGACGGGGGGAGGTGTAGGGAAGAGGTCAACATTTGATAGGAAAAAAATTTTTAGACACACTGGAACGGGTAGATGGAGGGGGTTTGGGAGTAGAGGAAGAGGTAGTGGATGTTGGAGGTGTAGGTTTGCTGATTTTGGGTGAAGGTGCATGGACTGGAGGCTGTTGTGAGGTAGATGGCTGTTGGGTGGGTGTGTGGCTGCGTTTGTGTACTTTGGGAGGAGGGCACAGACACACTGGTAGAGGACACTGGGGATGTGTGAATGGTAGTGGGGGTGGTGAGTGCACGTGAGCGGTGTGTGGTGATGGGCGTGCTGGTGATGGAGGTAGTGGCTGAAGATGTAGTGCATGCAGGTGTGAGTGGAGACAAGACAGGGAGGGAGGAGGGAGACGTGGAGGAGGGGGACACATTGGAGGCAGTGGATGTTGGTATGTGTGCATGGGTATTATGCTTGTGTGAGTGCCTGTGGGATGTGTGGTGCTTATGTTTGCCTGAGCCACCCTTGTGTGTTGATGTGTGGGCATGCTGGTCTGATGGTGTGCTTGGGATAGGTTGAGGTACAGGGGATTGGGTCTGGGTGGAGGAAGTTGGAGGGAGGAGGCTGGACACAGGGACAATGGCTGTCATCAGTGCAGAGCCAGAGCCTGAAATGCTCTATGTTGGGCTGCCTGGCCAGAATGAATGCCCTCCAGGTATGCATTTGTTTGTTGCACATGCCTCTCTGCACCTAGGATGGCATTCAGAATGGTAGACTGCCCAACAGTGAGGGATCTCAGGAGGTCAATAGCCTCCTCACTGAGGGCAGCAGGGCTGACTGAGGCAGGGCCTGAGGTGCCTGGTGAAGGAGATGCCCACCCTCCTGGGTGAGCGGACACGGGGCACATGCTGAGGGGCTGCTGGGAGGGCGGTGCTGGTAGGGGGATGGCGGCTGTACCTGTTGATGCGGGGAGCACAGAGGGGTCCGCCACCGCAAGGGAGCTACCATCAGAGGAGGAGTCGCTGTCGCTGGTCTCTGCTCCTGTCCCCGCCGTGGAGCTCCCCTCGCCCTCCGTCCCACTGGTGGCTTCAGACTCCGTTGTCTCGCCCTCTAGGGCCATGTGGGATGCAGCTCCCTCCTGCTCCGGTGGCACTGTTACCCCGCCTGATGATGCTAATGCACACAAGAACAGGGAGACCACAAAAAGTTGGGGGGTAGACAGAAGAAAGACATGTTCAGTGCATGCAATACCGCTACCGTTGGCGGACACTACAGACACAACAGCCCTCTGCACTATGCCATGCACTTAGAGTTCCCTAATTAATCCCAGGGACATGGGGTACAAGACCTATGCCTGATTGCTGCACACATGGAAATCACAGGAGCCTGACTAGTTGTAGATGGCTCTTACCACTGGTGGGGTTGGGGTGCCACATTGCCTGCTTCACGAAGGGACCTTGCCTACAAAACTCGCACTGGCCTAGGGGAACCCACAGCTCACCTCCCCCACCCAGACACCTCGTAATGCGTGCAGAGTCAGATGGATGTGAATGTGCTCACTCCCTTGTGGCTGCTGTGATGCCCTCAAGCGCCCATCCAACTCCGGATACGCCACCGCCAGGATCCAGAACATCAGGGGGGTCATGGTGAGGCGGGCACCCCTCCCACGTTGGGAGGCCATCCCCAGCTGGGCCTGCACCGTCTTCTTGCTCCAGCGGCGAATGTCCTCCCATCTTTTCTGGCAGTGGGTGCTCCGTCTGTGGTGGACCCCCAGGATCCGGACGTCCTTGGCAAAGGCACGCCAAATATCCTTCTTCTGGTGGGCGCTGACCTAGAGGAATAGTGCAGGGGAAAAGGATAATCTTTAACCGTCCGGACCGTCACAGTCATTGACCCACGTTCCCACCCTTGCCCTGACGCACATACACTCACCATCCGCTCATGTAGGCCTCAATCCCCCCCCCTGTATCTACCATCCACACCACTCCAAACAGGCATTGCCCATACAGCATGCTCACAGTTTACTCACCTGTTTGTCTGGAGGACCGTAGAGTAGCGTGTACTGGGGGAGGACCCCATCCACTAACTTCTCCAACTCCTCCGAAGTGAAGGCAGGGGCTCTTTCTCCAGACACATGAGTCATCGTCGCTTCTAGACTGAGGTCACAGCAGCACTTGCAGTGTAGGTCCTCTCCTGTCGAAGGTAAGGTATCAAGTGAGTGAACGGAGAGAAAATGGCGGTCACGTCCGCGGCGGTGCATACTGTCACTGCAGACGTACATCGTCATTGCCTCCTGGGACCCATAGGGTCCAATGTTAACCAAATCAGGACTGCGCCACGGTCTTTGACCGCCTACCGCGATGGTGTACAACGCCAGCGCAGTTACCTCATATCCCCTTGTCCCACATTACAGGTCAGGCAGCCGCCATTTCAGGGGGCCACATGGCATTAATTTTAAATGCGTCACACCTATCTAGGCCTTGCATACACACAGTGACAGGCACATTCCGGATTGACAAATGTGTGCAATAAATTATTTTTTTAATACCTCAGTGTTGGCTGACTCTGTGCTCACTGTTCTCGTCCATAGGGCAAGTCCGCTGGGGCAGGTGAGGAGATGGCGGCATCCTCCGGTGTACAGACCGCTGGTGGACCTGTCGACAATGGAAAACAGACACATCATTATCACTTACAGACTTGATCATGCCACAATCCAGGAACTGTGTGCCCAGTTGGAGCCAGACCTGATTTCAGCTATCCGCCATCCCACAGGAATCCCCCCTGTCAGTACTCCATTTCCTGGCAAGTGGGTCTTTTCAAACAACAGTGGCCATTGCATCAGGGATGTCCCAGCCTATGTTCTCAAATGTGTTGTCCAGAGTGTTGTCTGCCCTGCTGAAACACATGCGCAGCTACATCGTTTTCCCTCAGGTGGAGGATTTGCCCACAGTGAAAGGTGACTTCTATGCATTGGGACATATCCCCAACATCATAGGTGCCATTGATGGGACAAATGTGGCATTGGTTCCCCCCGCAGGAGTGAACAGTTGTACAGAAACAGGAAGAGCTACCATTCGATGAATATGCAGATGGTGTGTTTGGCCGACCCGTACATCTCCCATGTGAATGCCAAGTTTCCAGGCTCAGTGCATGACGCTTACATTTTGAGGAATAGCAACATCCCTTATGTGATGGGGCAACTACAGAGGCACTGTGTGTGGCTAATAGGTGAGGACAAGGACCCTATACGTGTGAATGATTGTCTGGGTCTGGGGTTGTCCCTAAGGGTTAGTGTGCCTCAACATTTGCAGGTGACTCTGGGTACCCCAACCTGTCATGGCTACTGACCCCAGTGAGAAATCCCAGGACAAGGGCAGAGGAACGCTACAAAGAGGCACATTGGCGAACTAGGAGAGTGATCGAAAGGACCTTCGGCCTCCTGAAGGCCAAATTCCGGTGCCTCCATATGATAGGTGGTTCTCTCTACTACTCACCAAATAAGGTGTGCCAGATCATCGTGGCCTGCTGTATGCTGCACAACCTGGCTTTGCGACGACAGGTGCCTTTTCTGCAGGATGAGGTCTTGTGGCAGCTGTGGACCCTGTGGACAGTGAAGAAGAGGAGGCAGAAGAAGAGGATATTGACAACAGAAACAATGTTATCCAGCAATAATTCCAGTGAGACACAGGTAAGAAGACATCACTGCCTCCTACATCTCATACAATTGTTAGACCTATCATATGTCTGTCACTTTCACCCAGTGTATGGACCCTGACTTGTCACTTTGCATTTCCATTTCACAGATGTGGGTCCCACTGTGTGACCTCTGCTATATTACCTCATGGACTAGAGCTGTGTGACATAGGTATGTTGACAATACAATGGACATTGTTATTTTCCTTAGTTATAGCAAATACACATTTGTGAAAGCACAGACTGACTCCAGATTGTTTTGTGATTCAAGAGAGTTTATTTAAGTGCAAAATAGTGGAGGGGGTTGGAAAATGGGCAGGGGTGATGGTGGAGGAATGTCCATGCAGAGTCCAGTTATTTGTCTCACAGGTGCATTGTCCAAAGGGGTATAGGAAGTGGAGCTAGGGCAGTTTAAGGATGGACAGAGTGACGAAGTGGGACAGAAGGGTGACATTCAGGGTCGTCTCATTTCTTGGCGGGGGTCTTGGCATTGTTCTCTGTCTTTGTCCTGGATCTCAGGGACCGTTTGCGGGCTGGATCTCCATCTGCAGGGGGTGGGATGCTGGTGTTGTGGTCCTGTGGCGGTGCCTCCTGTCCACTAGTGCCGGCGGAGGTGGTGGGGTGTTCATCACCGAGGGCTAGTGTCAGGGGCCCCTTGTTGTGCCACAGTGTCTCTCCTGGTGTTCACAAGGTCCTTCAGCACCCCTACAATGGTGACCAGGGTGGTGTTGATGGACTTGAGTTCCTCCCTGATCCCCAAATACTGTTCCTCCTGCAGCCGCTGGGTATCCTGAAACTTGGCCAGTACCGTTGCCATCGTCTCCTGGGAATGATGGTACGCTCCCATGATGTTGGAGAGGGCCTCGTGGAGAGTGGGTTCCCTGGGCCTGTCCTCCCCCTGTTGCACAGCAGTCCTCCCAGTTCCCCTGTTTTCCTGTTGCTCTGTCCCCTGAACTGTGTGCCCACTGCCACTGCCCCCAGGTCCCTGATGTTCTTGGGTTGGTGGGTTTGCCTGGGTTCCCTGTAGTGGTGGACACACTGCTGCTTGATGTATCCTGGGGACAGAGGTATGGGCCCGCTGGGTGGGTGCTGTGCTGGTGTTTCCTGAGGGGGGAGGCTCTGTGGTGGCATGTGCCAGTGTGTGGGGAACCGACTGTCCCGAGGTCCCAGATGGGCCGGGCTGGTGATCTAGATCCAGTTGGACAGAGCTTCTGTCATCACTGTGGGCCTTTTCTGTGGGGGGGGTGGACATGTCTGGAACCTCCTGTCCGGTGACGTTGGGTAGGGGTCCTGCAGGGGTGCAAAGGCATGATTAGTGCATCTGTGTGTGCCATCGTGTGCAATGGGTGGGTGACCCTGTACCCCAGTGCTTACATTCTTGTCTAGGACCTTGTGTGATATTTGGTTTGGGGATCTGTGTGGGTATCTGTAGTGGACATGCTTTGGTGATGGGTGTCCATGCTTTGGTGTTGCATGCAGGGCTTGGTATTGGGATGTGTGGGTTGTGATAGTGGGACATATGTGAGGTGTTGGAGTGATGGGGTGAGGGTGGGGTATGTGATAGCATGCAGGTAGGGTGGGGGATGCAATAGTTAAGATTTGACTTACCAGAGTCCATTCCTCCTGCTACTCCTGCTAGGCCCTCAGGATGCAGTATAGCCAAGACCTGCTCCTCCCATGTTGTTTGTTGTGGGGGAGGAGGTGGTGGTCCGCCGCCAGTCCTCTGAACTTCAATCTGGTGTCTTGAGACCACGGAACGCACCTTCCCCCGTAGGTCGTTCCATCTCTTCCTGATGTCATCCATAGTTCTTTGATGCTGTCCCACTGCGTTGACCCTGTCTACGATTCTGCGCCATAGCTCCATCTTCCTAGCTATGGAGGTGTGCTGCACCTGTGATACGAATAGCTGTGGCTCTACCTGGATGATTTCCTCCACCATGACCCTGAGCTCCTCCTCAGAGAACCTGGGGTGTCTTTGCGGTGCCATGGTGTGGTGTGGGTGATGTGCGAGGTGGTGTGTGTTGTGATGTGTGAGGGGATGTGTTTGTGTGTGTTGTGTGAAGTGCGTGGATGTTGTGTGACTGATGGTGTTGTGTGCCTGTGGATGCTAGTTTGTTGATGGTGGTGTCTCTCTCTGTGTTTCGGTCTCAATTTTTGTCGTAGGGTTTTGTGGGTGATGTGGGTGTGTGTTTTATATTGGATTGGGTGTGTGGGAGTGGTCTGTGTATGTGTATCAGGTGTAGGTATTTCGAATTGTCCAATGTGGTTGTGTTTTGTAAATGTGTGTGTATTTTGAGCGCGGCGGTGTGTACCGCCGATGGAATACCGCGGTTGAAGGACCGCCACGTGGATTCGTGGGTCATGATAGTGTGGGTGTATTCCTGTTGGCGTGACAGTGTCAGGTTTGTTATCGCCAGTTTATCACTGACCTCTGGTGTGGCGGACTTGTGTGGGTGTCTGGATTTTGGAGGATTCCGGCCTGTGGGTCGTAATAGGTGTAGCGGATTTCCGCCGCCGCAGCGGTGTGTTGGCGGTCTTCTGCACGGCGGTAAGTGGGATTTACCGCCAATGTTGTAATGAGGGCCTATATGCACGTTTTTTTTCTCCCTTTGTGCTTGACTACCTCAAAAGGTGAGGATATTTGGAACAAGTTTGCCAGGGACCAAAAGCCCTGCATGACTTTTGGATCTGCTTCGCTCAGGAACAAATACAGCACCTACTTTTAAAGAGACCAGCAACATACTGATCCGGTCTCGGGTATCACACTGTGGGAGGTCATCATGTCCAGGTGCCTCAGCACAATGTACAAAATATAAGTTTGACATTAATACCTACCTTTAAAAAGAAAAAATTGCAGTTGTGACCACATTAATAATAAAAAAGCTTCTTTAAACCCTAAGTCTCCAGTCAGCTGTAGGTCAATTTTCAATTAGCTTTCCTGGTTAAATTCAGAGAGTCACTCGTTACCAACCAGCTCCAAGATTATCTAGGAAAAACTTCAGCACTTTTTATCAAGATAGATTCAGCTCACTTAGAGGGACAGAAATGGCATTCTAGATGTCAAAAATGCTTTTGGATAAGTCCTCCAGGTGGCCCTGCTAATGTTAAATGTGTGCGGGGCATTTTTCTGCAATAGAGTAGACCACAATCCTGGGATGAGAGGGGCAACTCTAGAGGAGATCCTGCTCTTTTTAACTGCAACGTTCAGCATGTTCGAATGGAGTCAATTTAGATCTGACCCAAAGATGCACCAAGTGGATTACTCAAGGTTCATCACTCTTCCAGTTGTTATTTAGTGCTTTTATTCCCCCTCCCTGGCATGGATAATAGAAGCCCATGGTCTACAGATCTAGATGTGTATAGGTGGTACACAGCTCCTTCTAAATCTAAGTTATAATGCACAGGATGTGAAAGTTGTCACAATACATTTGCAAAAAGTCAGAGTGTTAATGTTGATGACTTTATTATGTCTTAAAGGGCCTTGTGGTGAACATTATCAGAATAGCCCTCAAAACCTGGGTTGACATCATTAAACAAAGTAACATTTCAGAATGCCCATTGTTGGCAATTGTTAGAAATGCAGAACGCGGTAAAGAGAACTGTTACTTTTCTCAACATGAAATGCCCCTTTAATGCTAGTAAGACAGACAATCACTAGGCACTTCTGTTTCTAACCCAGAGGATGTGCTGGGGAGGACAGGAGACCGCAGGGGAAGTTTCAGATGTGAACAACATCCAGCCAGGTCTGCTAGGCGGACTGTAGATGTGGTCAATTTGGGTTGCATTGGTCTGAAGGTGCAGACCCGGGAGTACATTTTATACTGAAATTATAACACGCTTTACCTCCTACGTGCTATATGTTTGGCAGCCAGGCAATGTTTCAGTGCCATGTACATTTTTTCCTTGGAGGTGATGTATTGGACAGCACTCACATAGTTGCCAATTTAAGCATCCTAACAGCGGTACATACTGTGGAATGTATGATGGAACAACGAATGCTGGAACCACGCATGCCTGAACAACCCAGTCGGAAGAACGACTGCGTTGTTATCACAAATGCCTTTACCATGTATGCCTTGACAACGCTTTTTCGTTGTAAAAGCATGCCTACTAAAGAAATGTGTGGGAACGTCATGCGTGGTTCTAGCATGCGACCGCCCACCTGCCCTAAGGCACAGAAGTACCCTACCGCTAATACTAAAACTACCCCGACCCTGTAACAAAACTACTCGGATACCTCACACCCACCCTGAGCCCTAAACCCTTCCCCGACCTCCCCCACCTGGCCTAAAAACAAAACTACCACGATCCCACATCCCCAAAAAACACTACCCGACCCCCCACCCCACCCCTAAAAACCTAACAGCCCCATCCCCCACCCCCAAAAACCAAAACACCTGGTCCTCCACCCCCAAAAACAAAACTACCCCACCCCACAAAAAACAAACTACCCCGATGCCCCACCCCAAAACCAAGCTACCCTGCCCCACACCCCAAAAACAAAAGTACCCAGACCCCACCACCCCCAAAACAAAACTACCCCGACCCCCACCCCAAAAACAAAAGTACCTTAAACCCCCACCCCCTAAACCTAACTACCCGATTCCCCCACCACACCCCCAAAAACCAAACTACCCTGATCCCCCTCCCCCCAAAAACCAAAACTACCCTTATCCCCCCACCCTCAAAAACCAAACTATCCTGATTGCCCACCCCCACTGCCAAAAACCAAACTACCTCGCCCCCAACCCCAGAACGTAACTACCTTCACCCCCACCCACGCCCCTTAAAACACAACTGCCCCTTTCCCTGCTCCTAAAAAACCCAAACTACTCAGATCCCCGCCCCTAAAAAAACCAAACTACCCCGAACCCTCACCCCAAAACAAAACTACCCCAATCCCCCCACCCGTCCCTAAAAATAGAACTGCCTCGATCCCCCGTGCCCCTAAAAACCAGCCCTACTCCGATCCATCCACCCTCGCCCCCAAAAAAACAAACTACCCTGACCCCCCACCCCGCTCTAAGCCCTTAATCCACCCACACCCCTAAAAACTACCGCCCATCACTGCCCAGCCCCAATTACCTCACTGTGTCCTCTCCCGATGCACTCTCCCTTTTTCTCTGCCTTAACCATGCATGTGCATGGTTCAGCACATGCGTGGTTAAGGCAGAGTAAAAGGGAGTCGTTGTTAGCGCAAGCGTGGTCCCGCTTGCGTTAACAATGTAATTGTTGTTCCGGACGTGTCCCCATACTGTGCCCTCATAGTTTTACATCCCCCATAGTTTTATCCTGGCTCACACATTTTCCTACTAAGCTTAGACTCTACTACCTTGTATGTGCATTGTGTACTGTTCCCAGAAACACAAAAGCACACATGTCTTTCCTTGTTTGTGCTGGATGTGCTCTGCCAAGTGGTTTTACATTGGAATGCACATCCTTCAATGTTTATGTTGAGTGCAGTCTGCCAGGTAATTTTACATTGATACTCTGTTCCTAGAAAGCAGTATGTGTCCTGTGTTTAACTATTGTCATGTACACGCAATCTTGTAAACGCTGTAAGTAGATTTTCTTTTTTATTTTGTAGATGACAAATCTAACTGCCTCTAGTTTGATGCTTAAATTAATGTTACTGGCCTAATAACAAAACAGATAAAACAGAGGCCTGGCCGCAGGATAGTATACGGCAACACTAAGGGGGTCATTACGAGTTTGGCGGTTCCATGACTGCCATGTTGGTGTTCTTCTCTGCCAGCCAGCAAGCTGGCGGAGAAGAATGCCAAACTATGACCATGGCGATCTTCACAACAGAATACAGGCAATTCACCACCGCTCCACAAGTGCGGTTAGGCCACCACGGATGGCGGGAGGCACCTTCAGGCCAGTGGAGACCATGTCTCCACAGGAAAGATGACAAAGTTGCACACCTCCAAGGTTGCTGCTGCGGTCGCACCGCCACGGAAACCCTGGCAGAAACTAACAGTATAAATGGAGACACTCATCTTCAGGAAGCCATACCCCTCTGGAGCCACCATGGAACCTAAACTACATGTCCTCCTGCTGCTCTTGCTCACTCAATGACTCCGGAACTAGTGACGACGATGACCACGGCAGCAACTGTGAGCACACACACCTGTCACTGTCGCATAATGCCAAGGTCATGACGCACACACAACATACACATCCAGTACGGGTGGTGATGGCGACACATACACATACTTCTACACTGACACGCACATTCACACACAGCCACATACACACATGCAAAGGCTCAGTACACACACCACGGCCAACACACACTACCAAAACACACACTGAGCCGCAGACACACAGCACCAGGACTGTCAAACACAACAACACACAACAAAGCAAAGTACACAACTACAACCGCAACACCTCATACTCACTGTCAACACTCCACAACACACACCCCCACCTGACAATACATACAAACAACACCATTGTACCAATACACACAATCACACAGCCATACAATGAGGCATACATCACACCAGCAAACACACCACATAGTGGTTCTGACATACCAATCACCACACACTTGCAAGCACACAGTATAACTACACAAGGGCACACCACACTTCAGATAACAAATACCAACACAATCAATACACACAATATCAACATAAATGAATGTCCCAAACACATACATGCCCAACACACCACACCCACCCATCCCTGTGGGACAACTGCAAAGCACACTCTCTCACAAGCAGCCCAGAAATAACAGGTAGCACAACCACCACAGAACCAAAACACACTCACACACAAAAGAAAGCAGGCATGACCATAACAACCATGGGGAATGAAAGGCAGGACAAATATGTAATGTGGGACTCAACAACTGGTTGGCCCAGAAGTATGAAAATGAATAAATAAATAAATATACAGATGAATAAATAATTATGTAAATAAATGAAAGTCCTTAGGCCAGCCCAAAGATGAAAGTGCAACATGCACACATGGCATGTCTGGCTGCCCCCACTTGACTCCTGATTGCTAAATTACCTCCACGGGTAGGGGCATAAAGGGGGCAGGCAGGCACCTCAGGGATTAGAGGGGGGTGTTTGTGCTTAGGTCTTGGGGTGGTCTTTGGGCTTGGACTTGGGAGAGGAGCTTTGGACGTGGCTTAGGAGAGGGCTGGGAACACTTTGGAGGGGTCGACTTCTTGGCAGGGAGGGGCATGGGTAGTAGCAGGGGGGCCAGGGGAGGACTTGGAGGTGGCAGGGCTGGACTTGGGGAGGGAGACTGATCTCTTGGGGGTCACACGGGGTGGGAGAGGAGTAGGGAAAGGGACAATTCTGAGAGGAAAAACTTCTTAGACATACGGGGATGCTCATGGCAGAAGGGTGTGGGAGTGGAGGGAGAGGGAGTGCTTGTAGGAGTTGTCTTGGTGGATGTTTTGGGTGCATGTGTGTGCGAGGAATGCTTGTGTGGGCTGAGTGTCTGCTGGGTGGGTGAGTGTGGGCGTTTATGTGTCTTGGGAGGAGGAAGGGTGGAGGAGCTGGGAGTTGCCATGCTGGATGGGTGACTATATGTTGGGATGGTGACTGCAGGAATGGTGGATGTGCTGCATGTGCGTGTGTCTGTGGTGTCTGCGGATGTAGTGACTTGGGTGGATGTCTGCGGGTCTGCTATTGTGCTGACTGTGGGTAGGATAGGAGATGTGGCTGTATCTGTGAATGTCGATGTGGTGTCTGCAGGTGTGTCCCTTTGTAGTATTTGTGAAGGTGGGGGTGATGGGGGAGTGGGTGTTGGTATGTCTACAGGTGGGTGTTGTTTGTGTGCATGCCAGTGGTGGGTCTTGTGGTGCTTGTGTTTGTCTACGGAACCCTTTGCTGTTGGTGGATACATGCTTGTCTGTCTGTGTGCTATGGCTGGCACGGAGAAGAAGGATGTGGGATTGAGAAGAGAAAGGTGGAGGGGGGACGGAAGACAAAGGGTGACTGGCTGCTGTCTGTGCGGAGGCCAGAGTCTGAAAGTATCTCTAGGCCAGCCACTGCACTGTGAATGCCCTCCAGGAATGCATTGCTCCATTGGACTTGAGTTGCAAGTCCCTGGATGGCATTCACAATGGTCGACTGACCCACAGAGATGGACCTCAGGAGGTCAATAGCCTCCTCAATGAGGGCAGCAGGGCTGACTGGGACAGGGGCAGGGGCAGAGGTGCCTGTGGCGGAGGAGACGCCCACCCTCCTGGGTGAGCGGGCACAGACAACTGGGTGGGGAGCTACAGGCAGGGTGGTGGTAGTAAGGGGGTGTGGCAGACAAAGATGGTGCTCGGCTGGTCCCAGATAAGTCTGCCACCACCAGGGAGTGTCTACGGGAAGAGGATTCTGAAGATGATGATGCCTAAGATCCGGTCTCCCCCGTGGCACTCCCCTCGCCCTCGGGCCCACTAGGCCCCTCGGTGTCGGTGGCCACAGCACTCCAGGTCCCGTGGCCAGCAGCATTCCCACTCGCCTGTGCCACGTCTTCTTTCCTTGTCCATGCTGATGCACACACATAGAGAGAGAGGGAAGGAGAGACAGAGAGGGAGAGAAAGGGTTATCATATTCCTTACATACACACATGTAAACATGCACAACTGTAGGTAAACATCTCCATGCTAGGCTATCTCTCTTGGCATTACACATATCCTACATCATGTCACACGTTACAACTATCCCCCCCTTTATGTCACCCCTCACATCACATCAGATTCTAAATAAGTTAGCACGACTGGAGTAATCCAGTTGAACACCTGCAAAGCCATATCAGTATACTAACCATACCCTGGCAGATGTAGTTATAACAAACATATTCCAGATCATATCTTTCCATACTCCTATTACCTAATATCCTGAAACAACACCTGACCAGTCAATCTCAATTAGTAATGTTCCTTCATAGTGTAGACTACCCTATTCACATACCACACAGCACCTGCCATACATATCACATTGCTGGCTGACCCTCTATACAGATATGCAACATGGGTACCTTACTGATGAAGCCAAAACAAGTGGGACTCGCATACAAGTGACAACTGATGTGAAGAATACATGTCTGGAGTACAGGCATGGCATGATAATCACACATTCACAGAGGAATATCTGCAGACACAAAACACTGATACACCACATCACTGCATAAATGCATGTGCAGCTACAAAGGCCTACCTAGCACACATGATACATCCCTAGGCAATCACTGAATGCAGTGTCACAACAACTACACTTCAGGCAGACACAATTGACATCATAGGCCACCTACCAATCCATCTGACATGGAGTTACAGTTCCGGGACTTGACTACATGAGTAAACCAACCTCACTCACACCATACCTGACGTGATTACCTGTACCTAACTCCAGACTACACAAATGGCACACGGAAATGACATGTACACATGATGAATACATGGACCTATGCGACTGCCAGTGCATATACAACATTTCCCTTTACAACAAATAGCCTGCTTTAGAAATTGTGGTACAAGAAAACCATTATTACATGATTACATAAGTGATGCAATACCCAATCCTCACCAGACTGGACACATCAGCTAGGCCGAGGGTAGCAAAGATTGTCCCACTTCATATGTTGTGCCCCCAAGTAACCAATGAGACATGGTGTAGGCAGCATATTACCAAGTTTGCTAAGGAACTGGTAGGGCATTGCCACACATAGCATTGACATAGCATATTGTAAAAGGCTAGCTCTGCCAAGGCACTTACCTCATTTAGAACCAACCCACTGGGACAGAGATGAAATGCCCACCTGTCAATCACTTGGAAAAGCACAATGAGTCTATATACACAAATCAGACACCCAAAGTAGATTGTTCTTTAGTTGCAACCTTCACATACCCATAGAATGGAGATGAACGAACAATGGGGGTACAACAACAAACACCGATATGTACTGTCCTACACAGGCCATATCTGTGGTGTAAATGAGATGGCAGCCTCACATAGAGTCCACACCTGTACCAGTACTAGTCATGTTTGGACCCTGTACCAAATAAGTGAATTACCCAGTTGCTACAACAGGCGATCAGCACAGATGGGAGTGGTCAGATACCTTAGAGCCACTAATGGTCATATGCAGATGGATGGACCAGGTTTGAGTTAATGGGTATGGTGAAACACCAGCTCACATCCATAGGACTGGCAGGATGGGGCAACACATGTGGCATTGACATTTGAGCATCTCCACATGCAGTCAGTCATGTCTTGATACAGGAGTCCAGAACTTACACATAGCTAACTATGATGCCAGATCCACATCTCATACATTGGCAAGGTGGTACTAACTGATTCCCACTAGTGTACAAACATTCATCACCTACTACATTGTCACAGAAGCTACAGTGAGGCAGCAAATACCATACAACCAGAGACAAGTACAAGGAAACAGTCAGTACCTACCCCTTTGTGGCCGCTGTGCTGCCCTCAAACAACCATCCACCTCAGGGGAGACGACCACCAAAATGCGGGCCGTTAGGATGGGTCAGGGTCCAACGGCACTCCTCCCTCACTGGGAGGGCAACCCTAGCTAGCTTCCACAGTCTTCCAGGCCTAACGTCTCAGTTCCTCCCACCGCTTCCGATAATGGGTTCTCCGCCAGCTGTGACCCCCAGGGTCTGCATTTGCTTGGCGATGGCACACCAGATGCCCTTTTTCTGATGGCCATTCACCTGCATGAATGACACAGAAAAAAGTAGAAAGTTAAGTACGCATGCCCCATACCAACAGGAGTTGACACTACACAGCTGTAACAGCAAGTGAGCACACATACCCATCCTTTCAGCACACACACCTGTATGGTATGCTGCATAACTAAAGTTCACATGACCGACTCACTGGTACACACAACACCAATCACACATGGCTGGGGCATTGGACTCACTTGTTCCTCTGGTGCCCCATATAGCTGTCTATACAGGGGTAGGACCTCCTCCACCAGCTTCTGCAGCTCTTCCTGTGTGAAGGC
This sequence comes from Pleurodeles waltl, assembly GCF_031143425.1. Classification (NCBI taxonomy): domain Eukaryota; kingdom Metazoa; phylum Chordata; class Amphibia; order Caudata; family Salamandridae; genus Pleurodeles; species Pleurodeles waltl. The sequence goes on along the minus strand of NC_090449.1, from coordinate 491,217,555 downwards.
GGGGGCCATATCACCTGCAGGATGTTGCATGATGGCTCCCAGAGGGAGTACACAGCAACTCACGTAGTGGAGGTCTTGCTAGCAACAGTGTCAGGAGTAAAGTGAGCAAGACTGCAGAAAATGGCAGTCATGGCCGCCACATACAGGACCGTCACTGCCGGCGGTCATCACCAGTGGCCCAAGTTCGCTCATCAAGCAGTACTTCCAGTGACATACAGGTATGTGGGGTGGGCCTTTTTAAGTCTTTACTGAAGTGGACAGCTGACATTACACCTCCTCACCTTTAGCATATTTGATGGTGTAATGATGTCCAATTCCTATGTGTGGGTTGTGAAAGCAGGCAGATAGAATGTAAGGTGTACAGTATTAGTGGTTCACCTCTAACATGTGTTGTAGCAACTGATTCCAACATTCACTTCTCTCATGGACTGACCAGTTTTGAGCTGGATTTCTTGCATTCTCCTATTCCCATCTCCTCCCACTCACTGGATGTAGAAATCATCTGTGGATCTGCTACCTAAGGCTTGAGGTATACATTTTCAGTAGTCACTTGTGATTGAGTACAGTTCTGAGAGGTGTACATGACAGATAGCCTGTGAAGGGCCTGAGCTAGGAGCTGTATATGTCCAATCTGAGTGCCCATGAATTGGACTACAATTATACTACAATAGGCACACAGTTGATTACCTGTATATGTGCTTACTGTGTCATCATATCTTCCATCCTGATGGTACTCTCTGCCTTGCTCTGATTGCAGATGGCTCAATGGACTATACCCTGCTGTTACTGTGGATTTCAACCTCACTCTGTGACATCTGTTCAGTGACATTACTGTTGTCATTTGTGTCCTGCTGAGGGAGGCTCTGTCTGTTGGCCATTACACTGCCAATTCAAATCAGAGGGGCATTACTTGACCACAGTTGGGTAGAAGGATAATTGTTGTTGTATCATTAAATAACCATTCATTAAACACACATATACAGTAGTTGTGTCCATAAGTGATTTATTGTGCAATTAGGTTTTGTGACAAGTGAAATAAATATGAAAAACATAACAAACAGGTGATGAGTGGAGTCATGGTAGATGGATTGATCAGAGTAGCTGCTACAACATTTGGTCACACAGGTCTAGTGTCCTTGTACCATGGGAAAATGGAGGTCTGTCTCAGAACAACCAACAGGGTTTATCAGTGGCACACAAGGGTGACAACGCAGGAGAAGTTCACTACCTGGCAGTGGGTTTGGTCTTGGCAGCTGCTCCAGCCAGATGTCTGGATGGACATCCACGTTTGCAGGAGGGTTTGTCAGCTATAGAGGGAGGGGTGTCTGAGGCTTGGGGTTCCCCTGGCAGGGCGTCCATTCCACTAGCTGCCGCAGGTGTAGAGGAGGCAGATGTCATGTTGCTAGTGGAAGGGGCCTGATGGTGGGTTGCTAAACCATGCAGGGTGCTGGTCATGTCCCTCAGCACCCCTGCTATGGAGGCCATGATGGCACTGTGTGCCTGCCACTTGTGTATGATCTCCTGTTAGTATTTCCTCTGCAGCCTTTGATTTTCCCTTAACATGGTGATGATCTGGTCCCTCCTGTCCTGGGAAGTTTGGTATGCTCCCAGGACTTGGGACATGGTATCCTGGTCAGTGGAGCCCTTGGGTGCCCCATCCTCTGGCCCACATCATCCCTCCCACACCCCCTGCCCCCTAAGGTACCTGTGACCCTGGCACAGTGTGCCAACCCCCAGTGCTAACAGGACTATCATTGTCTAGGGTGATAAGGTCCGACTCAGGTCCATGTACTGTGGGGCACACATTAGATTGAACAGTCCTTGGGACACAGGTTTGGGGGTGCTTGCTTGGCTGTAATGTCGGAGCAACAGGGGTGGGTAGGGAATTGATGTTGGCAGGGTGAGGCTGGGCGTCATCGACTGACCAGGCGTCCCGGATGGGCCAGGTAGGTTGTCACTGCCAAGACATCGAGGCGTGTTGTCTTCACTGGGGCCTTGATCCTGAGGAGGGCTGGCAGTGTCTGGTATCCTCTCCATGGTGGCAATGGCACCTGTGGATGGAGTGAGACACAAAGTACATTTAAGAAAGTGTGTTTGGTCTTTGTGAGATGCAGACAGTGGCTTACCATGATTCCCTGCAATGACAATGACAGATGTTACACAGCATAAATTGGTAGTACAGAAAAGTCTGTGACAGGAATACCATACTCCATGAAAGGTGCTGTCATCAATGATTTGTACATATGGCACTGCCGATAGGTTCTGTTACTATCTGATACTTGACATGACTATTCAACTCTGATACCTAGTGAGTAGACAGGCTTGGTGGTTGTCACACAATATGGCTGCATATTGCACCACAATGTCACATTCGGAACAGAGTATGTGGGTATGCTAGGGTAATATTCCTGTCTCTGGATGTGCATGGAGTCTGGCATCTTACTTTCCAACCTATGGTCAGTCCATTACAGGCTTGTGGCTATGGATCAGTGTCCATTTGGAATTGTCATTGAGCTGTGGCTTTGTTCTGCCTTGCTCGCCATTGTGGTGTACCATTGCATAGCTGTCATTGCCATGTACTGGTCCTCAGTCATACACTCTAGTTGGTGTAGGTAGTACAATAGTCATACATGCATGGGAAGTGACATTATGGCCCTCATTATGGCATTGGCGGGAAATCCCACTTACCGCCACGCTGACTGCTGCCAACATATCTCCGCCGCGGCGGATATCCGTTTACCATATTATGACACACACACACATCAATCCGTCACTATTCAGCCATATACACAAATCCGCCAGTCCAAAGGTCAGTGATCAAGTGGCGGTATCCAAACCCACACCGTTACGCCAACAGAACAACGCCCACCACATTATGACCAACAAATCACCACTGCGGACATTCAATGGTGGTAAACCATTGGTGGTACATACCGTCGCGATCAAAATACACACACATACAAAACAACACCACATTGGACAATTCAAACAACACACACCTAACAACCATACACACACCACACCCACACACCCACACCACTATAAAACACCCACCCACATTGCCCACCACCCTTTACAACTACAAACCATTGGCACAAGACAGACACCAAGACCACAGACAAAACCAGAGCCACACACTACTTACACCCATACACCACTCACGTACCCCACATCACACACCCCAACACATCACCCTACACACCCTCACCTACATACCTCACACAACACCCATGGCACCACAAAGACACCCTCGATTCACAGAAGGGGAGCTAAGGGTCATGGTGAAGGAAATCATCAGGGTAGAGCCACAGCTATTTGGAGCACAGGTGCAGTAGATATCAATAGCTAGTAAGAAGGAGCTATAGGAGAGAATCGTGGACAGGGTCAATGCCATGGGAAAGTACCCAAGAACTAGGGATGACATCAGGAAAAGGTGGAACGACCTATGGGGTAAGGTACGTTCCATTGCAGCAAGACACCAGCTTGCTGTACAGAGGATTGGCGGTGGACCCCCACCTCCTCCCCTACAACTAACAACATAGGAGGAGCAAGTCTTTTCAATCATGCATCCTGAGGGTCTGGCCGGAGTAGTATGAGGAGTGGACTCTGGTAAGTCAACTCTTTACTACTGCTGCCCGCCTACCTGCATGCCATCACATACCCCCACCCTCACTCCCATCACTCCACCACTTTCCACACACCCCACCATCACATCTCACTTATCCCAATGCCAAGCCCTGCATGCCATACCAATGCATGGACACCACTCACAGACCTGCCTGGACACCTATCACTAAAGAATGCACACTAGAGAGAATCAGCTAACCCACCATATACCATCTTACACAAGTGAAAGCTGACAGGTCAAATACAACCAAAGAGGGCAAGCCACAGATGCACAATATGTCACACACAGAAACAATACCACAGCATTTACATCCCCAAAGGTACCCCAGCCAATGTCAGCGGAGAGGAGGTGCCAGCAATATCTAGTCCCCCAACAGAAGAGGCCCACAGTGATGACAGCAACTCTGGTCTTCTGGATCTGGATGACCAACCTGGCCCATCAGGGAGCTCTGGAGAGCCGGTTACCCAGGCCCAGTCACACACCACCACAGAGCCTCCCCTATCAGGAAACACCACCACAGCACCCACCCAGTGTACCCATACCTCTGTCCCCATGACACTTCAATCAGCAGTGTGTCCACCGCTACAGGGACATGGTCAGTGGCAGTGGGCACATGGTTCAGGGGACAGAGGCACAGGCCAACAGGGAAACCGGGAGGAGTGCTGTGCACCAGGGGGAGGACAGGCCGAGGGAACCGACTCTCCAGGAGGCACTTTCAGAGATCCTGGGACCATATCAACATTCCCAGGACATGATGGGCCAGATCCTGGATAATGTGCAGGAGAACAGGCGGCTGCAGAAGGGACAGTACCAGGGGATCAGGGAGGACTTGCAGACCATTAACAGCACCCTGATCTCATTGCAGGGGTGCTGGCAGACATGGCCAACATTATGAGGGAGGCAGTCTCACACCAGCGGGCCCCTGCCACTAGCCAGACATCTGAACAGCCTTCCACCTCCGCTGCCGCTAAAGGCCAGGAGGCCTCACCACAGGACCAACGGGCCACTAGCACCCCTCCCCCTGCAGAAGGAGAACCACCCCACAAACGTTCCCTGCGATCCAGACACAGGACAGAGACACTTGCCAAGACCCCCATCAGGAAATGAGACTCTCCTGATTGTCACCCTTGTGTCCCACTCTGTCACCCTGTCCACCTTGAACTGCCACTGCTCCCCTTCCTATGTCCCCTTGGACAATACACCTGTGCTGCAAATATACTGGAACTATACCCTGGACTTTCTTCCATCATCACCCCATCCCATTGCACTTGCCCCTCCATATTTTAGCACTTCAGTAAACACCCTTGGAAAAAAAGAAGTTTGGAGTATGTCAAATTTTTTAAGTATGTATTAATTTCAACAGGTACAGACTTTGCAATTCAACTGTACAGAAAATGAGCATAGGTGTATGACCTGTAGCTGGCTGCAGTGATCACACCAGGAGCATATGTGAGGTCACCAATATCCTTTGCCTCCTCATCAACAGGGCCCACAGGGTCCACTGTTGCCACACGGGCAGCTCCAGCCTCCTCTTCATGTAGAAAAGGCCCATGGCGTCACAGGGCAAGGTTGTGCAACCTGCAGCATGTCACTATAATCTGGCAGACCTTCTTGGGAGAGTAGCACAGAGATCCACCTGTTAGATGGAGGCACCAAAACCTGGCCTTCAGGAGGCCAAAGGTCCTTTCTATTATCCTTCTGGTTCACCCATGTGCCTCATTATAACATTCTTCTGCCCTTGTCCTGGCATTCCTCACATGGGTCAGCAACCATGATAGGGTTGGGTAACCAGAGTCACCTGAAATATTGAGGGACAACATTTAGCAACACACTATCCTATATGGCCCACACCATACCCATACACCAACATATACTGGGTGGGGATCAGGGCTCACCTATTAGCCACATCCTGTGCCTCTGTAGTTGGCTCATCACATTTGGGATGCTGCTATCCTCAGGACAAAGGCATCATGCACCAACCCAGGATACTTAGCATTGACGTGGGAGATATACTGGTCCGCCAAGCACACCATCTGTACATTCATAGAGTGGAAACTCTTACAATTTCTGAACACCTGTTCATTTTGAGGGGGGGAGGACAAATGCAATATGTGTTCCATCAATCGACCCAATTATGTTGGTGATATTTCCCATTGCATAGAACTCGGCCTTCACTGTGGCCACATCTTCAACCTGGGGGAAAACAATGTAGCTGCACATGTGTTTAATCAGGGCAGACAACACTCTGGTCAGCACTATTGAGAACATTGGCTGTGACCTTCCTGCTGCCAAGCCCACTGTCACTTGGAAAGAACGAGTTGCCAGGAAATAGAGCACTGATAGAACTTGCACAAGAGGTGGGATCCCAGTGGGGTGACGGATAGCAGATATCAGGTCAGGCTCCAACTCGGCACACTGCTCTGTGATTGTGGCCCTGTCAAGTCTATAGGTGAGGATGATGTGGCTGTCCTCCATTGTTGCCAAGTCCACCAAGGGTCTGTACATGGGGGTATGTCTCCATCTCCAATTCATCTGCAGCGGTAGCAATCTATGGGGCAAAAGAGTGACGAGCCGGTCACAAAATGAACAATGGGCCTACAACAGAACTTTGCATGCTGTTAACTTGCAATGGGTAAGTGTGACTAGTATAGTATGTCCAATTTTCAACAGTGATGCAGCAAATATCCAGGGCCTGCCCCCCACACCCCCTGAAATGGCGTCCGCCTGTCCTGTGTGGAGGGACAGGTGAAGCGAGGTAATTCCGTTAACATTGTGCACCATTGCGGGAGGCAGTCGGGAACTGCTGTGCAACTCCTCATTGGGTAACATTGGGCCCTATGGGGTACAGTGGCCAATGGGGATCTATGCCGGCGGTGACGGTATGCACTGCCGTGGATGTGACCGACATTTTCTGTCATATTCCTCACTTGCTACCTGATCATCCACAGGAGAGGACCTACACTGCATGTGCTGATCTGACGTGTGTCTGCAACCTACCGTGGCCTGTGTGACTGGGGAAAGGGCCCCTGCCTTCACTTCCGTGGATTTGGAGAGACTGGTGGATGGGGTCCTACCCCAGTTCGGACTGCTGTACGGGCCTCCAGACCAACAGGTGAGTACACTGTGGGCATGATGCAGGTGGCATGAATGCATGGAGTTGTGTGTGTGAAGGCCTCGTGCGAGGGGGGTGGGTGGAAGTCCTCTTGGTGGCATACAGGTTGTGCGCTGGGCTAAGTGAATGCCAATGGTGATGGAAATGGGTATGGTGGGCCAAATGTGTAACAGGCTGGACTCGTTGTCTAATGGTTTTTCCCTGTGTGTATTGCCTCTGCAGGTCAGCGCCCATCAAAAGAAGGGTATATGGTGTGCCATCGCCAAGGACGTGCGGACCCTAGGGGGCTATGGAAGGCAGATAACCCACTGTCGGAAACAGTGGGATGACCTGAGACGCTGGGCACAGAAGACGGCGGAGGCCTAGCTGGGGATGGCCTCCCAATGAGGAAGGGATGCCTGTCGAACCCTGACCCCTCTGGTGGCCTATCCTGAGCTGGATGGGCGCTTGAGGGCATCACAGCAGCCACAAGGGGGTGAGTACAGTGCACATCATTACAACTTACACATGGTAGGGTGGTATCCGGGTGGGTGTCAGTGGGTGCCCCTATGCCAGGCCTGACATTGCAGCGTAGGTCCCCTGGTGGCCAGGGTTTGAGGGGATAATCCTGCTACCTAGCTTGTAAGAATACACTACTGGTCAGGGCTGATTGGGTCCCAGGTGTGCTGCATTTGCAGTGTGTGCCCATCCCCATGTCTTGGATGCTAAATTCTTCTCTGGTAGTGCTATGGCATATTGTGTATGCCTGTTCCCTGTGTGTGAGGGTGCTGTGTACGCCAATGGTGGTGTTGGTGCAGCCATTGACCAAGTGTATCCTTTGTCTCCCCCCCCTTATTGTTTTGTCATCCTGTCCTTATGTGCATTAGCATCATCTGGCGGAGGAGCAGAGGCAATGGTGACAGAGGGAGCTGCATCCCACAGGACTTAGGAGGCAGAGTCCACCGACGATGAGGGCACCAGTGGAACAGAGGGCGAGGGGAGCACCACGGCGGAGACTGGAGGGGACAGTTCAGACACAGATACCTCCTCCGATGGAAGCTCCCTGGTCGTGGTGGTCACCTCTGTGACCAGCCCAGCTACAGGTACAGCCGCCACCCCCGTTCCAGCACCGCCCTCCCAGCAGCCCCTCATCGAGTTGCCCGTGCCCGCTCACCCAGGAGGGTGGGCATCTCCTTCACCCCAGGCACCTCAGGCCCTGCCCCAGTGAGCCCTGCTGGCCTGAGTGAGGAGGCTATTGACCTCCTGAGATCCATCTATGTAGGGCAGTCAACCATTGTGAATGCCATCCAGGTGCTGGTAACCCAGATGCAACAGACTAATGCATTCCTGGAGGGCATTCACACTGGATTGGCGGCCCAACAGAGATTGATCCAGGCTCTGGCCTCCTTTCTGATGGCAGCCATTGTCCCTTTTTCTACCCTCCCCCCTCCAACTTCCACTTCCCAGTCCCATTCTCCTCAACCCTAACCCATCCCAAGCGCACAGCCAGACGATCATGCACACAAGACAACACACAAGAGTGGTTCAGGCAAACACAAGCACCACACTTCATCCCACAGGCACTCACACAAACACCATCCAGTTGCAGACATTCCAACATCCACTATTTCCACTGTCTCCCCCTCCACCTCCACCTCCCTTCCAGTTCCGTCCACACTTACACCTGCATGCAGTACATCATCATCCACTACCAGCATCACCACCACACCAAGCAGAACACACACCTCACTGGCAGAAACCTCCACAACAGCCATGCACACGTCCCCTGTGTTCTCTCCCTCTGTGTCTGTCCCCCCCCAAGGTACACAAACGCAAGCACTCAGACACCTAACAGCATCCAGCCCAAGCACCTGCACCCAAAATCAGCAGACAAACACCTCCAACAACCACTCCCTCTTCCTCCACTGTCAACACCAGGACAGGGCACGCTCTACGGGCAACATAATGCAAAATGACAAACCTTATGCAATATAATAATTCATGCATTGTGTGCTGATATTGCATATTAACTTTTTGCATTGCAGGTATTTATCTTGAAATTTCTTTAATACTGTTTGCAATGTATTGTTCATTTTCAAACCTTTCCTGCAGCCTGGCTAGGTGTGGCTGGGTGTGGCAGGTGGGCGAGGCTTGGGTCTATATAAGGAACCCAGCTCAGCTCCACGTGCTCACTATTCAGAGGTCCCAGTGCAGAGCAGCAGCATTTTCCAGGACTCCTGTTCCGGAGGCCTACTTGGACATTTCCTGGCCCTGTCCTCATTATCTTGCTGATCTTCAAGCAGGGCGGTAAGGCGGAGTTCGGGCTAGACTCCGACTCTGTTTTCTAGAAACATTTGAGTTTTTGGCTTTGTGATTTACCGCGTGTGTAATTTACTCTTGGTACTTAACCCTTGCAGTTTGGATCGGCAGCGTGCGCGGTCATTTCAAGGCATTTGAATCTTGATGGTTGAATCGGCAACATTGTGCGCGATTCATTCTTGGCAATTAACCCTTGCAGTTCAGTTTGGCAGAGTGCGTGATCATTTCAAGACATTTGAATCTTGATGGTTCAATCGGCAACAGTGTGTTCGATTCATTTTTGGCAATTAACCCTTGCAGTTCAGATAGGCAGAGCGCGCACTTATTCCAGGTACTTGAGTCTTGATGCGCACTCTGGCAATAAGGTGCACAATAATTTCTGGGCAATTGAATCTTGAAACTTAGATCAAACAGAGTGTGATCTTTCTAGACAAAACAAGTTTAGTCAGTTTGCCTATTCCACAATGTCATTCATGAATCCTATAGCAGTTAATACTTTGGGAGTGAATGTACTCATTGACTCTTGCAGGTATTTATCTTGAAATGTCTTTAATACTGTTTGCAATGTATTGTTCATTTTCAAGCCTTTCCTGCAGCCTGGCTGGGTGTGGCAGGTGGGCGGGGCTTGGGTCTATTTAAGGAACCCAGCCCAGCTCCACGTGTCACTATTCAGAGGTCCCGGTGCAGAGCAGCAGCATTTTCCAGGGCTCCTGTTCCGGAGGCCTACTTGGACATTTCCTGGCCCTCTCCTCATTATCTTGCTGATCTTCAAGCAGGGTGGTAAGGCGGAGTTCGGGATAGACCCGACTCTGTTTTCTAGAAACATTTGAGTTTTTTGGCTTTGTGATTTACCGCATGTGCAATTTACTCTTGGTACTTAACCCTTGCAGTTCTGATCGGCAGCGTGCGCGGTCATTTCAAGGCATTTTGAATCTTGATGGTTGAATCGGCATCAGTGAGCGGGATTCATTCTTGGCAATTAACCCTTGCAGTTTGGATCGGCAGAGTGCGCGATCATTTCAAGGCATTTGAATCTTGATGGTTGAATCAGCAACATTGTGCGCGATTCATTCTTGGCCATTAACCCTTGCAGTTCAGATCGGCAGAGTGCGCGATAATTTCAAGGCATTTGAATCTTGATGGTTGAATCTGCAACAGTGTGCGTGATTCATTCTTGGCAATTAATCCTTGCCGTTCGGATCTGCAGAGTGCGCGATCATTTCAAGGCATTTGAATCTTGATGGTTGAATCTGCAACAGTGTGCGTGATTCATTCTTGGCAATTAACCCTTGCAGTTCGGATCGGCAGAGTGCGCGATCATTTCAAGGCATTTTAATCTTGATGGTTGAATCGGCAACATTGTGCGCGATTCATTCTTGGCAATTAACCCTTGCAGTTCGGATCGGCAGAGTGTGCGATCATTTCAAGGCATTTGAATCTTGATGGTTGAATCGGCAACAGTGTGTTCGATTCATTCTTGGCAATTAACCCTTGCAGTTCAGATCGGCAGAGCGCACGATTATTCCAGGTACTTGGGTCTTGATGCGCAGTCTGGCAATAAGGTGCGCAATAATTTCTGGGCAATTGAATCTTGAAACTTAGATCAAACAGAGTGTGATCTTTCTAGACAAAACAAGTTTAGTCAGTTTGCCTATTCCACAATATAATTAATTAATCCTATAGCAGTTAATTCTTTGGGAATGAATGCACTCATTGACTCTTGTTGTGATGTAATAGCTATTCTAAGGATTAACTTGAGAAAGTTCAATGTTCAGAGTATATGATTATAAAAAGGTCACGTTATTGAAAAGTTCTTGATCTCTCATGTTATTAGAGCATAAAGAGTTAAAACAAAGTTCATGAAGATTAATGTGAATGACCTTGCTATTGTGTTCTTAACTCTTGCTTCCACAGGTCTCCTTCCCTGCTGTTCCCAACCTAAACCCCATCCCCTGCTTGGCCATTCTTTAACTCTGTGCGATAACGGCTAGTAGAGTTTGGAGCTGCCAAGAGGTGGACATATTGGGAACAGGTGCCAACCCCGAAGATCCGGTCTAACTGATATCCACTCCCAAACCTTCTCCCTCTTCACGCCCCAGTGTCCTTAAAAAACTGTTCCTATCCACCATTGACCTCTTCCCTACCTCTCCCCCCAGCCTGCACGTCTGGCCAGGGTGGGAAGAACCGAGCCAAGCACCTCAGCCACCCAGTCCACGGGCCCAGTCGTCACCACACCCACTTGTGGTGGAAAAGGATCCAGGGCACAATGCCTGAGGGTAAGGGAGCCTTCCCAAGCTGCTGCCAAGAAGGGAAAGGACTCTGCCCAAGCTGCTGTCAAGAAGGGAAAGGAGCCTGCCCAAGCTGCTGCCAAGAAGGGAAAGGAGTATGCACCCACAGACAGGAAGAGCAAGGGGCCTGGGGCAGGAACTGTGATGGAGCCCCCACCACCAACCATGGTTGTGCAGCCGTCCAAGGTTGCAGCAGATGGGCAGGAGCCTCCCCCTACCAGCAGCACCACCACCACATCCAGTGAGCAGCTGTCTGAGGTTGCAGGGGATGGGCAGAAGCCTCCCCCCACCAGCACCAGCACCAGCACTACCACCACCACCACATCCAGTGAGCAGCCATCCGAGGCTGCAGGGGATGGGCAGGTGCCTCTGCCCACCAGCACCACTACCACCACCACCACATCCAGTGACCAGCAGTCCGAGGTTGCATGGGATGGGCAGGAGCCTCCCCCCACCAGCAGCACCACCACCACATCCAGTGAGCAGCTGCCCAAGGTTGCAGGGGATGGGCAGGAGCCTTCCCCCACCAGCATCACCACCACCACATCTAGTGGGCAGCTGTCCGGGGTTGCAGGAGATGGGTAGGAGCCTCCCCCTACCAGCAGCAGCACCACCACTGAGCAGCTGTGACCACCGGCGGACGGTTTGTAATCCTGCCTCCATGGGCTGCTGTGAGGCCTGCCCCCTGCAAATCCAGTGGCTATGACACCCACCTGAGAGACTGTGACCTTGCACTCTCCAGGATCAAGACAACAGGGCACAATGTCCCCTCCAGAACCAGTGGGTAAGACACCCACCTACCCCAGACTCCCCACGATCAAGAGCACAGGGCACGATGCCCCCTCCAGAACCAGTGGGGAAGACACCCACCTACCCCAGGCTTGCCAGGATCAAGAGAACTGGGCACAATGCCCCCTCCAGAATCAGTGGGTAGGACACCCACATAGCCAAGACTCACCTGTATCAAGAGCAAATAGCACAAGACCCCCTCCAGAACCAGTGATCAAGTCACCCACTCAAGAGACTGTGGCCTTGTACTCCCCAGGACCAAGCACAGGACATGTTGCCCCTCCAGAGCAAGTGGGCAAGTCACCCACCTGAGAGACTGTGGCCTTGCACTCCCCAGGACCAAGCACAGGGCATGTTGGCCCCTCCAGAGCAAGTGGGCAAGTCACCCACTCCAGAGACTGTGGCCTTGCACTCCCCAGGACCAAGCACAGGGCATGTTGGCACCTCCAGAACCAGTGGTGTTTTTCCATATCCCAGCTGAGGTGCCCCCGTCCCCCTGAGGTGCCTGCCTATTTACCAACAGATGCCCCTGCAGTGTTCTTTCCGTGTTGAGGCAGGTGCCATGTTTGGCCTTGGACTTTGGCCTGTGGCCATGTGGACTATGTAGATTGTGGACTGGGCTGTGTCTGTTTTTGTATACATATGTATATATCTCTTGTCTTGCCTCACTTATTTATCTTGATGTGTTTCTCTCATTACATTCACTTTCTCAAAATCGCTTTGTCCTTGCATTATTCATGCAAGGTACGGGGTACAAATGTTTTGGTAATGCTGCTGGTTGTGTGTATGGTGTTGGGTGTGTGTGTGTTGCGTGTGTGTGTGTCACTCTCTTTTTCCTCTCTCCCTTGTGTGCTAGGCGGCTGTACTCACCATCGTCATCTTCATGGGGAAGACATGCAGCTCGGCCTCCATGGCGGCGTGGTTCTTCCCTGTATCTCCAAAGGTGAGTCCTTGCACTTCTGTGCATTGTTTCCGCCAGGCTTTTGATGTTGTTGGTACCGCCCCGGAAAAGGTGGTGGAATAGTGTGTCTTAATATGGTGGGCGGAACATTGACTTCCACCTCACTGTAGGTGGCTACCACCGTGGTGGCTGTTGATTCCGCCCTGGCGGTCGATGTGGTACATTGGCTGTCTATGGAAGATAACACCGCTATGGTAATAATTTGGCGGATATTACTGCTGGCCTGTTGGCGCTATTACCGCCACTTTAACACCAATCGCCAGGGTTGTAATGAGGGCCTATGTGCACATCGCAGGTTTTCGCCTTAATGGGTTGGTGCAATGTGGGAGTCCTAGTAATAGGATTAGCCTGTGGTATCCGTGTCCTTGCCAAGGGCTGTGTGGGCAGTAGGGCTGTGTGGGGTGGTGCATGTAGGAGAGGGGCAATGGGTGGTAGGCAGGTAGGTATAGTGGGACACTCAGTGAATTAGGCGGTATTTGGGTGGTGAGGAAGTATGCAGGACATGACAATTGTATGACATTGACGTTGTGGGTACCTACCAGATTCCAATCCCCCCGGTATTCCATTCAGGCCCTCAAGATGCAGTATATCCAAGACCTTCTCCTCCCAAGATGTGAACTGTAGGGGAGGAGGTGGGGGCCCACAGCCAGTTGTCTGCACGGCTATCTGGTGTCTTGATGCCATGGAATGCACCTTCCCCCGTAGGTCATTCTACCTTCTCCTGATGTCGTCCCTTGTGCGAGGATGGCTGCCCCCTGAGTTGATCCTGTTGACTATTCTTTGCCATAACTCCATTTTCCTGGTAATTGATGTTTGCTGGAACTGTGCTCCAAACAGTTGTGGCTCTAAACTGACAATTTCATCCACCAGGACCCTCAACTCATCGTCAGTGAATCGTGGGTGCCTTTGTGGGGACATGGTTGTGAATGTGTTGACGGTGTGAGGGGGGTGTTGTATATGAAAGGGTGCAGTGTTGGGATGATTAATGGGGTGTGGGTGGTGCATTGTAAGGAATTGATGGTTGTCGTGGAATGTGTGTGCTCGTTATGTGTGTACTGTGTTTACTTAGCTGGTGAGTGATGCATGTGATGTGTGTGTGCCTATAATGTTGGGGTGCTCTCTCTGAGTATGTGCCTGCTCTCTGTTTCTCAGTATTGCGGTTTTGCTGCAAATACTGATTGTGAGTTGTGTGGTGGGGTGTAATATAGTGGTGTGTAGGTGTGTTGGGTGTGTGGATGTGTGTCAGGTGTGGGGTATTCAAACTGTCCATTGTGGTGTTGTGTTCTGTCAGTGGTGCTTTCTGACCCCGGCTGCTCACACTGCCAATGTTTTTCTGCTATGGAAGAACCGCTGTGCTGGTTTGTGGGTCATAATCTGGTGGGCGGATTTGTGTCGGGCTGGCGGTGCTGGTGGTGGAACTGTCTCTTTCCCACCCTCCAGTGTCCTGGCGGTTTCGGAAATTTGGGTGCTTTTTGGCAGTCTTCGCGGTGTGGGTCATAATATGGCAGTCGGATGATGGCCAACATGGCAGTCTTTTGTCGACAGCCACCGTGGCGGTCTTGCCAAAAGACTGCCAAACTCATTATGAGGCCCTAAGAGTATCTACTGCCTCAATAGGCAGAACCGATTTAGTTGGATTCTCTTTGAGGTCTTCTCAGCCTGCCCTCCAGGCACAGCCTTCATGGGAAGTGATGCTTCTCTCAGCACTGGGACTGGTTCCAAGCAGAAGTGTCAGCAACATTGGCACTGTGAAATGTGAAATCTCTGCATCTGTCTGTCAATAACCTTCCTGAAGCAGCAATTAAGGACACAGACTAAAGAGCAGACCTGGCTTAGAAACTTCCTCAAAAGAAACTACAGTTTCACCCCACCTCCTCCATCCACTAAATGGCAGTGTTCAGGAAGAACTAATCAGCTGCCCCTTGCTAACAAAGTATCCATAAACGTTTGAAAGGTAGCCATGTTTCCATGCCCCTCCTCACATCACTGTCTGGTTCTCAACCCTCCAGCCACAGGAATGCAGAAAATAAACATTTTCAGGGAAAGCTATCCTCAGCCCTATATTTTGCCATGCTAAATCAGGGGAGTCTAAATGAATCCCACTTTGGTTTTGCAGGTAATAATGTTGAAACGTTCCTTGGATTTAAAATGTTTCCTTCATTTAAAGCATTTATGGACTCCCACATCCCACTTTTTACAGTTCAGCTACAGCACCCTAAATACAAAAGTATTCTGTAAAAATAGTCGAAGCTAGGAGATACCTCTGCACTCTGTCCCATTTGCTGTGAAGAAGAAGAGTCAGTAGCCCACATATTATTTTTTTGCAGGGCCTATAGGGTGAAGAGGAGTGAGTGGATAGTTACGATGTGTCAAAGAATTGGTGCAACAAGACACATGGAGGCACTTAAAATTCTTAGTGGCGATACAAGTGTATTCGTTGTCCACTGTGTCTCACGATTTTTTATGTCCACCTGGTTGATTAGACATCGAAGTGAGAAAAATATTAGATAGCAGTGGGGGTGCTATTCTCTGCACGTTTTGGAAAGTTACTGGAATTTTTTTAATTATTGTTATTGACTAATTTATTGGATTTCGTTTATATACTATATAATGAAATATGACAATCTAAAGTTTTTAAGTCATACTATATTGTTAATACTTTTTAGTTTTACGTTCTTCATCTGAATTTATGTGGAATATGTTTTTAAGGACATTTTTTTTAAAAATAAACAAAATGAATAATGATGGTAATTCTACAATATGCTCATGCAACATTTTAAAGATCACAACCTCTCCTTCCCTGAAAGCCATACCCTGCAACCTTACAAAGCCTATTATCTGTTAGCTCACCTTTTAATCCCACCTATCATCTGTATGAACTCATATATACCCTCATTTGTGATCGCACATAACTCCTATTAATTTCATTCACTACAAATAAACTGAAGTAAGAGCACAACACTAATCCCAATAAACTCTGGATTAACTATTACCCTTGGGTTCTGAAGCAGCAAGCTGTCTGGCATTAAGCATTTCACTGTCTCATGGGGGTATTAAGTGCTTTCTAAATGCAATTATGATATAATTAGAGTATGGAAATGTAGTCTATCTAACTGCTGCTGAAAACTATTTCACTACCTACAGATTGTTAAAAATGTGGCTCATACACGCATCAGTGACATCTCCCCCTAGGTCCATCACACCAATTCTCAGAATCCCTCTTTGGTTTTCCTTCCCAAGTGCGGTTTCCAGCAGTACCACGACAATTGTTCAGAAGGAGGGCCAGACTTGCAAGCAAAATCAGTCCTGGCAAGTTTTGTCACAGTAGCCCCAATGCTGTGTGAGTATGTGAGTGCAGATAGCAGTGCTGGAGTAAACCCTGTGGGGCCCCTAGGCAAGCGAAATTTTGGGCCCTCCCTCTCAAATTATCTCCTAATATATTTCTCATTTTACCAACCAACAACTTTAATAAACCAATTTTATTACACAAAACTAAACATTACACATACATAGTTTGAACCCATTTTTTACAAACTTACTGTAGACAAATGATGATATTTTAAGTGACAAACTGTTATGTGAATCTGATATCTATGGTTTATGTACTTTAAGTTGTTAATGGGTACCTTACATTAATACAGTATTTTCTCTATAGAGTCTTTAATGTAAAGTTTTAGTTTCTTTGAGTTGATTAATATTTCTATCTTTTGGAAACAATTTAGGAAAGCTTGATTGTAATTTTCTTTCAAGATCAAATCAATATTATTTTGATCTGTTGTTGTGGGGCCCCTAAAAGGAGTGGGGCCCATAGTCCGGTGCCTACTTTGCCTATTTGGTAGTCCGGCACTGGCAGATAGCGAGTCTGAACACTGCAACGCATGTTTGGGGGATTGTCCGCACCAAAGAAATGTTGAAAATAAATTGGGCCAAATAATATATTTTACACGTATTTCTTAATTTGCTACTATACAATACATTTTAAATCTAGTAAACTATGATTTTACTGGGTGCCATGATATTTAGTGGTGGCAGAATAAAACAGGCGAACTGCCATTTCTATGGATAAGGGGGAGAAAGATGCCAAAGAAAAAACAGGAATGTATAAAGAATATGCAATTAACTGTTCTCTTTTTCTGCGTCATGTAAAATATTGAATTAACATTTGTCCCTGGCTCTTGCGGGTTGACCCAATATATTGGTGTCATGTCCACTCCTGACATGTCCTCGAAGGGGTTCCCCAATCTACTCGTATAGTACTATCAGAGCAATACATGTCGCTGTAGCATGTGGAGTGTAGTTATGAGCAGACCTGCAAAAGTGTTAGTTCTTTGCTATGGATATCTCATTTTTACTAATGATTTTTAGACAGCAAATTCAGAGCAACGCCATTAGGACAAGGAATGCTATTTATTCCTTTAATCGGTTGGTAAGTGATTTTGCATCAAAACCCCATCGCAATCATGCACATGAAGTGCATTCTTGAAAGTTGAAGAACAGAAATGCTATTCGTGTAAAATTACATCTAGAGTTCTTTTGCAACTATAATAACATTGCCCTTCCAAATTGTATTTAATCTACAACGTGGGAGCAAATAATACTAAAATGTAACGGGGCCATAAACCAGCGTAGTCTGTTGACCGACCAAGTTTGAAAGTAAATTTTGAATGGCACACTGATAAAAAATTACTGACTAACTGTGACTTATGGAAGAGACAGGTTAGTACAGTCCCTGATGTACAAAATGATTTAACATTCTTAGCAAACCCCCAATGAGGAGTGCCCGCCGTATGACTGCACCTGAGCATTGGGTACCCCTGATTCTGACACCAAAGCAAAGACTAATGGCCTCCTGCCAAAAAAAAAAAAAACATTAGGCCAGGCACCTTTCAACCTAAGATATCCAGGGAGGAAGAGGGGTTGCCAAAGGTAAAGGCGAAGTTCCAATGAGCTAGCAACAATAAGTATATTATGCTGCAGTGCTGCTAGTCTAGTACTGAAAATGGGAGCTCCTGATTGGCGTGAATTTGTTTGCGGCCAAACATTCAATCTGCAGCTTCTAAGAACCTTTAGCAATACATCAACTTTATAGTATGGGGTGCACAGTCTTTAGCATTTCAGCAGTGAAAATATCAAGAAGCAGACCGTAAGGGGGGTACCGACTTAGCCACAGTAATTTTAATTGCAAGGAAAGAGATGCTATTTGTGCTCACTAGGATATCCACCACTTACTCAACATTAAAGTGGGCAAAACTACTAACAATTTGTAATTTATATATAAATGCACAATTGAATCACCTCAATTATGCCATTAATGGTCGCTAGAGCTGAGGAATCCAGTGAATACATAATATAAGGAAGTTGAACAGGTATGATGTATCCCTGTGGGTGTTGAACCCCAGTAATCTGACGAATCCCAATAATTTAGATACCCCAGTTTTTACCTTTGGCAGTTTGGCTCCACGATGTTTGTTGTTCTAGTGGAAGGAGACACCACCAACTTTACTCAGTTCATCAAATTAGCAGAGATAGTGAAAAAAACGAACTGAGATCACTCAATAACTGAGTTCTAGATCAAGAAATACGTTTTTATGAACTTATTTCAGGGAATCTTAGTAAAAGCATTACAGACAAAAACTGTAATAATTCTCATGAAAACTCAAATACAGAATACAAAATTAGAATCATAATAATAATATCTATTTAAGCATTTGAATCTCTCCAGGCATTAAATGTAAAACTCATAAAACTCATACTGACAGTAGTAAGAAAATCTCAATCAAATCGGACAGAGTCTCAGAAGAAAAATGAGAAATCATCCCCATTCGCTCAAAAACAGGGGTTTTAGGCACAATTTATGCTTAAACAATTAGCAAATACCGCAAGTTCAGCATAGCACAATCATAGTTAGTTCACTTTGGAGAAATCTGAAGAAACAACGTTACAAATAATAACTATTAACATTAACCCTTTTTTTAGGTAAAGTAAATCATCCATTCTCTCAGCAACTGCAGTCCTGCGAACATCACTGACATTAGTTCATTGGTAACGACCAAATGCAGCCTGAAAGTTATGAATTCACACAAATAATTGGTCAGCCAAAATTTCACATCAGAAAAAACTTTAACATCCGTTTAACAGATGGCAGGCACATTATTTTAGTGCTATCTGTCAGTTAGCCCTGCTAACTTTATCGCATGGCTGCGCACCTGCAATGGTAGGCCCAAATTGGACCCTGCTAGGCCCGCCCCTTCAGTAATTGCATACTATTCCATTTTGGAAGCCCCCAGCCAGTACCTCTGCACAAGATTAGGAGTGAGGTTGTTTTCCTAGAAAGTGGTGTATCAGGAGGGAAGTAGGAGGGAGGATACCTAGACACTGTAGTGGGAAGAAGGAGACAGGGCTCATGTAGAAATTCCATAAGATTCTGTTCTTGAAAGGGGTGCTAATCAGTCTTTCTGTAGCAATGCCACTTGGTAGATGGTAGCATAATGGGTGGTGCTGCAGTCTTTGTTGTTTTGAGTGAGAAGCGTATTTTATGTGAGGCTAGCCTTTTGTCTCTTTTTTTCTGATCACTGTTTTTGAGGCTGTTCATAGCCAGGTGAACAAAGTTCACACTTCTTTGTGCCTCTGTTGTGGTTTCTCCAGGTGGTCACAACCCTTCTGTGAGAAGTGCCATTCTGCGCAAAGGTTTGTCTGCACAACAGATGGAGAAGCACTTGAAAAACGAAGCCACCACAAATATAATCATATTTTCTGTGCACATGCCATTTGAAATACTGATTTATGTTTGTGTAATCTAAGTTAATGTTTATAGGCACTTATGCTATCTGAAGTATGAATGCATATTGATGAGTGCACACATTGCTGTAAATGTTAACTAATGTTCATAGTTGCACTTTCTATCTGCTGTTTTCTGCCGTTCAGTTCTACTTGATAACCAGTTAAGTAATTTATTTAGCACATAGAAATATGTATATGAAACGCTCTTTTCACTGGAGTTGAAGTCTTTGTAAGTCCCCTGCTATTAACCATCTCCAGATTGCTTATGCGTTCAGGAGAGGTCTGAAATGAGCCTTTCCCTGTTTGTTCAAATAATACACTGATGTTGTATTGTTCATCAATAAAACAAGAAGGGAGTTCATTAAGAAAGAAGGAACGAGCAACTTCAAAGCCAGATGGACTTCTATCAATTATTAAAGCAGGTTCATACCATAGGCCTTCTTCTCTGAACGCACACCTTAAACCTTTAAGTGACCATAAGAGCTCGGAGAGAAACACGTGTTTGTGTGTAGAATGGGATGGGACGGGATTCCTTTCCGTATATTATTTGAATGGCATCACCATGGAAATTAATGGATTACTGTCTGTGACAGTGTCAACAGGTTCTTGCAGCTGATTCCAATGGTCCTCCTGGCACAGTCTTATCGACCTCATATGAAGTCTGACATGAGAAACCAGAAACACGCAGAAAACAATCAATCCTAGAAACGATAATTTACAGTAGTAGCAAGCACTCTTATGCATTACTGCACTCTGTCACTGTCCTCTGGGTAATTTGGCTGGTTGAAGCACTATGAGACCAGCTACCACAAATTCCAATTCTTAAACCATTGTGTCAGAGTATACATAAGACTACACAAAATAAGTGTGCACAAAGCAATTTCTAAACATTTCCCGTCCCTATTTAGGTAAAGAGTGAGTCTATGAACATAAGTAAGTAAAGTCTTGATTTCACTTCAAATTTTAATCTTTATTGTTCGTATTTTCCAAAATTCAAAGACATAAAATCCATTAATAACAGCCCGTTTTTGCAGCCAATTTGTTATTCTACAAGCTGACAAATATAGTTGCTTCACTCACGCTTATTTTTATGATAACTACTATTCATATTGTGTTCACGAGGATATGATTCTGCTTTTAACTAATATTAAAAATGTATTCTTAGTGTTCCTGACTGTGTCTTCTCATGATGGAAAAAGGTTTGGTTTCCAAAGACAGTTTCTGTGAGTCTCACATGACTGATTGTTACCTAACACATGCCTCATTCACCTATTGCTCCATGGATAGTGAGGAGGTTGCAGTCCATTAGGTTGTGGTATGTTGACTGAGTATCTGCTGTGAGAGTCTAGAGAACCTTTCCTCAGGCCGTATTTTGGAGAGAAATCCAGAAAACCAATCAAAGGGCTCAGATGTTACTAGCCCAGACTGTAGAATTTCCATCAGAAGGTGTTTTAGTCTCAATTGAGGGTAGCAGTAATTCTAGCGACTCTGCAGCCCTCGAACCACAACTGCAAATGAGGCACTTCTTTTATTTGGGCCCATGTGGTGAGTTAAGCTCTGTCTCAGAGGAGGTATCAATCCTACCCCAAAGTCAGAATCAGAGGCAAAAAATAAATGGAGCCTCTTCTGAAAGCTGTGACATTGTAGAGGAACAGTGTTAGATTTATGATGCAAGACATCGTTAGCTTGAGCTGATGTTGATTAAGACATCGGCACTGGATCACAGACTGGTTGAATTGGCTCTGGGTTAGTGGGAACCAGTGTGTCACAGGGTCCTTTCCTCGGGATCTGCACGTTGCTGGACAAAAGGCCCACCTCCCGGCGTCACCAACTCAGAAAGCTATTATATCACAGAGTTATGATGAAGCAAGTCGGGGGGAAGGGAATTAGGGAAGGGAACAGCAGGGAGAGAGATCTGAAAAGTAAAGGTTAGAACAATATGCATTTACTCATTCATAGAAACGTAACTCATTTATGGGCTCCTGACTAAATGCGTCTCCGAGATATCAGGTGGAGACCCCCTCTGAAATGAGGGCAAAGCCACTTCTTTGAAACATGGAACAAAAGTAAAACACAACCTCAGAATCAATAGATGGCAAGAACTTTGAACTATAATTATACACAGAACATCAATCCTGTAACATTTATGTATTCACAAAAGAAACCTTTGATTATGACTTAGAAAATCTCAAAGAATTAAATATGCTTTTCACATCTTAAGCTATTTGTTGGACTTTTGCTTATGCAGGGTCATCCCCAGTCTTTTTGCCTCCTGCCTCCTATTTTTTTCTGACCTGTCGCTGTTGGCTTTTGAACTCTGAGCACTTTTCCACTGCTAACCAGTGCTAAAGTGCATATGCTCTCTGTGTGAAATTGTATGTGATTGGTTTATCCATGATTGGCATATTTGATTTACTAGTAAGTCCCTAGTAAAGTGCACTAGAGGTGCCCAGGGCCTGTAAATCAAATGCTACTAGTGGGCCTGCAGCACTGGTTGTGCCACCCACATAAGTAGCTCTGTAATCATGTCTCAGACCTGCCACTGCAGTGTCTGTGTGTGTATTTTTACACTGTAAATTCGACTTGGCAAGTGTACCCACTTGCCAGGCCTAAACCTTCCCTTTTCTTACATGTAAGGCACCCCTAAGGTAGGCCCTAGGTAGCCCCAAGGGCAGGGTGCAGTGTATGGATAAGGTAGGACATATAGTAATGTGGTTTATATGTCCTGACAGTGAAATACTGCTAAATTCGTTTTTCACTGTTGCAAGAACTGTCTCTCTCATAGGATAATATGGGGGCTACCTTTAAATATGATTAAAGCGTAGATTCCCCTAGAGAGTAGATGGACGTGTGGAGTTTGGGGTCCCTGAGCTCACAATTTAAAAATACATCTTTTAGTAAAGTTGATTTTAAGATTGTGCGTTTGAAAATGCCACTTTTAGAAAGTGAGCATTTTCTTGCTTAAACCATTCTGTGACTGCCTTGTTTGTGGATTCCCTGTCTGGGTCAGTTTGACAGTTGGGTTGTTTTTCACCTCACACCAGACAGTGACACAAAGGGAGCTGGGGTGTAACCTGCATTTCCTGATTAGCCATCTCTGCTAGGAGGGAGGGGTGGAGTGGTCACTCTCATCTGAAAGGACTGTGCCTGCCTCTAACAATGCCGGCTCCAACCCCCTGGTGTGTGTCTGAGGCCTTGCCTGGGCAAGGCAGGATTTCACAAGTAGGTGTGAGTCCCCTTTGAAGAAAGGTGACTTCAAAGACTAAAATGGGTATAAGAAGGGCACCCAAATCTACAGACTTTAGAAACACTTCTGGAATCAAGAGGAACCTCTGCCTGGAGAAGAGCTGTTAGCTGAGGAGGAAGTGCTGCCCTGCCTGTGACTGTGCTTTGTGGAGCTTTCCTGCAGTGCTGCTTCTGCCAGAGTAAGAGGGCAAAGACTGGACTTTGTGTGCCTTCCATCTTGAGAAGAAATCTCCAAGGGCTTGATCTAGAGCTTGCCTCCTGTTGTTTGAAGTCTCAGGGACAGCAAAGACTTCTCTCTGCCAGGACCTGGAGCCTCTGGAGAGACTCCTACTCTGCCCTGTGGTGCCCATCCAGTCCTGGGACCCTGAAAGGAGAAGCTGGCAGCCTAAAGACAAGAAAATCCACGCACAGAGCGCCTTGCGGGGAAAAGATCGACGCGAATCCGATCTGCGGCTGAAAAACGACGCGCCGCCCGCTCCGCAGCTGAGAAACGACGCTCGCAGGAAACGCGACCGAAGAATCGACGCACGGAGCAGGAGAAACGACGCGCAGCATCGCTGACGGAGGCTGGGAGATCGCAACCTGCGCGGCTGGACCTTCGACTCATTGTGCGGCTGGATTTTTGACTCGAGTACCGCCGTGCGGAGTTATTTTCGACGCACGCCCGCCCGTGCGGGGTTATTTTTGACGCACACCAGGTACATTTTCACTCTAGCAGCGCTAGTGTGTTTTTAAAACTACTTAAAGACTCTTTTTGATTTTTAATTAATAACTTGACTTGTGTATGGTGGATTTTTGTCGTTTTGGTCTTGTTTTGTTTAGATAAATATTTCCTATTTTTCTAAACCTGTGTTGTGTCATTTTGTAGTGTTTTCATTGAGTTACTGTGTGTGTTGGTACAAATACTTTACGCCTAGCACTCTGAGGTTAAGCCTACTGCTCTGCCAAGCTACCAAGGGGGTAAGCAGGGGTTAGCTGAGGGTGATTCTCTTTTACCCTGACTAGAGTGAGGGTCTTTGCTTGAACAGGGGGTAACCTGACTGTCAACCAAGGACCCCATTTCTAACACTATTCAAAGAACAATGAAAACTTTGATTTGTTTACCTCCAGAAATACTTTCACATTCATAATAATAAATGCCAAAAGGTTTTACTTATTGAACGTAAAGCGCATTACTTAATGACACCAAGAAGCACTTTTACTCAAGTAGTCTGGATCACTTAGATTGTTATGCCAAAAACCTTTTTCTCCTGTGAATTGAAGCGCTTTACATCTGTTAACTGAAGCTCCTGAATTGTCGCGCCAAGAGCACTTTACATCTGTGAACTGAAGCGCCTGAATTATCATGCCAAGAGCGCTTTACTTCCGTGAACTGAAGCGCCAAAATTATCATGCCAAGAGCGCTTTACATCTAAGAACTGAAGCGCCTGGATTATCATGCCAAGAGCGCTTTACATCCAAGAACTGAAGCATCTGAATTATCATGCCAAGAGTGCTTTACATCTAAGAATTGAAGCGCTTTGAATTACTGTGCCAAAAGAGCACTTTACATCTGTGAACGGAAACACCTTGAATTACTGTGCACAAAAGCGCGTTACCTCTGTGAACTGAAATGCTTTGAATTACTGAGTCAAAAGAGCGCTTTACATCTGTGAACGGAAACACCTTGAATTACTTGTGCACAAAGCGTGTTACCTCTGTGAACTGAAACACTTTGAATTACTGACCCAAAAGAGCGCTTTACATCTATGAACAGAAACACCTTGAATTACTTGTGCACAAAGCGCGTTACCTCTGTGAACTGAAACGCTTTGAATTACCGAGTCAAAAGAGTGCTTTACATCTGTGAACGGAAACACCTTGAATTACTGTGCACAAAAGTGCGTTACATCTCTAAACTGAAATGCTTTGAATTACTGAGCCAAAAGAGCGCTTTACATCTATGAACGGAAAAAACCTTGAATTACTGTGCATAAAAGCACGTTACCTTTTGGAAGTAATAACCTCCTCCAAAACTTGGATTCAGCAAGGCCTTACCGCTACGAGTACGACCTACTCATTTTTTAATGCACCATGGACTTTGGTTAGACGATACTCTGCCATTCAGAAACTCTGGACTTCTCCAGAGAAACCTCCACGAGGTCTGGCTGCATCGAAGTCTTCAAAATAGTGAGCAACGTGCTTGGGTGTGGCTGGGCTTTATAGGCCTGACACAACCCAAGATGGCTGCTGCCTCTAAAAACATGGAAATTGTAGTCCCTTCATAGAATAGCACTGATAAGTGCATCTTGTCCACTAATGCCCTGAACCTGCAGCTCTATGAGCTTTGCCACAGGGCAGACAACGCTGGTGGTCACCTTTAGAACAAGAGGGGATGACAAGTGGTGTGTATAAAGCGCCACAGAGTTGCGCCGTGGAATTTTGGGCGAGACCTGGACCGCACCCTGGCCTTATTCCTGACATTAGACCCCTCTCACAAGCAATGTCCAGGGCCTGGTTTATTAGGATGGAGGAGGTGAAATCGTCGCACCAAACATGGTGCATGGACATGTCTTGCAGGTTCCCAAGAGCCATTTTCCGGTCCGTATCCTTTCCAGGACACCAAGTACCAAAGGGAAGAACCCCTAAATTTAGAGTCTAGAATAGATCGCACCTCATACTCCCAATGACCCTGAACTAATAGAGGAGCAGGTTGTGTGACGCTTGAGGTCAAAGCTGGTTTAAGAAGCAAAGTGTGAAACACTGGATGAATTTTCAAAGACAATGGTAATTTTAACTTATATGTTACTGGGTTTATTTGTCGTATTACTTCATAGGGCCCTATGAATTTTGGATGAAACATATTTTTGTTTTTGAATACAAAGTTTTTTGTGGACAACCAAACTCTATCTTTGATTGTATACTGAGGACCAGTCTGGTGTCTTTTGTCATATTGCATTTTATATTTTTTCTTTGCTTGACAAAGATTTTTTTGTAATTGTGCACGTATCTTTTGCATGTGTGTTAGCATGTCCTTGACTGTTGGAGTGGTTTGAGTAGATGTAGGTAACGTAACTGGCAAAATGTGTGGATGACGTCTATATAAACCATAGAAAGGAGCTGAGTTTATTGAAGAGTGGTGAGAGTTATTATAAGCCAGTTCTGCAAGCCATAAAAGATCCAGCCAGTTTGTTGGAGACTTTGTTGCATAACATCGTAAATATTGTTTCAGAGTTTGGTTTAGTTTCTCTGTTTGACCATCTGTTTGTGGATAATAACTAGTGAATAAAGTTGAATCAATTTGTAGAGCCTTGCACCATTGTTGCCAAAAACTTGCAGAAAATTGTGTCTCTCTATCAGAGATGATACTTCTTGGAAGTCCGTGAAGCCAAACTATATTTTTTAAGATGATAGTCGCTAAGGTGTCGGAAGTTGAGAGTCCTTTACAGGCAATGAAATGGGCATATTTGGTAAGACTGTCTATTACCACAAGAATGGTTGTAAATTGTTTTATTTGCGGAAGATCAGTGATAAAATCCATAGAGATATGTTCCCATGGATGATTGGGAACGGGTAGAAGTATCAATAGACCTTTGGGCTTGCTATGTTCGCTTTTGCATCTTGCACATACTTCACATGATTGTAGCGTTTGCTTAAGGTCGTGAACGAATGTAGGCTACCAAAAATACCTTTTCATGAGTTCTATTGTTTTTTGAGGACCTGGATGACCTGCCAGAGGATGCTTGTGTAACCAATGAAAAGATGTCTCTCTTAACTCTTCAGTAGGCAGGAATACTCGAGATTCATGTAGAGGTAAGCCTTGTTGAATAGACCTCTTGGTGTCTTGTTGTAACCACTCTTGCCACTAAGTGATGTAAAAATGATTACGAATGAGAGCGAAATATTTCTCGGCAGCTAGTAAACACAACACTTTTGAAGGTGTTATAATAGGCATGGGTTTTTGTTCAGTAGGTGTGATTGAAGAATCTTGTCTAGATAATGCATTGGCCTTTTTTCTTCACAACATGGTGATTGGGGCCACCTTTTGAGAGAAGTGATGGATGAAACGTCGATAAAAATTCACAAATCCCAAAAAACATTGAATATCACGCACTGATTTTGGTGTGGGCCATTCGGATGCAGCTTGAATTTTTCTTTCAGTCATTTGCATTCCGTCAGGTGTTAGAATGGCTCCTAGAAATTCAACTTCTTTGGTATGGAATTCACATTTACTTAGATTACAAAACAAATTATGTTTTTGTAGAGTTTTTAACACTTTTTTAACATGTCCTTCATGTATATCTTCAGAGTTTGAATAAATCAAAATATCATCAATGTAAACGATGACAAAGATGTCTAGATATTCTCTCAGAACATTTTTAAAGAAATATTGAAAGGCTGCTGGGTCATTACACAGACCAAACGGCATCACAAAATACTCAAAAAGGCCATATCGAATCTTAAAAGCAGTTTTCCACTCATCTCCATCTCAAATTCGAACTAGGTGATACGCACCTCGTAAGTCAAGTTTAGTATAGATGACGTCGGATTTTACCTGGTCTAACAAGACTGGTATGCAAGGTAGTGGATATTTCTTCTTAACTGTGATCTTATTAATTGCTCTAAGGTCAATACAAGGTCTCAAATCGCCATTTGCTTTAGGTACAAAAAAAAGTGGAGAAGCCTCTGGAGATCGTGATGGCCGAATTAGCTTGTTGGCTAGACATTGATCAAGGTATTCTAGTAGGACTTGATTTTCTTTCTCTGATAGTGCATAAATCCTACAATTTGGTATATTGGCGCCAGGTACAAGATCGATCTGACAATCGTACGGCCTGTGAGGTGGTAATGAGCTTGCTTTCTTTTCACTGAAAACATCGGTATATTCAGAATACTGTGATGGTAAATCAATTTCCTTCTCAACTGCAGTAGCTATGGAGTGTTGAAGATTTCCTTCTTTGTTTTGTCTTGATTGAAAACATTTCTTTGCACAAGAAGAAGAAAAACGTAAAACCTGGTTGCGCCAGTCTATGCATGGATCATGTAACATTAACCATGGCATTCATAAGATAAAACCATATTGAGGTGCTTGGATTATATCAAAGTGAATTATCTCATAGTGGCTCTGATTCTTCTCATCTTTACAAATCATTTGTATTTGTGTGATTTGGTTAGTAACGGGGCCTCCTGCCAACTCACTTCCATCAACTGCATACACAACTTCTGGAACCTTTTTCTTGACACTAGGTATATGCAGGTCTAGTGCAGTTTGTTGGTCCCCAAAATTTCCTGTTGCCCCTGAATCAATTAGGACTTGAACATTATGGCCCTCATTACAACCCTGGCGGTCAAAGACCTCCCGGCCTCACCACCCAAAACAATATGGGCCTAATTATGAGTTTGGCGGATGGGAATACCTGTCCTCCAAACTTCTGACGGGGTGGCCACCACTGTAGTGGTGACCTTCACACCAGACCCATTATGACTTTCCCCCTGGGCTGACAGGCGGAAACCAAGGCTTCCCCCTGCCCAGCAGACTCATAATGCTCAGCAGCCAGTGGGGTGCAGGGCAGGGGGACCCCTGAAATGCCCATGCTTTGGGAATTAGGCAGTGCAGGGGTCCCGATGGGGCCCCCTGCACCTGTTTTCCACTAACCCTTGCATGGTGGTGAAACCACCATGAAAAGGCTGGTGAAAAGGCTGGTGGAGAACCAGGTTGTATTCAGCAGGGAGCACCACCCTGGCTGATTGGAACTTGCACCCGCCGTCAGCTCGTCGGGATCAGCAGTCCCGACAGAGACAGCAGTATCCTGACGGTTGGACTGCCAGGGTCATAAAAAAGGTGGTCGGACCACCACAACAGCAGCGTTCCATACCACCACTATGAGTCTGGCTGTCTAGTGACCGCCAGACTCGTAATTAGGCCCAAAATGTTCACATCAAGCTTCACCCTCCTTGCTTCACTGAAAGCACCATGATCTCCACTGACAGTGCTTTCGTACATTACTTCAAATTTGACTGGGAAACTATTAAAATAAACTGTACCATGAAGGAGAAGGTCTTCTGAAACAATCTGATCATCTCCAGTTCTCAATGTTCCCCACTAACAAACCTGGAAAAATGCATGTGCTAATAATCTAGGCCCAATAAACCTCTACTGTTAGCACCCTTCCATGGTTGGCTGGCTAATTTATTTACCATACACATTTCAGCATAAAATATTCCCACCTAAATCATCCTGGACAGCACTGTCCACCCAGGTTCAGGAAATACCTCTAAAAATTAAATTCACAAGACTCGACGCAGCCCCACTTCCTTGAGGACCTTAAAATCCAACCCATCACTGTAATAACCACCCAGATAAAATAAGAGATCAAATAATTCCAAACCATAGAACACAAACCTGACCCACTGGGCCTCAAAATACAACCCTCTAGATTGCCTGAAGTGTACTTAACACAAAGCAACACAGCCAAGCAAGAAACAACCCAAATCTAACAAGGTTCAGAAGCTCTCTACTCTTACTTGGAAACTGTGGTAAGTAAGAATGAACCATAAGGCTGACACTACACAAACCAAATCTCATTTCCTACATTATCAAATACAGAATATCTTAAACTGCCCCAGAGCCATAATCATAAAATTAGGAACAAAATCAAGCATAAAACCAATCATATTGTACATTTCACCATCAATCAAAAATATGTGTTTTATTGATATATTCATAGACAAAACCAACCAGAATAGAGACAGTCTCAATCCTTCGAAGAAACATCCAACTTTGAACAACTCCCTTGAAAAGTGAAGTAAAATGATTGAATTGTTGTAGGAAAGTACTGTAGGGGGCTGACCTGGCTTATAGTGGGTACCCTGTGGTACTTACACCCTGTGCCAGGTCCAGTTATCCCTTATTAGTAGAATAGAGGTGTTTCTAGCAGCTTAGGCTAATAGAAGGTAGCTATGGCAAAGCAGCTTAGGCTGAACTAGGAGACATACAAAGCTCCTACTATATCACTTATATCATATGCACAATATCATAAGAAAACACAATACAGAGTTACTAAAAATAAAGGTACTTTATTTTTATGACAATATGCCACAAGTATCTCAGTGAGTACCCTCAGTAAGAAGGTAAGTAATATACACAAGTTATATGTACACAAACCCAAAACAGGTAAGTAAGAGTAAGAAAAGTAATGCAAACAGTGTAGAATTACAATAGGTTGCAATAGGCAAACATAGGTCTAGGGGCAACACAAACCATATACTCCAAAAGTGGAATGTGAATCACTAATGGGCCCCATACCTATGGGAGCTTGTATAGGGTCCCTGGGACTGTAAGAAAACAGTCAGGGTGTCCACGATACCCCACCCCAAGACCCTAAAAAGTAGGAGTAAATTACACCTACTACCCCAAAAGAGCACAATAGTTGTGATAGGGGGATTCTGCAAGAACAATAAACACCAGCAGTGCACTGAAAGCGGATTCCTGGACCTGAGGACCTGCAAAGCAAGGGGACCAAGTCCAATAGTCGAGACAGTGTCCAGGGGGGCAGGAGCCCAGGAAACCCCGGATGAAGGTGCAAGGAATCTGCCTCCGGATGGAAGAAGCTTGGAATTCTGCAAGAACGAAGAGGACTAGGAACTTCTCCTTTGGATGGAAGATGTCCCACGTCGCGATGAAGGTTGCAGAAGTATTCCCTCGCAGAAATACCGCAAACAAGCCTTGCTAGCTGCAAGGGTTGCGGTAGAGGTTTTTTGTGTGCTGCTGAGGACCAGGAAGGACCAGGATGTCGCCTTTTGGAGGAGGAGACAGAGGAGGTGCTTAGCAACTCAGAGAGCCCTCACAAAAGCAGGCAGCACCCGCAGAAGTACCTGAACAGGCACTTGGAAGACTTGTGAACCGGAGTCCATGCAGAGTTACAAAAGAGGGTCCCACAACGTCAGAGGCCAACTCAGCGGGTTGAGCACTGCAGGATGGAGTGCTGAGGACCTAGGCTAGGCTGTGCACAAAGGAAATCCTGGAAGAGTGCACAGAAGCCGGAGCAGCTGCAAATCACGCAGTACACAGGTTTGCAGTCTAGCATGGGGAGGCAAGAACTTACCTCCGCCAAACTTGGACTGAAGGATCACTGAACTGTGGGAGTCACTTGGATAGAGTTCCTGTGTTCCAGGGACCAAGCTCGTCAGGATGAGAGGGGACCCAGAAGACCGGTGAGACAGTTTTTTGGTGCCTGCATTAGCAGGGGGAAGATTCTGTCGACCCA
This sequence comes from Pleurodeles waltl, assembly GCF_031143425.1. NCBI lineage: Eukaryota > Metazoa > Chordata > Amphibia > Caudata > Salamandridae > Pleurodeles > Pleurodeles waltl. Next base: position 491,186,207 of record NC_090449.1, on the reverse strand, counting down.
CAGGAGATTTCTTCTTGGCTTCTGGTGCATGGTGAAGGGAGACGACCCCCAGAGCATGCACCACTAGGAAACAGTCGAGAAAGCCGGCAGGATGTGGCGCTACAATGTTGCTGGTAGTTGTCTTGCTACATGTTCAGAGTTACCATTGTGACCCTATACATAGGTAGTGACCTATGTATAGTGCATGCGTGTAATGGTGTCCCCGCACTCACAAAGTCTGGGGAATTTGCCCTGAACGATGTGGCGACACCTTGGCTTGTGCCAGGGTGCCCACACACTAAGGCCCTCATTACGACCCTGGCGGTTTGTAACCGCCAGGGCCGCTGGACGGGGAGGCACCGTCGACAGGCCGGCGGTGCCCCGTGGGGCATTCTGACCGCGGCGGCTTAGTCGCGGTCAAAGAAGGGAAACCGGCGGTCTCCCGCCGGTTTCCCGATGCCCCCAAGGAATCCTCCAAGCCGGCGCAGCTTGCTGCGCCGGCTTGGGGATTCCGACTCCCCCTCCCGCCATCCAGTTCCTGGCGGTTCTCCCGCCGGGAACCGGATGGCGGGAGGGGGAGTCGCGGGGCCCCTGGGGGCCCCTGCAGTGCCCATGCCAACTGCAGGGGCCCCCGTAAGAGGGCCCCAAAATGTATTTCACTGTCTGCCTTGCAGACAGTGAAATACGCGACGGTTGCAAGAGCACCCGTCGCACCTTCCCACTCCGCCGGCTCGATTACGAGCCGGCATCCTCGTGGGAAGGGAGTTTTTCCCTGGGCTGGCGGGCGGTCTTTTGGAGACCGCCCGCCAGCCCAGGGAAAAACTCATAATACCCTCCGCGGTCTTTTGACCGCGGAGCGGTATTATGGAGGGCTGAATTCTGGCGGGCGGCCTCCGCCGCCCGCCAGAATCAGAATGAGGGCCTAAGTGTGACTTTGTGAGCGCGGTACACCATTACATGCGTGCACTATATATAGGTCAATACCTATATGTAGCTTCACAATGGTAACTCCGAACATGGCCATATTAACATGTCTAAGATGATGGAATTGTCCCCCCTTGTCAGATCTGGTATTGGGGAGCCAATTCCATGCATCCCCGGGGCTCCGCTATGGACCCCGGGTACTTCCAAACCAGCTCTCTGGGGTTTTCTCTGCAGCTACCGCTGCTGCCACCCCCACAGACAGGGTTCTGCCCTCCTGGGGTCTGGGCAGCCCAGTCCCAGGAAGGCAAAACAGAGAATTTCCTCTGAGAGAGGGTGTTACACCCTCTCCCGTTGGAAATAGGTGTTAAAGGCTGGGGAGGGGTAGCCTCTCCCAGCCTCTGGAAATGCTTTGAAGGTCACAGATGGTGCCCTCCTTGCATGAGCCAGTCTACACCGGTTTAGGGAACCTCCAGTCGCTGCTCTGACTGAAACTGAACAAAGGAAAGGCGAGTGGCCACTCCCCTGTCCATCACCACCCCAAGGGTGGTTCCCAGACCTCCTCCAGTGTGTCTCAGACCTCTGCCATCTCCTTTCCAGAGGTGTGAGGGCACTCTGGAGGCCTCTGAGTGGCCAGTGTCAGCAGGTGACGTCAGAGACCCCTCCTGATAAGTGCATACCTGACTAGGTGGCCAATCCTCCTCTGAGGGCTATTAAGGGTCCCTCCAGTGGGCTTTTCCTCAGATAACGACTTGCAAGAATTCACCAGAGTTCCTCTACACCTCTCTCTTTGACTTCTGCCAAGGATCGACCGCTGACTGCTCCAGGACGCCTGCAACAAAGTAGCAAGAAGTCTACCAGCGACATTGTAGCGCCTAATCCTGCCGGCTTTTTCTACTGTTTCCTGGTGGTGCATGCTCTGGGGGCTGCCTGCCTTCCCCCTGCACTGGAAGCCATGAAGAAATCTCCTGTGGGTCGACGGAATCTTCCCCCTGCTCCAGCAGGCACCAAACTTCAGCGTCACTTGTACTTTGGGACCCCTCTAATCCTGACCAGCGTGGCTCCTGGAACACAGGTGGTGGACCCAAGTGACCCAGACTGTCCAGTGGTCCAACTGTCCAAATTTGGAGGCGGTAAGTCCTTGCCTCCCCTCTCCAGACAGTAATCCTGTGCACTGTGTGTTCTGCAGCTACAAGGGCTTCTGTGCACATTTCCAAGAAATCCTGCATGCCGAGCCTAGGTCCCCAGCACTCTGTCCTGCGATGCTCAGCTCCCTGAGTTGATTTCCGGTGTTGTGGGACCTCCTTTTGCAGTGTTGAGACAACAGATGTGCTCAGTCTTCTGAACCCATGTTCAAAGACTTCTGTGAGTGCTTCCTGCTTGTGCAAGGGGCCCTCTACGTTGCTGAGGGCCCCCTCTGTCTCCTCTCCCAATTGGCGACAGCCTGGGCCTTCCTGGGCCTGAGCAGCACCCTATTTCTACAACCGCGACTCTTGCAGCTAGCAAGGCTTGTTTGCGGTATTTTGCCAAGGAAACAACTCTGCATCCTCCAGCATACCGTGGGACATCTTCTACACAAAGGAGAAGTTCCTACCACCTTTCGTTGTTGCAGAATCTTCCGCTTCTTCCATCCGGAGGCAGCCATTTTGCACCTTTATCCAGGGTTTAGTTGGCTCCTGCCCCCCTGGACACTTTAGCAACTCTTGGCCTTGGTGCCCTTCCTTTGCAGATCCTCTGGTCCACGAATCCACCTTCAGTGCTTTGCACTTGCAGTCTGTTGTGGTCTTTGCAAAATCCTTTATCATGACTTTAGTGTGTTTCTGGGGAAATAGTAGTACTTTACTCCTACTTTCCAGGGTCTTGGGGTGGGGTATCTTTGACACCCTTAGTGTTTTCTTACACTCCCAGCGACCCTCTACACACTACACTAGCCTAGGGGTCTATTTGTGGTTCTCATTCCACTTTCTTAGTATATGGTTTGTGTTGCCCCTAGGCCTATTGCATCCTATTGTATTCTACAGTGTTTGCACTACTTGCTGACTGTTTTACTTACCTGATTTGGTTTTCTGTGTATATTTTCTGTATTTTACTTACCTACTAAGGAAGTATATCCTCTGAGATATTTTTGGCACATTGTCACTAAAATAAAGTAACTTTATTTTTGATAACACTAAGGGTGTTATTACAACTTTGGAGGAGGTGTTAATCCGTCCCAAAAGTGACGGTAAATTGACGGATATACCACCAGCCGTATTACGAGTCCATTATATCCTATGGAGCTCGTAATACGGCTGGTGGTATATCCGTCACTTTACAGTCACTTTTGGGACGGATTAACACCTCCTCCAAAGTTGTAATAACCCCCTAAGTATTGTCTTTCTTATGATATAGTACCTATATGATATAAGTGGTATTGCATGAGCTTTGCATGTCTCCTAGTTCAGCCTTGGCTGTGCTGCTATAGCTACCTCTATCAGCCTAAGCTGCTAGAACACTACTACTCTACTAATAAGGGATAACTGGACCTGGCCCAATGTTTAAGTACCATTGGTACCCACTATAAGCCAGGCCAGCCTCCTACAATTGTTCATTAGTATTGTATAAAAACGGTGTCAAATCTCAAACCCACCAGACCGATTCTGACCTTCTAACCCATATATTCCCCAAGGAGTTTTTTCTCCTTCATAATTGATGCCTGCCTCCATAAAATAAACTCCCTGTGGACACAAGTCTCCTTTTCAAAATTGATGAACGGGTACCACTCAAAGTGAAACCTTAATCAACATAGGGTCCCTGCAAACGTTTGTGCCATATCTTGACTCCTAGTTCAAAGAAAGGAAATTCTCAAATGTGTATCCAGCTCATGAAAGACAATGCAGAGGAGAATCTCTTGTCCCCTCTTATCAACCAGACGTACTTGTTATACCTAGCACTGAAACTACCATTATTAGGTTAGTGAATATTGGGAACACCTTCAGCATTCTGGACAAGGGGGTTCTGCCTTCTTGTCCTTATGCATCGCTTAGTAGCTTTTGACATAAAAGACCCGAGGAACCAGTTTGTATACTCGGTCTCTGCTGTGCTTCTGAACAAAGCCCGGAAAAGTGTGTCACTAGTTTTCTTACTTTCTAAGTAACAGGTAATAACTGGTATGGTTTGGTGGTGCTGATTTAGAACTGGCTGGGATGCCTTCCCCATGCCTACATTCTGGCTTGTGTTCTCTTCAGTGTGCACTTAGAATTGATTTTCTTCAGGTGAAAAGATCAGTTCTCTCTAGTATTTAGAAAACACTCTGGAGTACTTTTTAAACAACTTTATTTGCATTTTCTAAAATAATGAGAAGCTTCTTGTTCCATGTCTCTAATGTATTCCGTAACAGGTATGTGAAAGCAGACTTTTAACAAATTACAGTTTCAATACGTTGAAGTGTAAAATACCTTATATTACAAGGTTGATCATATTTGTAGGAAGCTGTCTCTCTATATAATGCACTAAAATGAAGTATACTGTGCAGAGAGTCTGGTGGATCCCCAATTGGTTTTGCAGAGGCAAAAGTAGAAATGACTAATGCTCTATTTTGTGGTAGTGTGGGTGGACAATTAGGCTTATCAGAGGATAGTGCTAACCATTTGTTGAACTCACAGAGGCAATAAATGAGATACACATTCAAAGAATAAATCTGAGATTAATTTTAAAAAATAACATTTCTTTTTATATATGTTTCAATCCCAAGAACGTCTTAATCTGGTGAGTAAACTTTCAAGCATAAATACTTTGTAGTTTAAAAAATGAACAAAGTACAATTTTTCAGTTCAGCGTTGTTAAATTTTGAGAGGAAAATAAGAATTCAGTTTTGCAGGTAGGTACACAACTTACAAATCCAGTCTCTGGGGTTGTAGGTCAACACTAGGTATTGTTCAAATTAGTACCAAGAGAGCACCCCCTGCAGCACAGGGGTGGCCAGGTGCACAAGTCAGATTCTGAGTCGTGCCCAATGTTAATCAATGGAGACTGGGGGTGAACAAAGATACACTACTCACAGGTGAGTAAAGCGGTGTCAGGGGTCGATCTCCTGAGGTTGAGGTAAGTACAAGGGGGGCAACAAGGCAGCACCAAACTCACACCCTCAGCGGCACAAAGGCGGCCGGGTTCAGAGTACTAACACAGAATGGGGCACCCAATGTTGACCAATGGCGACTGGGGTAACCGAAGATGCGCTGCTCATAGATGAGTGAAGCGGTGTCAGGGGTTGATCTCCTGGGGTTGAGGTAATTAGAAGGAGGGGCACAAGGCAGCACCTAACTTACACCCTCAGCGGCACAGCGCAGTGCCAACACAGTTTGGGGCACCCAATGTTAACCAATGGGGGAGATCACTTTTGAAAAAAGGCTGCAGGCTCGGGCCAGAAGGCTGAATGAAGAATAACCACAGCTGCTCAGGTAAGTTCTGATGCTAGGGGACGTAGGGACACCGGCTGTCCAGCTACCGAAGGCCCAGGGGCTCCGGGTGCAGGAATGTCCTTTGGCGTCGGGAACAGCTTACTAGACAGGTCGCACTTAGGAGGAGTCTTCGGTTTGAGGCTGCATGCTTCTTCAGTTTGAGGCTGCAGGCTTTGAGGCAGAGCCTAGCAGGGGTCAGTCCACAGTGGACTTGGACTCAAAATCATGGGGAACCTTCACAGGACCATTAGGCCTCTTGGCCTTGGGCTGTGGCCGTCAGGTGCAAAGGTGGGTCTGAAGGCTGTTTCCCAGTTCCTCAGGGCAGAGTTCTTTTCTTTTAAAGTTGGTTTCTTCTTAAACAGGTACGTTGTTCTCGGGAGATCTCAATCTTTGTTGAAGCCAGGCAGTCTTCCCGAAGCTTTGGACGTCGCTGGGTTTCAGGACAGGTCGTCTCTTGGCACAGGATCATTGAGGGCTGCAGGCAGGCCGGTAGGACTGGGGACAAGTCAGTTGGTGTCTGTAGTCTTCTCTGCTGGTGCGACTCTGTAGTGTCCGGCTCTTCTTAGGTCAACAGGAATATGAGTTATAGCGTTCAGGGGTGCCCTCTAAATACTCAATTTAGGGGTGTTACAGGGAGTGCCAGGTGATAGCCAATGGGCTGACCAATTTTAGGGTGACTAACCCTTCTTATGACCACTTCCACTTGGAAGTGGGCATAACCCTAAATCTAGGGGCCTAATTCCTTCCAAACAAGATGGAGGAAATTAAAAAGTAGTGTCCACTTGAGCTCGTCCACCTTAGGGATGGGAGTGGCTTGAAGTTAAAGTTAACTAATTTTGCCTCCTGTGCCGTCACCAAAAGGGGGGTCAGGACAGGGGGGTTGGTCATCTCCACCATCTGGAGGGTCCTGGGTCCATTAAAAAGGTGGTAAGGCCTTTAAAGCTCCACACCCTGGAACGTCCATCCTGCATGGGAGAGGAGGTCACACCTCTGCGCAGAGCAGGCCTTCGTTCTGAGTCCTCAAGAGTTTTGACTTTCACCTCAGGGGGGCTGAACTCTGTCTAAGGTAACTGCACTGGTTTTGACCAGTTTCCACACAGGGGGTTGGTAGGTTTTCAGGGAGCTCCTCTAACAAGCCCTCTGAGTGCATGTATTAATAAATCCATTAATGGATTTAGTGAGGGTATATTAATACAAGATGTTTGATACCAAACATCCCTATCTTCAGTGAAGCCATCATGTACCTGGGGAACTCATAATGACCAGTGTCCAGCACATGTATTTAAAATGTCTTCCCTGTTCACTTACTATGTCTGAGAATCGACAAAGACATTGCAGGGGTATATCTGCTCATGCAGGTATGCCTTCACTTGTAATATAATGCACCCTGCCTGTAGGGCTGGAAGGCATGCTAGAGGGGTGACTTACATATATGGCATGGAATGTAAAGGTGTCAGGGCACACAGGCTGTGTGCCATGTTGATTTCATTTAGTTCTGCCCCAAGGCATGCAGCGTGCGAAAGCAGTATTGTGTGCACTTAGTTAGAGGGTCCCTGAGGGTGGCACAATTCATCCTGCAGCCCTTAGGGGGCTTCCTTAAGTACCCTATGGCCTAGGTACCATTTAGTAGGGACTTATAGAAGTAGCTAAAGGTTTTGCCAATTGGGAAAACAAATGTGCAGTTTTGGGCGAAAGAGATCTGGCACTGGGAAACAGACAAAAAAGTGGGGGGGGGGGCGGACCATGTCAAAAGAGGCGCTTTCCTACAATATTAAGTTTATCTGCATTTTCCCAAGTCTACATTTCAGTATCTTTGCTATATACTTTGCACCCTTGCATATAGCAGGATGTCTATATGTACATATTTAGAAACTCATCACTGACTTAATCATACACTACCCTAACTAAGCAGGTGTGCAACCCTGTGTGTTTTTAGAATTACAGTTATATTTAGACAATTTCATTAATAAAGGGAGGAGGGAAGTTTACACTGCCCACAACTCCTTGCTGTTTGGCATGTTCTAGCTGGACTGAACCCAAAATCTAACAGGCTCCCTAATTAATTAATTTTATGACTTAACACTGTCCAGGTCTAACATAATGGTGCTGTATGGGTTTGGGGAACCAGTATTTCAGGAAGGCTTTTGTATTGTTTTTTTTTTAATCTGTAGAAATCTGTTTAGTATGTTGTCCCACATTTGCACAATTGGGTATTGTTGTTGTAGAACACTTTTTATTTGTATTTCTATCAAAGAAACAGATCAAGTGCACAAAACAAGGTACAACATATAAACTGTGCAGCTCACATGCGGTGATTGTTCCATTACATATCTGTCCATCTAGAAATCTGTCTACATTTAATACAATCCTTGAGCTTTCACTGTCTTCTTTGGTTCCTCAATCGCTGGACACTCCCCACCTGCTGTACACCACCTCCCACCATGAGGACCACATTTTCTTGTATTTTTGTGGCCACCCCCTACTCAGGTAAATCAGTTCCTCGGCTGAGGCACAGAATTCCATGGTCCTGGTGCACTCAATGATTGCAGGGGCAGATGGGCACCTATCTCTTTTGGCAATCATCATTCCCAGTGCAACTGGCCTCCTTCTGGGCCAGTTTCCATCCCACCCTGGCATTATTCCAGTATTGCCATTTGGGGAGTTGTGTTGATGGGTGTACCATGCACCATAGTCAGGGATGCCCGTACTTTGTTTTTGTAGATAGTTATATTTGGGCATTCCCAGACCATGTGCATAACTGTGCTCCTGTGTAGACTGCACTTGGTGCAATCTGGTGCAGAGATCCTCTGTCGTGAGGACCTCTAGAACCTGAGTTGGTCACTCCTGTTTTAGCTTAGTTTTACAGTTCACTTTTATTCCTATTTTGCTCATTTTAGTAAGGCTGCTTTTAAGAATGATTTTTACATATTTTTATCAGCTTGCTTTTATTTTAGGAAAGCGAAGAACATGCTGCTGATTTAGTTAGCTTTTGCTTGACATATAATTAGTACTTTCTGTCCAAGGCAAAGGAACGTAGTACAACATATGCTAGTTTGTGTTACCTGTTTAAGAGACAGCTTCTATCATCTAGACACAGTATTGTATTAGAACTGTACTTTCAATATGATATGGTTTATTATATAAACAGTGCTCTGACCCAGAGATGGCAGAGGGCATTCCTGGAAACAACTATTCTGGGATGTATGCTGTGTTACATGCTGCTTAGCTGAGGCTGATCTACCAGCCTCCCAAGAGATTTGCCATCTACACCGCAGGCTAACTCCTGATACTATTTCCATGTATGAGGCTGAGGCGAATTCCTTAGATCAGGCCAGACAGAAGGCTACACCTGACATGCTCTAAGCATAGACATAGGGTTAAGTTGGAACCTCTAGCACATCTAGAACCACATACATCCCGGTTAGATTGTTCATCTTCTTTATTATGTTTGTAATGCTGATTACTTTGGTTTGTTTCATCTACCTAATCATCGCAGCTCGCTCTTTATATGCCAGAACGCAATTGTTTTAATAAATTCATTGTAAACTTAGCATGCATCGTTTTGTCTCACCTTGGCATACATGAGTAACAGTATGAAAGGGATAAGATCTGTTTACACGGCTTCCCTGGGGAGTCGGAGTGTAAAGTTCAAGTTGTCATAATCAGCTTTTACCCCAGTGGGTTGGAGATTTGGGTGAGGCACTGTGAGCTAGCCAGGAGTTAGGCCAGCAGTTACTAACTGCGTGGATAGTTTCAGAGCCTGATTTAGCATTTGGAAGAGGGGGTTTCTCTGTTACAAATGTGACGAATATCCTGTCCGCCATATTATAATCCAATAATAGCCTATGGCAGTGGTCTCCAAACCTTTTAATGGTGTGCCCCCCAGTTGAAAAATAAAAATCATTGGGCCCCCCTCAGAATTTTTCACAATTATTTTATAAAGTTTTCAATGTTTAAATATGTCTAGACTTATTTAAACATTGCAGTTAAGTACCTGCTGAAGCAGATGTCTTAATTAAAAATTATTAATTAATGATTACGTATTTTGAATAATGACTTATGTAGAAAAATGAATAACGTAGAAAAAAGAAATAAATAACGTACGTGTTTGAAATTGCGACCTCAAAGAATGGCCATCAGTGCTCACGAAGTTTACTAAATGATGACTAATTCATATGAAATATTGAAAATGTATTATATTAATGTAGTAATATGTTATATTAAGGGGTATGAAATATGGTCTTGGCATAGTTTCGCCAGGCCTCATGTAGAAGCTGTATTTCTTAGCGTTTAATGAAAATTGCTGACAGTGCGAACTAACTGAAATGCTCATTCTTTTAATAAAATGCTTAGCAGAAAACCTTCTATGGTAACCGACGGACAGGAGATGAAGGCTCTAGCAATGTATCTAATCTAATACTAACTGGAGACGAAGATGCAACAAAATTGATACCTGACAAGCCGGATGATGAGAACATCGTAAAGCAGACCAATCAACGGCATGTGAACTGTGAAACATTATAATTCATAGATTTGGTAAATGGACATTATTGGGTAGAGTAATAATGTACGGTTAATTGACCAATTGGAAATTGAGGGATGGTTAAGGGAACTTTGATATAACAACGTGGCAGAAGAGACCTGACACAGATTGAGGAGATTTAGGCAGACTACTGTAAAGAAGAAGAGATTCGAGATTCTTTCGTTGGGCTCATACTCTCTGACTGAGAGCCTGATGTTTTGCTGATCAACTGATGACCTGAGGACGAAGATTAATTCTGCTTGCTGACCCATACCGTGGATAGGTAGATATGACAATGACTGAATTGCATTTTTATGCCTTTTCTTTCTAGGTACTAACTGCGCTGACTTAATACTTTTCTTTAGGTAGATGTTTTCTAAATTTGTGTTCTAAATTGTTTTGCATGAAGCCCCACATGCTGATGCTAATCTGCATTGGCTGAGGTTACTCACATGAGGACTGACAAATTACAGAGGCAAATGGTTGACCAACTATTTTGCTGAACTTGATAGATATCATAGTTTTGCTGAATTGTGTACTACTAATGTTTTGGGTTGATGCCTTAGAATGCCTTTTGATTGAAGGTCTGATTAGATCATGTTTTCTGCAACTTATTGATTAACAAGCATATTCAAAATCTGCTTAAATTTGAGTTGATGAATTAAGATTCCTGACTTGGTATTGGTAACAAAAGGGAAATAAACTTACTAAACTTATAATGAAGGTGTGGTTATTCATGGCTGAAGAGTCATGCTGTATGAAATGTACTGCCTCCATTGATTGTAAATTTGACTAATGGTTATTGATTATTGTGTGTTGATTACTGATTCTGTACGAAGACTGTGGTAAGAACACCCTATACGAATCAAAAGATTCATTGACCTACACGCGTCCCCTTGTAAGTTTACTTATTAAGGACTGACGCGCTAACAGTTATGGTAGCAGCTGATGGTTAGTTTCTATGGGGGCTTGCCATAGGGGTTCGATACAGAGTGACAGATATTGACAGTTGTACTAGGAGACTGATGGACAGGTGTTCCTATTTATGGCATTTGTAGAGAGAATGATGTTCCCTTAAGCCCAGAAATTACTTTCCCAGATCCTGGATCCTGCTAGCAGTGTTGGGTATGTTCCCGGCGTTCCAGTGATAGTGTGCGCTTGCACAGCTTATGCAAATCGCAGGTGAATTGTGACGTATGTGAAGGAATTTATGGAGTCTGCGTACTCCAGATGAAGTTTTACTAGGAGTGTGCATACTCCACAGTATGAGAATAGGGAAGTTGTCGAACTTCATATGTGTGTGGCGCAAACATTGTCCACGTGGTTGTTGATGTACGGACCCTGCGTGGTCTAAGACTCCATTGAAAAGTTTATGAGACACTTGGTTATATGTTGTAATCTGTCTGGTTTAGTAGGTTGACTGGGTGCGGTTAACAAGTCAGTGTGTGAGTTAAGGTGGGTGAGAGAAAAATTTCGACTTAGATTTGGTGAGTCCTGTGTGCACCAGGACAACCCATTGATCAGTTGAGAGTAAAATTTGCTGGTCGAATTTTGCTTGCGAATCTGGGAGACCGAGAAAGAGGAATAGCTGCATGAGCGAAAGGGCCATCAGTCAAAATCCGTAAGGTTTCTGAAGCGATTGTGTTACCTTCCTGTAGTAAAGCAGCAGATTGTTTTTGGTTATTGGATTTTGGTTAGTGCTTGCAATATTTTGCATTAGTTTTGTGTGAATTGGAGTTTAGGAGGACAATCCGCAAGACTTTGTCAGTTGCAGTGTGTGTGGGTGTGACATCATTAGAGCCGTGCTGGGATAGGTCAGTTAGTGAGAAGGGTCGCGCACGGATTGTCAGCCGTCCGTGAGAGGCAATTGTTTGAGAACGTGGGTGAAAGGAATCTTGGAAGTAAAAGTAATTTCCTAATCTGAATTTTAAATGGGAATTTAGCGTTTCCTGAGAATGGAACGTTCAGTTTGAGAATTTTGGAGCAATTGCAGATGGCGCTATATGAATCAAAGCCCCTTGCGAGACCAGCACAGTTTGAGGCGTTAGTAGTTTGGGATCTGGTAGCTAGACAGCAACAGCAAATGAAATTCGAGAGGAGAGTGAGAAAGGTAGAAAAGTCACTAGCAGAGGCAAGATGGGATTGGAAGCAGAAGAAATGGAGAGAAGTGACACTGCAGGATGTTAAATTGTTTCCAGCAATTACGCAGGAAGATGAGACGGAAGGAAAGAAAATAGCAAGAAAGTCTAATAGGGGTTCGTCTGAGAGTAAGGAAGCAAGAAAGCTTTCTATAGTAGAGGAGGACTCTTGATACTGAGGATCTTGTTACACAGATACTGAGAGATCGACCACCACCGTATGCAGTGCATGACAATGGTATTAGTACTAGCGTCAATGCAACAGCCCTCGCATCGGCAATGGGGACAGTGAGTCTGATACAGGATAACACTAGTCAGACACAGGGTGTGGTGCAAGGACCTAATGTGTTGACTACTCCAGTAGTTCAGGCCAGATGCATCCGCCACCGATACAGACAATCTATCCAGACGTACCTGTCTTAGAGACGACTTCAAATTTAGTGGTACCTATGGAGCAAGTAGTTCCAAGAACACTGTTGGTTCAGACTGAGCCGACTCCGATTTTGTTGCCCCAAGGACAGCTGCAAGGGATGCCGAAAATTACACCAATGATAGGGACACAGTCGAACTTGACACCAATTATGAATTAGAGCATGGGAGTTACTCTCCCACAATGTTCGGGGGCTAGAGCGGCCCTAGATGCAATATCTCTGCTGATTACTGTTGGTCCAGCGGTACCATTATTTGCGCAGAAGAAACCAGATGTGAGTGAGCAAGGGGAGATGTCCCAAAGTTTAGTGAGGAGGGGACCAAATGAGCAAGTTCAGATAGTCTCTTCTATGGGCCAGACCTTTGATGGGTCAAGATCATTGTTAGATCTCAGTCCACTCGTTGCACTTCCAGATACTGTAAACGGACCTAGTACAGGTCAGTGCTTGAAAGTATTGACACCGCAGGCATCAAGTGCAGTGGTACAGCAGGTGCCACTGATGAACGCGAGTAACAGTCCCTGTAACGAAATGTTACTCGCGTTCATCAGTGGCACCTGCTGTACCACTGCACTTGATGCCTGCGGTGTCAATAATTTCAAGCTCTGACCTGTACTAGGTCCGTTTACAGTATCTGGAAGTGGACAGCTTAGCAGCTGACTGAATGGTTCGACAAGCTGAATACTCCACAGAATGCATCCAAGGGTGAAGAGCAGATCAATTGTGTCAGATTGAGCATGGAAGCAAGTGAACTGGTAGAGGGAACAATGGAGGTGAATAGATCATAATCATACACAGAGGCAGAATTGAGATACGTATGCCTGAAAATTACAAGAGAAGTAAGCAAGGTATATCCGAGATTAGCAGATTTGGCACAGAAGCATGACATAGAAATTGAGAAAACGAAGCATCTGAAGAGAAGCTACAGATTGGATTTTGAGGCAAAAGATTTTGAACACATGAGGTCAGCCGGAATGAAGGCGCACCTCAAGGAATTATTGCAGAGAGCTCAGATTTGGGGAGCATTAGAGAAGTAGGAAGGCAGATGGGCAAAAAAGAAAGATAAAAAGAAATGAGATTCTCTAGAGGTGACTGAGAATAGACAACAGGGCAAGGACCCAGTAAGGATTCTACTGATGTGAGAGATCCCAGGGCGACAGTTTGTTCATGTCCCTTGGCATAGGAGTGATAATCTGTCATTCACAAACGATTATCCAAAACTGAGGGAAAAGCCGGTAGAGTGGTATCAGCAGACGGACAGATTAGTGAAGCTCTCAAAATGCTTGTAGGAAGATTTGAATACCTTACTGGAGACAGTGGTTCCGGCAGACTTGTGGGTTGAGTGTAAGAGAGCCGTAGATTGGCCAGGAAGGGATAAGAGTACAGGTGCACCATCTCCAGAGGTAATGAAACATTATTATAAGGTGATTGAGTTTCTGAAGATGAGGATTTCACCCAAAAACATTGATTGTCAGAGAACTGACAGGACAGTGCAGGAGGTTAAAGAATTGATACATGCGTATTATGAGAGATTGTTGAAGGCATTCAAGGAGTATAGTGACAAGGAAGCGATTGAGTCAAAAGACATGCTGCATTTTGTGTTCAGGTTTGTGGAGGGACTGAGACGTGAGATAGGTCAGATAATTAAGAGTCATTTGATTTGCTGGAAAGCGAATCCGATTGATGAGTTATTGCAGTATGAGAAATACTGTAGTGATGAGATTGAGTTGAAGCAGAAAAAGTTGAAAGAGAAGGCGCTAGTGATGCAGATTAAGGTAGCTCAAACAGGGGTATAGGGGACCTTTGTGCAACAGATGCCACAGCAGCAGGGAAATGTCATGTTCCAGCCTCAAATGAGGGTCGTGGAGGCAATATGATTCGTAGCCCAGATTTGAATACTGTAGTGATTCAGAGTGATGTGCAGGGAATGAAGAAGTTATTGCTGTATCACATCTGCGGGGCCGTGGGACACTGGAAACGGGAGTGTCTGATGATGGTGCAAGAAGGTGTTGTTCAGCAAAATAACGACGTCACTGCATTTCAGACTATGAGAGGACCGAGATTAAGGGGTCCTAATCCAAATTTCCATAATAATGTGAATCAAATGCAGAATTTTCAGCCCATGCAACAGGTGCAAATGCCTAGTGCACAAGTGACACAGTTGCAGCCAGTGCAGCAGCAGGTTCCCATAGTACCTAGTCAGCAAATGCAGCTACCTCAAGCCCCACTGGAGCAGCAACAGATGATGCTTTCTCAACAGGTCACAGGTCAGAGACAAGATAGAAGTAGTAATGCAGTACTCCAATTCCCGTTACATAGTGAGAATTAGATAAATAGTGATTGGATGGGCGATGGTTCTGATGAGAAGCCGAGTGCGTTTGCAACTTCTTTAGAAGAAGATCAGAAAGGACCCTATGTGAGAGGCATGGTTATGGGTCACAGAGTCTCATTTTTGGTAAACACCGAAGCTACACGCTCTACAGTGAGAAGTGCAGAAGTTCTGAATTTACCCCTTTCGAGTCGAACAGTTCAGGTTGTAGGAGTAACGATCAGTGTTTGACAAACCTAATTACAGATCCAGTGCAAGTTGAGATTGGCAATTTCCAGGGACTGCATAAGTTCGTAGTCTGTGATTCAAGCTTGGTATCCTTACTGGGAAGGGACTTAGGGCCAGATGTAGGAAAAATCCAATTTGCGAGTTGCAAATTGCAAGTCATTCCGACTCGCAATTTGCAACTCGCAAATTGGTATGCAGAACGGTGTCTCAGACACAGTCTGCAACTCGCTATGGGGTCGCAATGACCCACCTCATTAATATTAATGAGGTGGGTCGCTAATTGCGGCCCCATAGCGAGTCTAGGCACTCACAAACATGGAGGCCTGCTGTCGTCAGCAGACCTCCATGTTTGTGACTGCTTTCAATAAAGCCGTTTTTTTTTATTTTAAGTGTAGCCCGTTTTCCTTAAAGGAAAACGAGCTGCACTTAAAAAAAAAACGAAACCTTTCGTTTTTTTTTTTTTTTCAGGGCAGGCAGTGGTCCCTTGGACCACTACCTGCCCTGAAAAAAATGTTTTGGGTCCATTCACAAACTGGAAGGGTCCCGTGGGGACCCCTTCCAATTTGCGAGTGGGTTACCATCCACTTGAAGTGGATGGTAACTGCGATACCCTTTGCGACCGCATATGCGGTCGCAAATGGTATTGCATTCCACTCTGAATCGCAAATAGGAAGGGAACACCCCTTCCTATTTGCGATTCTGAAATGCATATTGCGAGTTGGTATCGACTCGCAATATGCATTTCTGCATAGCAAAGAGGCATTTGCACCTCGCAAACGGCGATTTTCGCCGTTTGCGACGTGCAAATCCTTTGCTACATCTGGCCCTTACTGTGTAAGACAAAGTATTTGATTACTTGTTCAACTGATGGAATTGAGATTCAGACAAATAGTGATGATGAGGAAGACCCAGCCCCAGAACCCGAGTGTGAGACTACAAATGAAGAGTATCCCTTGATTGAATTTTTTCCAGATGTTCACAGTAAAAGAGCTTCATTCTGATTTGCAGGGAACAGTGCAAGAGAACATGTGGGACTTGACAGGAAAAGAAGTGGGTTTGATCAAAGGAGTGGAGCCAATTAAGGTCACCTTAAAACCGAATGTAGAGTTTCTGCAGCTTCCCCAGTATAATATGACAACCCTGGTGGATGGTGCTAAAGCGGCGGTAAGACTGCCAACAGCCCGGCGATAAAAATTTAGCAATTACGACCGTGGCGGAAACCGCCAACAAAGACAGCCACTTTAACACTCCGACCGCCACGGCTGTACAAACAAACTGGCAACAGACAGGCGGAAGACAATGTACCGCCCACACTATTATGACAGGCCAATCCACCACCTTTTCCGGGGCGGATTCACAGCAGATAAAAACACGGCAGAAACAGGAATCCCGAAGGAAAAACGCTCACCTCTACACACCCCACCAGGAACGAGGATGCCATGGATCCGGAACTCCAAATTCTACCTGCAATAGTCTTCCTGCTCCTCTACCAGGAGCACGAACGCAGGCGGTGAAGACCACGGTGAGTACTGCACCTACGACACAGGAGAGGGGGATAGGGGGGAGGGAAAAAACTGTGACACACACACGTAATACGCAACACCCCCACCCCCACCCTCACCCACGACAACACACACACTAATACAGCATGATACATTACAGTTTTTGTTTTTTTATATATCTTTATTTATATTTTGATGTAGTAATTTACAACATAACAAAGTATTCATCTTGCTGCAAACTTATCAATCACTTGGCGTATTTAGGTGGTCGCATACAGTAAACAGTTCTACACATTTCCTCTCTACCCTGAAACATCGGGTAATCAATCTAGCTGCAGTTACTACTTATGTTCGTGTGATTCGGTTTTATTATGCCCCATCAGAATGTCTCTCCTGTTTCTGGTTCGCTTGTTTCCATTCCAGCAAGGGAGCGGCTATAAGCCTCACAGTATTTCTTCGGCCTGGTGGTGGGGGGAGCATCTCATTATAATTGTCTGACTGTGTGTTACAATATGCCATATGTCTATGCCACTCTTGTATTGTGGGGACTGGGCCGCGATCCCATCTCATTGCTATTCGTTGTTTGGCTAATAGGAACCCCATCGCCAGCAGCCTGCGATTTTGAGCCGCTAACTGTTTATCCCAGCCCAAAAGTGCTGTCATCTGTTCGCAGGTCATCTGCTCTCCAGTGATACTATTTAGTTCCTTTGTCACTGCCTTCCAAAATTGCTGCACCATTCGGCACCCCCAGGACATGTGTAAGAATCCAGCCCGTTCCTCACCACATCTGGGACAATTAGCTGTCTCTCTCAGTCCATATTGATAGAGTCGCAGGGGGGTATAATAGACTCTATTTAGGTATTTAAAATGTATTGGCCGGTGCCGGCCGTTTAAGGATATGGATTTCGTTCTAGAGCAGCAGTATCACCATTGTGCGTCTGAGATCTGCACCTCTAGCTCTCTCTGCCACTCCAGGCGAGCTCTCGATAACTCATGTTCCCTAGCCCCCTGAACATGCACATAAAGACAAGAAATCAGTCTGCGAGGTTGTTTTCCCAACAGTACCACCGAGAGGGCCTTTACTCCGGGGGTTCTTGCAAACCATCTCCCAATAATTCTGCCAGAGCGTGTTTCACCCTGTGATACTGGTATCGGTGTAGGGAAGTTGGTGTCAAAGTGTCCCTTGCTATTGCTTCCCAGGACTTTGCTATGCCCTATTCGAATATATCTCCCATTTTGTCAATGCCTATTTCGCGCATTGACTGCACCAAACTTCGGTCTCTCCCAGGAGAGAACCAGGCACAGCCTTCTACCGGGACATGCGGGGAATATAATAATACCAGCCCCTGTTTGTTAATGAGTTCACGCCATGCACGCGTGACCGAGTTTATGGACGCAAATTCCTTATTTCGTCTATGGGGTGCATGGAACAACCTACCACTCAGCTGATCTGGGGCAGCCAACTCCCTCTCAATCATAGCCATGGGGCCTCATCCGTCCCATGAAACCACTCCTGTGTCACTGCTGTATGCGCTACTATGCAATATATCTCCAGGTCTGAGGCGCCCAGGCCCCCCATCTCGTATGGGAGTGTCAACGTCCGCCAATTCACACGAGGTACCTTGTTCGCCCATGCCAATTTAATTAATAACGTTTTCAAAGCGGCAAAGTATGTTTTCGGCAGAACTATAATTTTGAAACAGGAATAAAAAGCGTGGCAAAACCACCATTTTCATCAGTGCCATGCGTCCAAGTAATGACAACGGCAGTTTGATCCACCTCTCCACATCCATCGATAATTTTTTCAATGCGGTTTCAAAATTATCCTCTATCACTCTCTTAGGGTCAGTATGCACTTGTATCCCCAAATATCTGACAGTGTTCGTCTCCCACGCCAGCGGGAAGCCTACATCTACCTGCGTTGTTACTGGAGTTAAGGGAAACACAATGGACTTATTCCAATTTATTACTAGTCCTGACAGAGAGCCGAATTTTATGATCTCTCGAAGTATTGGAGCGACATTGCGCTCAAGATTTTTGATATATAATAGGGTATCATCTGCATACGTAGCCAAAACAAGGGTGTAATTTTGAAATCTGAGGCCCCGGTGTCCATGGTACTCTCTTAATGCACACGCCAGGGGCTCCGCCACCAATGCATATAAAAGGGGAGATAACGGGCAACCCTGTATGTAACCCCAAACGATTACATCACCGTACTGTTAACGCAAACTCTGGCTCTGGGGTCGCTATACAATGTGAAGATCATTTGGAGGAAAGTGTCGCCCACCCCAAATCTGCGTAAAGTCGCCCTTAGGAACTCCCATTCTACCGAGTCGAACGCCTTTTCGGCATCGAGGAAGACTGCCACCGCCCTCAATTCTGTGTTAATGTTTTGGATTGTGCCAAATAATGTGCGAAGACTCATGGTCAGACTGCGACCGGGGACGAAACCAGCCTGCTCAGGCAGAATCAGACATGGCTGTACTCCAGCCAAGCAATTAGCCAAAATCTGGGCAAAAATGTTTACATCTACATTTAACAGTGACAATGGCCTATAAGAGGAGCAGTTTTCTCGGGGTTTACCTGGTTTGAGCAGAGCGATTATCATTGCTTCTCTCATTGATGGGGGCATGCTGCCCTTCTCTACCATTTCATCATATACGTCTTTTAATTTAGGGAGTAATAGGTGTTGATATGCTTTGTTGAAGTATACTGTCAGCCCATCTGGACCAGGAGCTTTCCCCTCAGCCATACCCCCCAGTGCTTTCGTAATTTCACTTAGAGTCAAAGGTGCACTGAGAGCTTCTCTATCTTCCTGTGCCAGTCTTGGCATAGCGATATGTGTGAGGTAGTCTGCTATTGCATCTGAGTTTGGGTTTACCCTGGAGGAGTATAATGATTGATAGTATTCTCGGAATCTATCAGCTATACGTTCAGGATCTCTTATTTCCTCTTCCCCCTCGGACCGTATGGTTTCGATTGTGTTCTTGCCTCGCTGGGGACATATCAATCCCGCCAGTAGTGCCCCCGGTCTTTCACCCTCCCCGTACATTCGGGCTGTGGTGTATTTACCCAGGTGTTGTATTTCTGTGTGAGCTGTTTCTTGGTATTCTTGTATCTTAACGCGAATTTGGCTCAACACGTTAGCGTCTGCAGTGTCACTGTGGTCTCGTTCCAGTTTTGCTAAGTCGCTTTCTAGTATTTGGAGCCGCTGCCTTATCAATCGAAGCACCCCAGCATGTTTGGTTATAGTAATCCATCTGATGTACACCTTAAAGATTTCCCATACTGTGGCTACCTCAGGAACAGAACCCTCATTAATCCGAAAGAACTCTGTGATCTCTGAGGCCAATTCGGTCTTAAAGACAGTGGGGGTCATTACAACCCTGGCGGACGGTGTTAAAGCTGCGATAAGACCGCCAACAGGCCAGCGGACAAAAAAAGGGAATTATGACCCTGGCGGAAACTGCCAACAAAGACAGCCACTTTAACACACCGCCCGCCACGGCGGTACAGACAAGCAGCGCGGCGGTCACCGCCAACAGACAGGCGGAAGACAATGTACCGCCCACAGTATTACAACAGGCCAATCCGCCACCTTTTCCGGGGCGGATTCACCGTGGATAAAAACACGGCGGAAACAGTTACTGCAATGGGAAAACGCTCACCTGAACACATTCCACGAAGAACGAGGACTCCATGGAGGCCGAATTACACATTCTACCGGCCCTTGTATTCCTACTCATCTATGAAGACCAACACCGGCGCGGCCGAAGACAACGGTGAGTACTGCACCTACGACATGGGGAGGGGGGAGGCAAAAGTTAGGGGGACACACACGCAACACCCCCACCCCACCCCCAACCTCGCATATTACAACATACACACCAATGCATCCACAAAAATCACAGTAACAACCCACAATCCCCCCGGAAGAATGCAAAGACAAAGCGAAATCAGTTCAATATACATGTCTGTCAAAAATATACAGATATATAATAAAATCAGCCAGAAATATATACATTACGAGAAGTAGTGCAGATATGCACATATCAATGTCCGTGCACCACTAGTCCAAAAATGCATGGGCGAGGCCCACAGTAGATACCTGTCCACAATCGGAGAGAACACTGCCGGGGCATCAGATAGAAATACTACAGGCACCTCAGGGGGAAGGGAAGGGGGGGGCACCTCAGCCGGATGACTACAAAGCCAGATCCACAATGGGGCTCCATGCCCATTGATGTATCCTGGGGAGTGCAAAGCCACAGTCTCTCAAGTCTCTACAGTGGGTGGCTTGCCCACTGTGCCATCCTGGAGAGTGCAAAGCCACAGGCTCTCAAGTCTCTACAGTGGGTGGCTTGCCCACTGTGCCATCCTGGGAAATGCAAAGCCACAGTCTCTCAGGTCTCTACAGTGGGTGGCTTGCCCACTGTGCCATCCTGGGGAGTGCAAAGCCACAGTCTCTCAAGTCTCTACAGTGGGTGGCTTGCCCACTGTTACATCCTGGGGAGTGCAAAGCCACAATTTCGCAAGTAGATAACAGCCGCCACTGGCTCTGGAGGGGGACTGGTGCCCAGACTAGATTAGTCTCCCCGTGAAAGTTCCTGTCCCGTCACTGTCCCAGCTGCACATGGGATAACGATGCTTGATGTGGCGGTCTTTTCATTCTTACCCGGTGCATGCCCTGTTCAGCGGTGCTTGCCCTGTTCAGCTGTGCTTTGCCATGGCAGTCTCTGGACTGTTTAGCGGGGCTTGCCCTGTTCAGCCGTGCATGCCCTGTTCAGTGGTGCTTTGCCATGGCGGTCTCTGGACTGTTCAGCGATGCTTGCCCTGTTCAGCGGTGCTTTGCCATGGCGGTCTCTGGACTGTTCAGCGGTGCATGCCCTGTTCAGCGGTGCTTTGCCATGGCGGTCTCTGGACTGTTCAGCGGTGCATGCCCTGTTCAGCGGTGCTTGCCCTGTTCAGCGGTGCTTTGCCATGGTGGTCTCTGGACTGTTCAGCGGTGCATGCCCTGTTCAGCGGTGCTTTGCCATGGCGGACTCTGGACTGTTCAGCGGTGCATGCCCTGTTCAGCGGTGCTTGCCCTGTTCAGCGGTGCTTTGCCATGGCGGTCTCTGGACTGTTCAGCGGTGCTTTGCCATGGCGGTTCTGGAACGGGCATTGGTGTATGGCATGACATTCCCTAGACTGGGCATTGGTGTGTGGCATGATGTTCCCTAGACTGGGCATTGGTGTGTGGCATGACGTTCCCTCATAGCCCACCTGGGCTGTGGCAGCCGGGGCCCTCCTGGGCACTGACTCCAGCGGTTTCGGTGGTCTCCTGACCAGTGACGATACTTGGGCCCTCCTGGGCTATGACTCCGGCGGTGGTCTCCTGACCAGTGACGATACTTGGGCCCTCCTGGGCTATGACTCTGGCGGTGGCGGTGGTCTCCTGACCAGTGACGATACTTGGGCCCTCCTGGGCTATGACTCCGGCGGTGGTCTCCTGACCAGTGACGATACTTGGGCCCTCCTGGGCTATGACTCCGCCGGTGGCGGTGGTCTCCGGACCAGTGACGATACTTGGGCTCTCCTGGGCTATGACTCTGCCGGTGGCAGTGGTCTCCTGACCATTGACGATACTTGGGCCCTCCTGGGCTATGACTCCACCGGTGGCAGTGGTCTCCTGACCAGTGACAATACTTGGACCCTCCTGGGCTATGACTCTGGCGGTGGTCTCCGGACCAGTGACGACGGCGCTGGCGGTGGCGTCTCGACCGCCGGGAATGATGCCGCAATGCTCACAACAGGCTGGGCAGACTTCCTCTGGCCCTTCCCCACCTTTGGTGGAGTCACAGCTGACTCTCCAATCCTCTTGGGACCCCTGTGAGTTGTTTTCCCTCCAGGAGTCTTCACACGGTCCCGTCGTCCACTTTCCAATTTCAGAGCCTTTACAGGGGGTGGGCTGCCAGAGCCTTGGCTCCGGGTCATACTGCGTTCCCTGGTGGCCGGTGCACTCCACACACCTTGAACAGGCACCACTGGTATTGGAGGCTTTTTGGCTGAGGTGCTACAACGGGACTGATGAATTGGAGGGGGGGCAAAAAGGTCTATTTTACAGAGAGACAGTTTCTGACGAACACTGGGATGGGTAGTTGGAGGGGGCCTGGGAATGGAGGAAGAGGAGGTGGTTGTAGGAGGTGTCACTTTAGGTGTTTTCGGTGCAGGTGCAGGTACTGGAGGATGTCGTGAAGTGGATGGATGTTGGGTGTGTGAGTGCCCGCGTTTGTGTACTTTGGGAGGGGGCGTCACAGACACACTGGGAGAGGACACAGGGGACGTGTAAATGGGAGTGGAGGTGGTGAGTGCAGGTGAGCCGCTTGTGGTGCTGGGTGTCCTGGTGCAATTCCTGGTGCCTGTGGATGTAGTGCATGCAGGTGTGTGTGTAGACGAGACTGGGAGGGAGGAGGGAGAAGAGGAGGAGGGGGACACAGTGGAGGCAGTGGATGTTGCTGTGTCTGCATGTGGGTGAGGCTTGCGTGAGTGCCTGTGGGTTGTGTGGTGCCTATGTTTGCTTGAGCTACTTGTGTGTGTTGACTTGTGTGCATGCTGGTCTGTAGGTGTGCTTGGGATGGGCTGGGCTACAGGGGATTGGGTCTGGGTGGTGGAGGTTGGAGGGGGGAGGCTAGACACAGGGACAATGACTGCCATTAGTGCTGAGGCCAGAGATTGCAGGGTTCGCTGAAGGACAGCCTGACCAGAATGAATGCTCTCCAGGAATGCATTACCGTGTTGCAACTCTCGTTCTACACCCTGGATGGCATTCACAATGGTAGACTGCCCAACAGTGAGTGACCTGAGGAGGTCAATGGCCTTCTCACTGAGGGCAGCAGGGGTGACAGGGGCAGGGCCTGAGGTGCCTGGGGTGAAGGTGATGCCCACCCTCCTGGGTGAGCAGGCATGGGGCGAACGCTGAGGGGCTGCTGGGAGGGCGGTGCTGGTAGGGTAGGTGGCAGCTGTACCTGTAGAAGTGGGGCGCACAGATGGTGCCACCAACACAAGGGAGCTCCCATCGGCGGACGAGTCCGTGTCGCTGGTTGGTGATCCGGTGGCCGACATGAAGCTCCCCTCGCCCTAAGTCCCACTGGTGCATTCAGAGTCTGTGGTGTGGCCCTCCATGGCCATGTGGGATGCAGCTCCCTCGTGCTCCGGTGCCACTGTACCTCCACCTGATGATGCTGATGCACAAAAGAACAGGGAGAGCACAAAAAGGGGAGGGGCAAGACAGAAGAAGAACAGGTTGAGTGCATGGCATACCGCTACCGTTGGCGGACAAAACAGACACAGCAGCCCCCTGCATTACGCCGTGCTCCTGGCCTTTACATATGCAATTCCTGGGATATGGCCTACATGGCTATGGTGGACGTCTGCACACATGGATGCCACAGGGGCATATATGCCTGTACTTGGCACTCTACTGAGGTGGGGTAGAGTGCCACATGGGGTGCATCACAGAGGGGCCTAGTCTACATATTTCTGCCTGGCCTAGGTACACCCACAGGCCTCCTCCCCCACCCAGACCCCTCTACTGCGTGCAAAGTCCGCAGAATGAGAGAGTACTCACCCCCTTGTGTCTGCTGTGATGCCCTCAAGCGCCCATCCAACTCAGGGTAGGTCACCGCCACGATCCGGAACATCAGGGGGGTCATGGTGCGACGGGCACCCCTCCCACGTTGGGAGGTCATCCCCATCTGAGCCTCCGCCGTCTTCTTGCTGCAGCAGCGAATGTCCTCCCATCTTTTCCGGCAGTGGGTGCCCCGTCTCTGGTGGGCCCCCAGGGTCCGGACCTCCTTGGCGATGGCACGCCAAATGTCCCTCTTCAGGGGCCCACATGGCTTCATTTACTTCTGTGTCACACATAGCTAGGCCTACACTCAACACACATACAGGAAGGGTTTTGTGTTTGGTGTAGTCTTCTGTGTAACTGTGGGTACATACCTGGAGAAAAATTGACTTTATCGTCGCTGTTGTCCTTCGTAGGCGCCGTCAGCTGGGACATGTGAGAAGATGGCGGAATCCTCCGGTGTACCGACCGCTGGTGGACCTGTTGACAATGGAAGAGCGACATGTAATCGTCACCTACAGGTTTGACCGTGCCACAATCCAGCAACTATGTACCCAGTTGGAGCCAGACCTGATGTCACCAATCCGCCATCCCACTGGAATCCCCCCTGACGTGCAGGTGCGGTCAGTGCTCCATTTCCTTGCAAGTGGGTCTTTTCAGACAACAGTGGCCATGGCATCAGGGATGTCCCAGCCTATGTTTTCCAACGTCTTGTCCAGAGTGTTGTCTGCCCTGCTGAAACACGTAAGGAGATACATCATTTTCCCTGAGGTGGAAGATTTGCCTACAGTTAAAGGTGACTTCTATGCCCTTGGACGTATCCCCAACATCATAGGTGCCATTGATGGGACCCATGTAGCTCTGGTCCCCCCCCCACAGGAGTGAACAGGTGTACAGGAACAGGAAGAGTTATCATTCCATGAATGTACAGATGGTCTGTTTGGCAGACCAGTACATCTCCCAGGTTAATGCTATGTCCCCTTGCTCAGTGCATGACGCCTACATCCTGCGGAATAGCAGCATCCCTGATATGATGGGTCAACTCCAGAGGCACCGTGTATGGCTATTAAGGGACTCTGGTTACCCCAACCTTTCGTGGCTATTGACCCCAGTGAGGAATCCCAGGACCAGGGCAGAGTATTGCTACAATGAGGCCCATGGGCGGACTAGGAGGGTGATCGAATGCACCTTCGGCCTCCTTAAGGGCAGGTTCAGGTGCCTCCATATGACAGGTGGTTCCCTATTCTACTCACCGAAGAAGGTGTGCCAGATCATCATCGCCTGCTTGATGCTTCATAATTTGGCTTTGCGACGCCAGGTGCCTTCTCTGCAGGAGGATGGTCCAGATGACGG
This sequence comes from Pleurodeles waltl, assembly GCF_031143425.1. Classification (NCBI taxonomy): domain Eukaryota; kingdom Metazoa; phylum Chordata; class Amphibia; order Caudata; family Salamandridae; genus Pleurodeles; species Pleurodeles waltl. Next base: position 491,160,756 of record NC_090449.1, on the reverse strand, counting down.
TGTTGTGGCAGCTGTGGAGCCTGTGGACAGTGATGAGGAGGAAGCTGAGGAAGAAGACAACGACAACAGGGAGTCAGTCATACAGCAATATTTCCAGTGACACACAGGTGAGAACATTTTCATTTTTACCATTACATTCACTGTCACACGTCTTCCTCTATCCTGTGTGTAATTTATTGGGATTATATGGTAATTGAGTTGTTTCTTTCCATTACGGTTTCACAGGTGTGGTTACCAACGTGTGTCATCTACTTGCATCCTTCAAGGACTTTTGATGTGTGACATTGGTATGTTGCCTTTACATCTCACAACGCATTTTGACACTGTCATAGATATTACATTTTAACAAATCATAGATTGACTCCAGATTGTTTTGTGTTTCAAGGGTGTTTATTGCAGTGCTCAGCAATAGGAGGGGGTTGTAAAATGAGGATGGGTGATGGCGGAGGAATGTCCATGGCAGAGTCCAGTCTATTAGTCTCACAGGTGCACTGCCCATATGGGCATAGGAAGTGGAGCTGGGGCAGTTCAAGTATGGACAGGGTAACAAAGTGGGACAGTGGGAGGACAATCAGGGTGGTCTCATTTCCTGGAGGGGGTCTTGCCATCTTGCTCTGTCCTGTTCCTGGCTCTCAGGGACCGCTTGCGTGGTGGTTGTCCGTCTGCAGGGGGTGGGGTGCTGGTGTGGTGGTCCTGTGGCGGAGCGTCCTGACCACTAGCGCCGGCGGAGGTGGTGGGCAGTTCATCGTCCTGGCTAGTGTCAGGGGCCCCTTGGAGTGCAACGGTGTCCCTCAGGGTCTGCTGTATGTCCTTCAGCACCCCTACGATGGTGCCTAAGGCGGAGCTGATGGTCCTGAGCTCCTCCCTGAACCCCAAATACTGGTCCTCGTGCAGGCTCTGGGTCTCCTGAAACTTGACCAGGACCGTCGCCTTCGTCTCCTGGGAGTGGTGGTATGCTCCCATGATGGAGGTGAGGGCCTCGTGGAGAGTGGGTTCGCTTGGCCTGTCCGCCCCCTGTCGCACAGCAGCCCTCCCAGTTCCCCTGTGTTCCTGTGCCTCCATCCCCTGGACTGTGTGCCCACTACCACTGCCCCCAGGTCCCTGTTGTTGTTTGGGTGGTGGGTTACCCTGGGTTCCCTGTAGTGGTGGACACACCGCTGATTGACCTGTCCTGGGTACGGAGGTTTGGGCCCGCTGGGTGGGTGCTGTGCTGGTGTTACCAGAAGGTGGAAGGTCAGTGTTGGGCTGTGCCTGTGCAAGGGGAACCAACTGTCCCGAGGCCCACGATGGTCTGGGATGGTCATCAGGATCCAGTAGGGCAGAGCTGCTATCGTCATTGCGGGCCTCTTCTGGGGGTGGAGTGGTGTTGTCTGGACCCTCTGGTGTGGTGACGGTCCTTCGGGTTCCTGCAGGGGCAAAAGAGCATGATTATTGCATGTGTGTATGTGATGGTGTGCAATGGGTGGGTGTCTGTGTACCCCAGTGCAAGCATTCCTGTGTGGGGGCTTGTGTGATGATGGTTAGGGGGTTGTTCTGGGTATGTGCAGTGGGCATGCTTAGGTGCTGGGTGTCCATGCTTAGTTGTGTCATGCAGGGCTTGTTGTTGGGATGTGTAGTTTGTGTTATGCATACATTAGTGAGTATTTGGAGTGATAGGGAAGGGTGTGAGGGTGGGGGTGTGTGATAGCATGCAGGTAGGGTGGGGGATATGATAGTTAAGATTTGACTTACCAGTGTCCCATCCTCCACCGACTCCTCCGAGGCCCTCTGGATGCATGATGGTCAAGACTTGCTCCTCCCATGTTGTTAGTTGTGGGGGAGGTGGTGGGGGTCCGCCGCCAGTCCTCTGAACCGCGATGTTGTGCCTGGAGACCGTTGAACGCACCTTCCCCCGTAGGTCGTTCCACCTCTTCCTGATGTCCTCCCGATTTCTTGGGTGCTGTCCCACAGCATTGACCCTGTCGACTATTCTTCGCCATAGCTCCATCTTCCTGGCTATGGATGTGTGCTGCACCTGTGAGCCAAATAGCTGTGGCTCTACCCGGACAATTTCCTCCACCATGACCCTGAGCTCGTCCTCGGAAAAGCGGGGGTGTCTTTGGCGTGCCATGGGGTGGTGTGTGTGATGTGTGGGGCGGTGTGAGTGTTGATGTGTGTGGTGATATGTAGTGGTGTGTGGTGTTTTGTGCGTGGATGTTGTGTGGGTGATGGTGTTGTGTGCCCCTGTATGGTGGGGTTGTCTTTGCTGTGCTGTCTCTCTGGCCTTCGTCCGTGAATTGTGGTCGTAGGGGTTGTGGGTGATGTGGGTGTGTGTTTTATATTGCATTGGGTGTGTGGGAGTGGTGTTTGTATGTGTATCAGGTGTGTGTATTTGTCCAATGTGGTGGTGTTTTGGAGATGTGTGTGTATTTTGAGCGCGGCGGTGTGTACTGCCTATAGAATACCGCAGTTGAAATACCGCCACTTGGATTCGTGGGTCGTAATAGCATGGGCGTGTTTCTGTTGGCATGGAGGTGGAGGATTTGTTTTCGCTAGTTTATCACTGACCTTTGGTGTGGCGGAGTTGTGTGGGTGTCGGCAGATTCTGAGATGTGTGTCATAATAGCTGTGGTGGAATTCCGCGGCCGCGTATTGGCGGTCTTCTGCACGGCGGTAAGCTGCTTTTACCGCCAATGTTGTAATGACCCCCAGTGTCTAAAAGCGAAAAGGGAGGAAACCTCCATGAGAATGGAGGAGTGTTTATCGCACCAGTTGTCAACAGTATTGGTACTAGGGAGTGGTCTGAATATGTTTGTGGCCTAGGGTCTTCCGTGGTCAGGCTGCACAGCAATAGGCGAGCCACCTGCCAAAAATCTATATGCGTGTGCAGATTGTGCGCAGCCGAATAGTGCGTATAGCCCCCTCTCTCAGGGTGTCTTTCACGCCACACGTCTATCATATCCAGTTCAGCGGCTAAACGCGATATCTTGCGTGCCGCTGCTGCCGGCCTACGAGCCACCCCCCCAATCTGTCCAGTGCTGGGTCCAATGTACAGTTGAAGTTACTGCACCAGAGCTGTGGCTGCCCTCCCCAGGAGCCCGTCCTAAGTGCCAGTTCTCGATAAAATAGGGGTTCATCATAGTTGGGGCCGTATATGCCTGTCAATAAGAATGTGAATGCTCGCAACGGGCCACCACATATCGCCCTCCCGGGTCCGCTGCCACCAGGGAGAGACCAATATCAGTTTCTTTTGAAGCCCAAATCAGCACGCCCCTGGAATGTGATGTATATCCTGCCGCAACAAATTGTCCCTGCAATCTTCAAGATGTGATCATAGGGCTGTTGGGGGCCAAGTGTGTCTCCTGTAGGATAGCTATATCCACCTTGTGATTACATAGATACGCAATCACCTTGCAAGTTTTTCGTGCGTCATTGAGGCCCCGAACATTCCAAGTGATCAATCGAAGTTGCTTGCGATCTTTATTTATGTTAGGGTGTGTGTGTGCAGAGGTTTGTCTTCTCTATTATTGTGCAGTGTTGTACTAATCCTGTTTGTGTTGTAAATTTGCAGCTCCTTATCTTGTGTAATAGTATGTGCTCAAATAACTGTCCCGGAACATCCCCCTGCCCTCCCGCCCACCTCCCACGATAGGCTATATCCCAACTTGCCAGTCTCACCCATCCCTTACCCAACGTCGTCTTCTCCCACCCCCCACCCAAAACAACCCCTCTCTTTTCCTGAGGTATAAGTGGAGCACACATCAGGGCGGATGTTACCCTGCCTTGTCTCTGTGTGTTAGCGTGCCAGCCACCTATGTTGGTGAGTAATCACGTCACTTTTACTCTTATATTGCGCTCAGATTGTTCAATAACGTGCGGTGCATGTGGTCTCTTTGTTCCGTTGTATCTCAAGCTCTCCTTCTTTTGCAGGTTGGTAGTGTGTTGAGGATGATAGTGGTGTTGGAAGCACCAACTCCTTGTCGCTACCTACATGTCCTCGTCTGCGGTGGCCTCAGCACCATTGTTCACCTTCCTGCATTTCATAAATTGTTCCAGTTTTTTAGGGTCTGTGAAAAAAATCGGATTCCCACCCACGTCAACTCTCAATTTTGCTGGGTAGAGCATTCTATACTCCAGGTGCATGGACTGTAATTGTTTTCCCCCCTCAATGAATTTTCTCCTCGCCTCCTGTACCTGTACTGTGAAGTCCGGGTATATCAACAAAGTCATCCCCTCATATTGCAGTTGCTTAAGTTCTCTTGCGCGACGTAAGGCGGCATCGCGGTCCCTAAAGTTTAATAACCTGGCGATGATTGGGCGCGGAGGGGCCCCCAGAGGTGGGCGAGCCGCTAAGGATCTGTGCGCTCTCTCTACTACGAATAGGTCCGAAAAGGTAGTTCGACCCAATAGTTGCACTAGTATTTGTTCAATGTGGCTTTCCATGTTGGTGATCACAGTGGATTCTGCCAGGCCCACTATGCGTAAATTATTCCTTCTGGACCGGGCTTCCATATCCTCCACTTTTAGCTTGAGTGCCCCCAGTTCTTTGCTGAGTTTTACTTGGTCGCTTACTAGTTCCGTTTGCCCGTCTTCAGTCGCAGACACCCTATTCTCCACATGGTCTAGTCTCTCCGTGTGTTTATCTATGCGTTCAGACATTCTGTCCATACGGTAAGCGAGGGCATCTATTTTCCCGTCTATCTGATTAAGACTGTGCTGCATTGAAACTAGGAGCTGCCTTAAGTCTTGTTCTTCCCCAGGAGTGCCCTCCGGGCCTTTCTCTGAGTCCGTCACTGCTCCATTCCCTGCTGGGCCCTGCGCTCTTCGTCGCTCAAATTGCAGCCGGGCTTGCGTTTTGTCTGTCTTGCCCATGTTTTAGGTGTCGTGGAGTTTTTTGCTCGCGGCCCCAAGAAGCACCCACTGCCAGCGCACTCCTCCCCACTATGGACGGTGCTGTGCGTTAATGACTATCGACGTTGGGTGTAATCATCTCATTTGCTCGGTTGTACGTTGAAAGCGCTACGCTTGTTAATCAGTTTCTTTAATGTTTCAGTCTCTCCTGATCTAGTGCGCCAACAGCGGGGCCCCCTCGCGGAACTAGCGGTCTCTCGGGCCCACCGGGCCCAGCCCCACGATGTCCAATCAAGCGTACTCCGTTGCCCCTGATGCGCCATTTCTCATTTTCCCCAAAAGGCTGAGCCCGGCTTTCGAGGGGAGGGGGTGCCCACCTGCTTCCACACGCAGTGTTTCTCGCATGCGCTCGTGCCCTCGGTGCTCTCTCGCACCATGCGGCAGCCCTCCTCACCTCTCTTCGTCGCACGGTGTCCGTGGTTCGTCTCTCCACGGCCGCCCTCCTCTTCGGGGCACGAGAACCGCACCACCTCTCTCTATCTTTCCGGGCTTTTGTCTTCGATTGTCTTTCCTCCGGGGCCTCTCCTGTCTGCACCTGCGGCCCACCACGCGTCCGTCTCTCAGCTAGCCGCCAGCTCTACAGGGCTCCAGTACTTTCTTTTTTTTTTAGGGGAAAACGGGCATCCGCAGGTGCCTCCACCTCGTAGCTGTCCTTGGCACTACACCTGGAAGCATAATTTGAATGTGACATGTAGGATTGTGAACGGATTTTACGGCGGCTGGCAGAGCCTCACTACAACGCGGCCATCTTGTAGCCAGGCAAGCTCCGCCCCCCATGATACATTACAGTTACACCCCCCAACTGCCCCCAGGAAGAATGCAAAGACAAAAGGAAATGTGTGTAACCATTGTAATATATTAAAAGCAAGTAGGCAAAAATGTATATATATGCACCATGTACAAAATATATACCAAGCATAGTAGTCCAGGCAGTGCTCAAATAAAGTCCGTGGAACACTGGGACCACACGGTATGGGCGAGGCCCACACAAGATCCCCGACCATGACGGAGAGAACACTGCAGGGGCATCAGAGAGCAATAAAACAGGCACCTCAGGGGGAGGGAAAGGGGGGGCACCTCAGCCAGTTGAGTGCACAACGCCAAATCCACAAGAGGGCCACATGCCCACTGTTACATCCTGGGGAGTGCAAAGCCACTGTCTCACAAGTCTCTACAGTGGGTGGTTTGCCCTCTGTTCAATCCTGGGGAGTGCAAAACCACAGTCTCTCAAGTCTCTACAGTGGGTGGGTTGCCCACTGTTCAATCCTGGGGAGTGCAAAGCCACAGTCTCTCAAGTCTCTACAGTGGGTGGGTTTCCCACTGTTCCATCCTGGGGAGTGCAAAGCCACAGTCTCACAAGTCTCTACAGTGGGTGGTCTGCCCACTGTTCAATCCTGGGGAGTGCAAAGCCACAGTCTCTCAAGTCTCTACAGTGGGTGGATTGCCCACTGTTCCATCCTGGGGAGTGAAAAGCCAAAGTCTCACAAGTCTCTACAGTGGGTGGTTTGCCCACTGTTCAATCCTGGGGAGTGCAAAGCCACAGCCTCTCAAGTCTCTTCAGTGGGTGGGTTGCCCACTGTTCAATCCTGGGGAGTGCAAAGCCACTGTCTCTCAAGTGAATAACAGTCTCCACTGGTTCTGGAGGGGGCATGGTGCCCAGAGTGCTACATCCTGCTAAGGACAGAGGTAGTGGATGGATCTCTCCACTGGTTCTGGAGGGGGCTCTGTGCCCAGAGTGCTACATCCTGCTAAGGACAGAGGTAGTGGATGGATCTCTCCACTGGTTCTGGAGGGGGCTCTGTGCCCAGAGTGCATCATTCACCCCGTGATGGACTCAGTTGCGTCAGTGCCCTTGCAGCTCATGGGCCAGCGGTGCTTGAGACGGCCGTGCCCTGTTAAGTGGTGTTTGAGATGGTGGTGCCCTGTTCAGCGGTGCTTGAGACAGCAATGCCCTGTTCAGCGGTCCTTGAGACGGCGGTGCCCTGTTCAGCGGTGTTTGAGATGGTGGTGCCCTGTTCAGCAGTGTTTGAGACGGCGGTGCCCTGTTCAGCGGTGCTTGAGATGGCGGTGCCCTGTTCAGCGGTGCTTGAGACGGCGGTGCCCTGTTCAGCGGTGTTTGAGACGGCGGTGCCCTGTTTAGCGGTGCTTGAGACAGCAGTGCCCTGTTCATCGGTGCTTGAGGTGGCGGTCTCCATTGCAGGGCTTCATGGCCCAGCGGGGCTTTTGATGGCGGTCCTTCATGGCCCAGCTGGGCTTGTGCTGGCGGTCCGGTCCTGGGCAGCTGGGCTTGTGCTGGTGGGCCATTCCTGGGCAGCTGGGCTTGTACTGGCGGGCCTGTCCTGGGAAGCTGAGCTGGGCATGTGCTGGCGGGCCGGTCCTGGGCAGCTGGGCTTGTGCTGGCGGTCCGGTCCTGGGCAGCTGGGCTTGTGCTGGCGGGCCATTCCTGGGCAGCTGGGCTTGTGCTGGCGGGCCTGTCCTGGGCAGCTGGGCTTGTGCTGGCGGGCCGTTCCTGGGCAGCTGAGCTTGTGCTGGTGGGCCTGTCCTGGGCAGCTGGGCTTGTGCTGGCAGGCCGTTCTTGGGCAGCTGGGCTTGTGCTGGCAGGCCTGTCCTGAGCAGCTGGGCTTGTGCTGGCGGTCCGGTCCTGAGCAGCTGGGCTTGTGCTGGAGGTGGCCTCCTGGGCAGCTGGGCTTGTGCTGCCGGGCCGTTCCTGGGCAGCTGGGCTTGTGCTGGCGGGCCTGTCCTACGCAGCTGGGCTTGTGCTGGCGGGCCTGTCCTGGGCAGCTGGCCTTGTGCTGGCAGGCCTGTCCTGGGCAGCTGGGCTTGTGCTGACGGGCCTGTCCTGGGCAGCTGGGCTTGTGCTGGAGGTGGCCTCCTGGGCAGCGGGGATGATGGCGGTCTTCTCCGCCGTGCTGCTCTTCATAGACTTGCTGGGTTTCTTGTGGCCCTTCTCCACCTTGGATAGTGTCACAGCTGATTCCACACTCCCACCGGGACCCCTGGGAGTGGCTTTGGTGGCTGGAGTCTTCACCCTCTCCTGCCAGGCACTGGCCAACTTCAAATGCTTCACAGGTGGGGGACTGTCTGTGCTGTGGCTCCGTGCCACACTGGCTGCCCTGGTGGCCGGTGCACTCTAGATTTCGGTGACTACAGGCACCACTGGTCCCGGAGATGTTGTGGTTGAGGTGCTAGTTCGGGACCTAGGAGACGGACGGGATGGGGGAGGTGTGGGAAAGAGGTCAAGGTTGGACAGGAAAAGTTTTTTGGACATACTGGGACGGGTAGCTGGAGGGGGTTTGGGAGTGGAGGAAGAGGTTGTGGTTGTAGGAAGTGTTCGTTTGCTGACTTTGGGTGAAGGTGCATGCGCTGGAGGCTGTTGTGAGGTGGATGGCTGTTGGGTGGGTGTGTGGCTACGTTTGTGTATCTTGGGAGGGGGCGTCACAGACACACTGGGAGAGGAAAAAGGGGACGTGTGAATGGTAGTGGGGGTGGTGACTGCACGTGAGCGGGGTGTGGTGGTGGGTGTGCTGGTGATGGTAGTAGTGGCTGTAGAGGTAGTGCATGCAGGTGTGAGTGTAGACAAGACTGGGAGGGAGGAGGGAGACAAGGAGGAGGGGGACACAGTGGAGGCAGTGGATGTTGGTGTGTCTGCATGTGTGTGATGTTTGCATGAGTGCCTGTGGGATGTGTGGTGCTTATGTTTGCCTGAGCTTCCCTTGTGTGTTGACGTGTGTGCATGCTGGTCTGTAGGTGTGCTTGGGATAGGCTGAGGTACAGGGGATTGGGTCTGGGTGGAGGAAGTTGGAGGGGGGAGGCTAGACACAGGGACAATGGCTGTCATCAGTGCTGAGGCCAGAGTCTGAAAAGCTTGCTGAAGGGCCGCCTGACCAGAATGAATGCCCTCCAGGAATGCATTGGTTAGTTGCAACTGCCTTTCTACACCCTGGATGGCATTCAAAATGGTAGATTGCCCAACAGTGAGGGACCTGAGGAGGTCAATGACCTCCTCACTGATGGCAGCAGGGGTGACTGGGGCAGGGCCTGAGGTGACTGGGGCAAAGGTGATGCCCACCCTCCCGGGTGAGCGGGAACGGGGCGAAGGCTGAGGGGCTGCTGGGAGGGCGGTGCTGGTAGGGGTGGTGGCGGCTGTACCTGTAGATGGGGGTGGCACAGATGTTGCCGCCACCACAAGGGAGCTCCCATCAGAGGACGAGTCCGTGTCACTGGTGTCAGCTCCTGTCCCCGCCGTGGAGCTCCCCTCACCCTCCGTCCCACTGGTGAACTCCGAGTCCGTAGTGTGGCCCTCCATGGCCATGTGGGATGCAGCCCCCTGGTGCTCCAGTGCCACTGCTTCTCCGCCTGATAATGCTAATGCACACAAGAACAGGGAGACCACAAAAAGGGGGGGGACGACAGAAGAAAGACATGTTGAGTGCATGCATTACCGCTACCGTTGGCGGACACGACAGACACAGAAGCCCCCTGCACTACACCGCGCTCTTGGGCTCCACTGTTCAATTCCTGGGAAATGGCCTACAAGGCTATGGACGACATCTGCACACATAGATGACACAGGGGCATGACTAGGTGTACTTGGCATTCTACAGAGGTGGGCTGGGGTGCCACATGGCCTGCCTTACGGAGGGGCCTTGCCTACGGAACTCGCCCTGGCCTAGGGGAACCCACAGCCCACCTCCCCCACCCATACACCTCCACTGCGCGCAATGTCAGCAGAATGAGAGTGTACTCACCCCCATGTGGCTGCTGTGATACCCTCAAGCGCCCATCCAACTCCAGGTAGGCCACCGCCAGGATCCTGAACATCAGGGGGGGTCATGGTGCGACGGGCACCCCTCCCACATTGGGAGGCCATCCCCAGCTGAGCCTCCGCCATCTTCTTGCTCCAGCGGCGAATGTCCTCCCATCTTTTCGGGCTGTGGGTGTTCCGTCTGTGGTAGACCCCCAGGGTCCGGACGTCCTTGGCGATGGCACGCCAAATATCTTTCTTCTGGTGGGCGCTGACCTACGTGAAATGTACAGGGGGAAGAGTAAGTAATTACCAACTGCACCGTCAAAGTGATTGGCCCCCATCCCTACCCTTGGCATGTGGCACATGCATTCACCGTCTTTCATGCACACAGAACTCTCCCCCCTTCCTTCTTGCATCCAGCCCTCTCCACACAGGCATAGCCCATACAACATGCTCCCTGTGTACTTACCTGTTTGTCTGGAGGACCGCAGAGTAGCGTGTACTGGGGGAGGACCCCATCTACGAGTTCCTCCTCCGATGTGAAGGCAGGGGCCCTTTCCCCAGACACTCGAGCCATTGTCTCTTCCAGACCGAGGTCACAGCAGCACTTGCAGTGAAGGTCCTCTCCTGTCGAAGATCAGGTATCGAGTGATTGAACAGATAGAAAATGGCTGTCACATCCGCAGCGGTGCGTACCGTCACCGCCGGCGTACATCGTCATTGGCTCCTGGGACCCATAGGGTCCAATGTTAACTAATGCAGCATTGCGCCGCGGTCTTCGACCGCCTACCACGACGGTGTACAACGCCAGCGCAGTTACCTCACATCCCATTGTCCCACTTTAGAGGTCAGGCAGCCGCCATTTCAGGGGCCCACATGGCTTCATTTTTCAACTGCGTCACACATACCTAGGCCTACACTCAACACATATACAGGCCACTTTTTGAGTATGAATTTTGTTCTGGGTAAACTGTGGGTACGTACCTCTGAGTTGTTTGACTCTGTGCTCGCTGTTGTTCTTCATAGGCACCGTCCGCTGTGACATGTGAGGAGATGACGGCATCCTCCGGTGTACCGACCGTTGGTGGACCTGTCGACAATGGAGGACCGACATGTGATTATCACATACAGGCTTGACCGTGCCACAATCCAGGAACTGTGTACCCAGTTGGAGCTAGACCTGATGTCAGCATTCCGCCATCCCACAGGAATTCCCTCTTAAGTGCAGGTGCTGTCAGTGCTTCATTTCCTTGCAAGTGGGTCATTTCAAACAACAGTGGCCATAGCATCAGGGATGTTCCAAAGTGTTGTCCAGAGTGTTGTCTGCCCTTCTGAAACACATGGGGAGCTACATAGTTTTCCCTCAGATGGAGGATTTGCCTACAGTGAAAGGTGATTTCTATGCCCTGGGACATATCCCCAACATCATAGGTGCCACTGATGGGACCCATGTGGCTTTGATCCCCCCCCACAGGAGTGAACAGGTGTACAGAAACCGGAAGAGTTATCATTCAATGAATATACAGATGGTATGTTTGGAAGACCAGTACATCTCCCATGTGAATGACATGTTCCCTGGCTCAGTGCATGACGCCTACATCCTGCGTAATAGCAGCATCCCTTATGTGATGGATCAACTCCAGAGGCACCATGTGTGGCTATTAGGTGAGCACCTGGAAGCAAGACAGTGGGAATGGTTGTCTGGGTCTGGGGATATCCCTACAGGTTAGTGTGTGTCTAACAGTTGTCCCTCGCCATTTGCAGGTGACTCTGGTTACCCCAACCTGTCATGGCTACTGACCCCAGTGAGGGATCCCAGGACAAGGGCAGAGGAACGCTACAATGAGGCCCATGGGCGAACTAGGAGGTTGATCGAGCGGACCTTCGGCCTCCTGAAGGCGAGGTTCAGGTGCCTCTATATGACAGGTGGATCCCTATTCTACTCACCAAAGAAGGTGTGCCAGATCATCGTGGCCTGCTGTATGCTTCACAACTTGGCTTTGCGACAGGTGCCTTTTCTGCAGGAGGATGGTCCAGATGGCGGTGTTGTGGCAGCTGTGGAGCCTGTGGACAGTGAAGACAAGGAAGCAGAGGAAGAAGACATGAACAACAGGGACTCAGTGATCCAGCAATATTTCCAGTGAGACACAGGTAAGAATACAAACCTGCCTACTACATATACTTTAACACTACTACCTCTCTACTGTCTGTCGTTTTCACCCAGTGTATGGTCACTGAGTTGTCACTTTCCCTTACGATTTCACAGATGTGGGTCCCAATGTGTGATATCTGCTTAGATTCCTCATGGACTAGAGCTGTGTGACATAGGTATGTTGACATTACAATTAAAAGAGCTTTTTGTCACTGTAATTTCTAATACACTATTTCGAAATCACAGACAGACTCCAGATTGTTTTGTGCTTTAAGGGTGTTTATTTTTGTGCTCAAAATTGGAGGGGGTAGTGCAATGGTGAGGGGTGATGGCGGATGAATGTCCATGGCAGAGTCCAGTCTACTAGTCTCACAGGTGCATTGCCCTAATGGGCATAGGAAGTGGAGCTGGGGCAGTTTGAGTATGGACAGGGTGACAAGTGGGACAGTAGGATGACAATCAGGGTGGTCTCATTTCTTGGTGGGGTTCTTGGCATTGTGCTCTGTCTTTGTCCCTGATCTCAGGGACCATTTGCGGGGTGGTTCCCCCTCTACAGGGGGTGGGGTGCTGGTGTGGTGGTCCTGTGGCGGGGCGTCCTGTCCACTAGCGCCAGAGGAGATGGTGGGCAGTTCATCGTCCATGCTAGTGTCAGGGGCCCCTTGTGGTGCCACAGTGTCCCTCCTGGTGTTCACGAGCTCCTTTAGCACCCCTACGATGGTGCCCAGGCCGGAGCTGATGGTTCTGAGTTCCTCCCTGAAGCCCATATACTGTTCCTCCTGCAGGCGCAGGGTCTCCTGAAACTTGGCCAGTACAGTTGCCATCGTCTCCTGGGAGTGGTGGTAGGCTCCCATGATGGAGGAGAGGGGCTCGTGGAGAGTGGGTTCCCTTGGCCTGTCCACCCCCTGTCGCGCAGCAGCCCTCCTAGTTCCCCTGTGTTCCTGGGCCTCCATCCCCTGGACCGTGTGCCCACTGCCACTGCCCCCAGGTCCCTTCTGTTGTTGGGGTGGTGGGTTAGCCTGGGTTCCCTGTAGTGGTGGACACACTGCTGATTGACTTGTCCTGGGGACAGAGGTATGGGCCCGCTGGGTGGGTGCTGTGCTGGTGTTTCCAGAGGGGGGAAGGTCTGTAATGGCCTGGGACTGGGTGAGGGGAACCGACTGTCCCGAGGTCCCCGATGGTCCGGGCTGGTCATCTAGATCCAGTTGGACAGAGCTGCTGTCATCACTGTGGGCCTCTTCTGTTGGTGGTGTGGACATGCGTGGACCCTCCTGTCCCGTGACGTTGGGTAGGGGTCCTGCAGGGGTATAAAAGGATGGTTATTATATCTGTGTGTGTCATGGTGTGCAATGGGTGGGTGACTGTGTACCCCAGTGCTTGCTTTCCTGTGTGGGACCTTGTGTGATGATGGTTTAGAGGGGTGTATGGGTATGTGCAGTGGGCATGCTTTAGTGACGGGTGCCCATGCTTTGTTGTTGCATGCAGGGCTTGGTGTTGGGATGGGTGGTTTACGATTTTGGGACATATGTGAGGAGTTGGAGTGCTGGGGGTGAGGTGAGGGTGGGGGTAAGTGCTGGCATGCAGGTAGGGTGGGGGATGTAATAGTTAAGATTTGTCTTACCAGAGTCCATTCCTCCACCTACTCCTGCGAGGCCCTCAGGATGCAGAATCGCCAAGACCTGCTCCTCCCATGTTGTTAGTTGTTGCGGGAGGAGGTGGGGGTCCGCCACCAGTCCACTCAACAGCCAGGTGGTGTCTTGAGACCACGGAACGCACCTTCCCCCGTAGGTCGTTCCACCTCTTCCTGATGTCCTCCCGATTTCTTGGGTGCTGTCCCACTGCGTTGACCGTATCCACTATTTTTCACCATGGCTCCATCTTCCGTGCAATGGATGTGTGCTGCACCTGTGATCCGAAGAGCTGTGGATCTACCCGGACGATTTCCTCCACCATGACCCTGAGCTCCTCCTCCGAGAACCTGGGGTGTCTTTGCCGTGCCATGGGGTGGTGTAGGTGATGTGTGTGGTGATACGTGTTCTGATGTGTAGTGGTGTGTTGTGTGAGGGACGTGGAAGTTCTGTGGGTGATGGTGTTGTGTGCCTGTGGATGCTGTTGATCTTGCTGGTGCTTCTTTCTGAATTTTTGGTTGTAGGGGTTTGTGGGTGATGTGGGTGTGTGTTTTATATTGCAATGGGTGTGTGGGAGTGGTGTGTGTATGTGTATCAGGTGTGTGTATTTCGAATTGTCCAATGTGGCTGTGTTTTGTAAATGTGTGTGTATTTTGAGCGCAGTGGTGTGTACCGCCAATGGAATACCGTGGCTGAAAGACAGCCACGTGGATTCGTGTGTCGTGATAGTGTGGGCGTATTTCTGTTGGCGTGACGGTGGAGGATTTGTTTTTGCCAGTTTATCACTGACCTTTGGTGTGGCGGACTTGTGTGGGTGTCTAGATTTTGGCGGATTCCGTACTGTGGGTCATAATAGCTGTGGCGGAATTCCGCAGCGGTGTGTTGGCGGTGTTCTACATGGCAGTAAGCGGCTTTTACCGCCGATGTTGTAATGAACACCAAGAAGTCTTGATGAAAGTGGCTCATATAATTGCAGATTTTGTGCAGCAGGGAGTTTTGAAGGAGGTGTTAAGCAGTCCATGTAATTCCCCGATAATGGGTTTGAAGAAGCCATGTGGGAAAGTCCGAATTGCTCAGGATTTTAGAAAAATAAATGACATTGCGATCAAGTGTTGTCCTGTAGTGCCCAACCTAGCTTTCATAATGTTTCAGATTCCATGTGATGCAGAGTGGTTCACAGTACTTGATTTGTCACAGGCATTCTTTCCTGTTCCTCTTCACGAGGATAGTCAATTTCTCTTCAGTTTCAAATTTCTAGATCAAGTCTACTGCTGGTGTAGACTTCCTCAAGGGTACACGGAGTCACCATCCTTGTTTAATCAGTTCTTGAAAAAGAATTTAGAGTCAATAGAATTACCTTTCCAATCAACTCTTGGTGCAGTACACTGATGACTTATTGATCGCATCAAGGACAAGGGATGAGTGTAAGTAGGACTCAATTGCCCTATTGAATCATTTGGGAAAGTTTAGTCATAAAGTGTCACCATTAAAGTTGCAGTATTGTCAGAATGTAGTGAAGTATTTGGGTCATCAGATTGAGAAAGGGTCACAATGATACTGCAGATGAACCCCACGACTTCACAGAGAGATGTTAGGATGTTCCTAGGAATGGTGGGTTATTGTTGCCAATGGATTCTGAATTTTTCAGAAATCTCAAAACCAATGCAGAAGTTGACCCATAAGGATGTCACAGACCCCATAGAATTAGATGAAGATCAGATGAAAGCGTTCACTGAACTGAGAGAGAGTTTGTGCAGAGCTCCAGCGTTGGGTAAGCCTGACTACACAAAGGGCATTCACATTGTTTTGTCATGAGCGTGATGCATGTTCATTGTCTGACTTGATGCAGGTCCATGGAGGTGCTCATCGCCCAGTAGCATATTTTTGAGCTACCTTGGACCCAGTCGCAGCAGCCGTACCAGGTTGTTTGCGTGCAGTCACCGCAGTTGGTCAGAGTCTTTCACAGTGTGAAGGAGTAGTGTTGGGAACTCCCCTGACTGTAGTGGTCCCTCACTTGATTGAGATTTTACTGACAAGGACGAAAACCCAATACGTTACTGGTGCTAGGTTGACTAGATATGAGACGAGCATTTTGGGTGCTCCAAATGTGACACTGAAAAGATGTACAGTGCTGAACCCGGCAACTTCACTTCCAAGTGATACTACTGAAATTGAGAAAGAGGAGGATGTTGAACATGATTGTTTTGAAGTAACTGAGTTGTGCACAAAACCGAGACCTGACATTAGAGATACCTGATTGGAAGAAAATGTTGATGGTTCTTGTTTGAGAGACAGCACAGGGACATTGAGAGCAGGATATGCAGTGTGCACAATTACAGGTACCTTAGAAGCTTCCTGGCTTCGAGGAGTATATTCTGCTCAGGTAGCAGAATTGGTTGCTCCTACTACAGCGAGCCATGTTTCTGCTTGATTGAGAGTCACCATAAACACGGATAGCCAATATGGATTCAGAATAGTTCTTGATTTTGGTCAGTTGTGGTCGCAGAGGGGTTTCCTGACCTCTACTGGATCACCAGCGAGAAATGGTGAAAGAATAAAGGAGTTATTATATGCGATTCAACTGCCTTAAGAAATTGCCGTGGTGAAATGCAGTGCACATCTAAAGTCACAGGACTACATGTCATTGGGAAATGGATATGCGGATCAAGTTGCAAGGTTTTGTGCATTGAACTGTATATCGTTCAAAGACAAGTGGGAATTGTTATCTTAAGAAGACACTACACGTACAAGCTGTGCATTAAAGGTGATCGATACATTAGAGTTAAAAACCTTGCAGAATAATGTTGACAAAGAAGAGAAAAGGTCATGGAGCAAAATGAAATGTGTTCAGAGACAGGATGAGTTGTGGGTATCTGAAGAGGGTCAAATGGTATTGCCAAATAGTCTGTTGTCTCAGATGGCGAGGTCCTATCATGGTCAGGCACACATTGTGGTTCTCTGTTCAACAATGATTGGTTCACCCCCAAGTTTAGACAGGCAGCTGAAGCAGTATGCCATTGATGTGTCATTTGTCAGCAATTAAATGCGGGGAAAGGGACAGTGGTAAATTTGAGCCACACTGGAAGAGCAGGAGGCCCATTCAGCAGAATGCAATTGGATTTCATTAAGATGCCTGTGTGTGGTTTGAGATATGTATTGGTGATTGTGTGCATCTTTAGTCACTGGATTGAAGCGTACCCTACATTAAGAAATGACAGCCTCACAGTAGCAAAATTGTTGCTTTGGGAATTGATACCATGTTTCGGATTGCTGATCTCTTTAGAACTCACTTCAATAGGGGAACTCACTTCAATAATGAGGTGATTAAACTGTTGTGTGCAGCATTGAATAATGAACAGAAGTTGCATTGTAGCTACCGCCCTGAAACATCAGGACTATGGAGCAGATGAATGGTATCTTGAAATCAAGAATTGCAAAGATGTGCGCAGCCACAAATCTGAAATGGCCAGATGCATTGCCTTTAGTGTTGATGTCAATGAGAAACACACCTGACCGGAAGACAGGATTGTCACCCCACAAGATTCTCATGGGCAGAGCAATGAGGTTGCCAGCAGTTCCAGCAAATGCATTTGTCAGCATTATAGATGATATGGTGTAGGATTACTGCAAGGGTCTGGCTGATGTAGTCCGCTCTTTCTCTCAGGAGGTGGAGGCTACCACACTGCCACCGATCCACGATCCAGGACACAAGCGCAGAGCTGGCGACTGGGTTGTTGTCCGAAAACATGTTCGCAAGACCTGCTTGGAGCCACGTTGGAAGGGACCATACCAAGTGGTTCTAATGACTACAGCAGCTGTGAAATGTGCTGGGATCTTGAACTGGATACACGGAATTCACACGGAGAAAGTGGCATGTTCACTAGATCATGAAAAAGCATTGTTGAGAGTACCAACAACTGTGAGACAAATTACAGCACCAGAATAGGAAAAGGAGCAAGGAAGAACTGAAGCTGAACCTGAGCTTGTTGAGGACGGTTCTATCACCCCTGTGAAAGACGAAAGTGAAGACCTCCAGGAGGGTGCTGAGGAAGTGAAGACCTCCAGGAGGGTGCTGAAGAACCTATCGCAACTAAACCAGCAGGATAGCCAAGTACTTCAGAGGGCTCTCCCAGAAGCAGACGATTCTGAGAGACAAACAGAGCAAGTGCCAGACCAAGAAGGGGAAGGAGTTGAGATCGATCAAAGTCAAAGTTATCTGAGTCCTCCTGAACCTGTTGCAGGTCCATCAAGAGATAACACCACAGAGAAAGAAAAGGGTTTGAGTTCAATCCTGAAGAGAATATGAACAGAAGGTACACAAAAAGGAGATAATTGGCCGAATTTGCAAGTGGAGAAAAGGAAAGAGCTGATTATCAAACCAACAATAGAGGACGAAGTAGGCACTACGAGAAAGGAAGAATTAAGTGAAGGAGAGTTGAATGGTGATTGAAAGTTGAAAAGAAAAAGAATAACAAGTCGAAGATACGCAGGTCCTGAATGGGCATATGCAACTACAAACGAATGGCAACACTCGTTTTTTGTCTTTTCGTTTTGATAGGGAAGTTCAAAGTCAGTATGTTGAGGTAACCTGAAGAGAATTGATGAACTGAACTGTTGAAACAATTTATATATTTTTTTCTTTAGAAAGAGTCTAATGAGATAACCAGATAAGACAGTGAATAACCTGATTTGACAATTGAAACTGATTTTGACAAAGCTGCTAACCGAATTTGACAAGGAGAAGTTTTCCTGGAAGTGAAACTGATCGGCTGAAAGAATTGTCTATTTTTTATTTTTGCTGCATGTTTTTCTAAGTTACTTCTGCTTTCTGATTCTTTACAGATCATGGCTGATGTAGATAAGCAAATTAGGGATGTTAAGCACTTTAAATTTTTATGAGCATTGGTTTGGCAATTAAGGGAGATATTGTTTATAGTGTTGATTGTAGGTATGTCTGTCCTTGATGTGAAAGGAGCCAACCATACTTCTGCTCTAGAGACTACTACATTAATGGCTTTAGAAAGATTCAAGTTAGATAAAAAGTATTTGTATGACTTTACTAATGTTTAAGGAGAACTTTCTTCTAATGTTTTCTAACACTTACTGAGTGAATATGTTGAGACGATGGATGCAAAGGATTGTCTTGTGTGTACGCAGATTCCGTCATCAGTTGAGGAAGGAGTCACTTACCATAGTCTTCCACTAAAATATGGCATAAGTTGTAGTTTGTTACTAACGAGATTCTATAATCAGGAATACATCCAATATTTTTACTCCAATCACGACCTCGTGTTTCTGTTTGTTCGTATTATTAGGCATTTGAGTAGAGTAGCTAAGGATAATGACATAGAATTAGTTAGAGGATTCTTTGAACCTACATTTACGTTTGGGACAGCCTTTTGCTCATAAAAATAATCTCACATGCTTGCTTACACCTTTAGAGAAGAGCTTTTTAGATCACACTGATGACAAAAGAAAGGCGCTGAAAGAGAAATTAGAAAAAGGCTTAGAGAAAAGGACTTATCAAAATGATTATGCTTACACTGAAATTAAAATGCAAGGTAAATTAGATTTAGATGCATTACACGTAGGGAAGCTTTGTGTATATAAGCCTAAATCGCGCACTGACACTTCATTTGTGGGTACAGGTGAATGTAGGCATGTGTTTTTGTTTCAGAGTAAATGAACATTTATGTTGAATGGGCAGGACCCTGCAAATCCGGGGATCTATTATATTTGTGGACCTAATGCTTATTACCGTCTTCCAAGAGGATGGTATGGGACATATTATTTGGGGATAGTATTCCCAAAGATCTATCAGATGGAGGATTTGAAAACGTTTCCGAAATTGACAGAATTACATCGTAAAAGACAGAGGAGGGAAACCTCTTCTGCGATAGTGGGAGATATATTTGGCGCGGTTATTCTTTCAGTGGGAGTCATCCTGAATTCAATTAAGATTCAAAAGTTGTCTACTATTGTGGATAACATGCTGACAAATTTTTCAGGGGCTATACTCCTGCAAGATACTGAATTGGCTGCGGATAGATCTATGACTCTTCATAATTGTCTTGCTTTAGACATTCTTTTAGCGAAAAATGGCGAAATCTGTAAACTGATTAACTCTAGGCATTGCTGCTCTTACATTCCTAACAACAGTAAAGAGATAAGAGACAAGACTTACTTACTAATCTGACTAACGCAATTAGTGATTTGAAGAAGTTGAAAGAACCAGGAGTTTGGGAAAAGGTTGGTAAAGGGTTTGCTTCAGTGGCAAATTGGCTTAGTAGTATTTGGAATGGGATATTATTGTAAATCATACAGAGAATATTAATTGTCATAGGTTGCTTATTAGGAACATGGGGATTATGTAAATTATGCAAAAGAATCAAATTAAAAAAGGCCTAAAAATAATCAGAGTAGGGAAGAAAAGAAAAAGGAAATAATCTATAGGGAAAATTCAAGGAGAAAACAAAATGTCGAAGAGATAAGAGTTTTAAAATTGTGAGTGGTAAATTTGGTGTGATGACATATTTAGTCATCAGAGGAGGGATTGCTGAAGCAGATGTCTTAATTAGAAATAATTAATGAATTATTCCGTATTTTGAATAATGACTTATGTAGAAAAATGAAAAACGTAGAAAAAAAAATGATTAAGTAACGTGCACGTTTGAAATTGTGACTTTGAAGAATGGCCACCAGTGCTCACAAAGTGTACTAAATAATCATTAATTCATATGAAATATTGAAAATGTATTAGATTAATGCAGGAATATGTTATAATAAGGGTTATGAAATATGTTCTTGCTTATTAATTGTAGGACTTAACTTAGCGAGTGTCTTTGCCTAGTTTTGCCAGGCCTCATGTACATGCTGTATTTCATAGCATTTAATGAAAATTGCTGACAGAGTGAACTAACTGTGAAATGCTCATTGTTTTAACAAAATGCTTAGCAGAAAACCTTCTATGGGAACCAATTGTCAGGAGATGAAGACTCTAGCAATGTACCTAATCGTGTGTAATGTGCATGAGACATACTTTCCCAGGACGCGAACAATTAAGACACTTATTGGAGACGAATATGCAACAAAACTGATTCCTTACAAGCCGGATGATGAGAATGTCGTAAAGCAGATCAATCAACAACATGTGAACTGTGAAATATTAGAATTCATAGATTTGGAAAATGGACATTATTGGGTAGAGTAATAACGTACGATTAATTGATCAATTGGAAATTGAAGGATGGATTAGGGAACTTTGATGTAACAATGGGACAGAAGAGACCTGGCACAGATTGAGGAGATTTAGGCAGACGTCTGTTAAGAAGAAGAGATTTGAGATTCTGTTGTTGGGCTCATACTCTCTGACTGAGAGCCTGATGTATTGCTGATTTACTGATGATGAAGATTGATTCTGCTTGCTGACTCATACCGTGGATAGGTAGCTACTACAATGACTGAATTGCATTTTTATGCCTTTTTCTTCTAGGTACCAACTGCGCTGACTTAATACTTTTCTTTTGGTAGATGTTTTCCAAATTTGTGTTCTAAATTGTTTTGCATGAAGCCCCACATGCTGATGCTAATCTGTATTAGCTGAGGTTACTCACATGATGACTGACAAATTACAGAGACAAATGGTTGACAAACTATTTTGCTGAACTTGACAGATATCATAGTTTTGCTGAATTGGGTAATACTAATGTTTTGGGTTGATGCCTTAGAATACCTTTTGATTCAAGCTCTGATTAGATCACGTTTTCTGCAACTTGTTGATTAACTAGCACATTAAAAATCTGCTTCAATTTGAGTTGATGAATTAAGATTTCTGACTTAGTATTGTTAACGAAAGGGAAATAAACTTACTAAACTTATAATCAAGGTGTGATTATTCACGGCTGAAGAGTCATGGTGTGTGAAAATTACTGACTCCATTGATTGTAGATTAGTCAAATGGTTATTGATTATTGTGTGTTGCTTATTGATTCTGTACGAAGGCTGTGGTAAGAACACCCTATACGAATCAAAAGGTTCATCGACCTGTACGTGTCCCCTTGAAAGTTTACTTATTAAGGACTGACGCGCTAACATACCGCTACCTTTTTAAAAATGCAATGACATGCTTCTGCTTAAAACAATGGCCTGTTATCTGTATAATACTTCTTTTGGCCAAAGTCTGGCGCCACCCCCTGGGCCCACTTGAGACCCCCCTAAACCCCCCAAGTTTGAAGACCTCTGGCCTATGGAGATCGTAATACGGTGGACGGGATAATCGTCATGTTTGTGTCAGAGTAACCAGGCCGTCAGAATCCAAATCAGGCCCTTAGTCTCCCATACTTTGTCATTCTATCATCCTAGACACGCAGTCCCATTTCCAAAGTAGGAACTACATAATAAGGTGCCACCAACATATCAAGGACAGCTACTTATTTAACTGATCTCATGAGTAGTTTTCTCTTGTATGCCTAAGGTGCACTATTCACCTTTATATAGAGACGTCCATGGTGTTGGGGAAATATCCTCCTCAGCTATATTGGTAGCACCTACATTTGTCTGGAGGCTGGTCAAGCTTGAACAATTAAAAGGACACCCCACTTGGTGTTTCCATCTCTGAATGTTGTTTTTTAAAATAGCGAATCCAGTAGTTATTGAGGTAAATTGTAGACATGCTGTCACACAACATTTACTCTTAAATGGGATATATAATGGGGGTAGAGATGTTATGTTCGTGGTTGAGGCACACAATGCAGACAAAACTGAAATATTTTACTCATAGGTAAATTTTCCTGCAGTAGATGCCAACTCAAATACATTCCAAACATAAATGGTGGCTAACTCACCAACACAATACAGAGCATACAACTATTTAGAAATACCTCTGACATATTGGGAACACAAGGATTGATTCAAAGGGCCCCTACTACATGTTATTGCACTCCTTAGATTGGCTCCCTAAGTAGCAATGGGGCCACGTGAGCAGTTCTAGCTGCCTACACTCCATATCCAGATATACAAAATTCACTGGCAGCGGATCTGAGCCAATTTTTTTATAATTTAGTAAGACTACATAGAGGTTTAACATAATTCATAATGCAAACACTAAGCAGGAGCTGCTCCGTCTGTCCAACAACAATTGGCTACACTAGGGATTGACCCAGTGACTGTTTTTGCTCTTATGGTAAAATACCCACCAAACTGGAGGAAAATCAGTTTTGGATTGCTCAAAAAACAAATAAGTTGGAAGAGGTATTTCCTCATAGGGGTCTCCAAAATAAACATAGAATTTTCACTATGTGCTTGCCACTTGAGGAGGTACCCTCAATTGATGACTGTGCTACTTGGTGCGCAGTTTTTGCTGCAATATATATACAAAACACTTGGTACACTATCTCTGGCTATTTTACCAGAGGTGTTAAAACAAATTCAAAATTAATATGGGGCTGCCCTTGTCTTGGACTTGGGGATGAAATTAGTTGGCAGTTTCGCTACCGTATCCTAAACTATTTTAGAAAATATAAAAGATGAAGTAGCAGCATTAGTGGTATGCTACAGTCTTGCTTAAGTTCCTTTGGTAGATTAGGAACGTGAGCTATCAAAAATATTAACCGAGACTTATACACCCATAGGTCGGGATAATTTAGGGGCCTGATAAAACAAGCCATAGCTTAAAGGTAATCTTGAAAAGGATAATACCAAAAAAACACATGAGTCTTCTAAAACTCACTTTGTTGTTCTGCCATCCTAAAGAAGCAGTCCTTTTACCAAAGTAGGAACCACATAACACTCCTGCTTAGGTGTAGCCATGGTGGCATGAGGTTGACCCGGTGGAAGAAGTTAAATTGGATGAGACAACGTCTCACCGGGATCACGAGCTCCCTGACCACTATCTTAGCTTTAATCCAGTCCACCTCCTTAAGCGGACCAGGTCACTCTCCCATTTATCTCTGAGTGTTTATAGAGGTTGAGACATGTTCATTATCACTGATTTGTATTTCTACATAATTGTTTTTTTCCCAGACATTCGATGGTCAGGTGGGCCTCCAACGGCACCTCACGGAGACATTCGGAGGATTCCATCATGGCGTGCTTAAGTTAGAGGCACAGAAAAAACTGTGTGCTGTGAAGCTGAAAGTCCTCTTGCATCTGGGCACAGGACTTAATATGAGATGATTCACATATGTTTCCCATCTTAGATAGTCCAGTGGCATCCCATTTCGAGAAGCCGCTCAGTTGTGGGACCCTGGGTATTCATTATCGATAGCAGAGGGGTGATTCCCTTGTGAGCCTCCCGTGCCATTTGATGTGACGCAGTGCATGGTGCCAGCAGTCCATCATAATATGGGTCACCGTCAGGGGGTCCCCACTTGTTTTGATTACTATAGAGTTGCAACAGTAGTGTGGGGGTGCCTAAGTGGAGCACTTCCAGTTTAGTGGCAGAGTATGCCCTGTCAGCATTGAGCCAGTCATTTATGTGACGTTTGGGCAAAAAGTATGGGGCCTGGTAATGAAATCTAATATCTGCCAGTCCCAACCCCCTAGCCACTGTGGCAGTGCAAACATCTTGAACAAGGCCCCTCAGCCCATCCGCCAATGAGATAGGTCCAAGACCACTTGTATGCGACGCAGACAGTGCCTAGTTCCTCTATAAGGCATTGATTTATTCTGGCCCCAGTGGTCTATATGAGGTACAGTCTTTTGGTGGTTTGCCATGCTCGTACATAACCACTACATGAGCCCCCATCAGGTCATGTGGTAAGATTCCCGCTTCAGGAATTCTTCAAGGAGAAGGCGCTACTGTGGAGTTAGAATTGTTGCATATCTTTCAAAAATTTCCATTGGAAAGCCACTAGAAACTGGGGTTTTGCCCAAGGGCATACCGCCAATTGCTTCAAAGATTTGTTTTTCTGAAATCGGGAGGCTCAATGCCTCCTTATATTCCAATGAGAGCCTTGGGAGGGGCAGATCTTTGATAATGGAGATATTCTGCATCTGAGCTGTCTACACCAGGTCTGCATGTAGTGCCTTAAAACAGACAGCAAACATTTCCACTATCTCTTGAGGGTTGGTGACAAGACTATGCTCTCTGTTTTGCATGCATGGGACAAACTGTTTTCCGCCTCCCTACTGGCCAGCCAGTATAACAGTTTACCAGCCTTATTGCCATCTTTGTAAACCCTGCATTCCGTGGCCAGGACTGCCATGTTCGCCTGCCACCAGAGATTAGTTTTAAAGCCTCTTTGGCCACCTCCAACTCGTAGGATGTGGGCTGGGTCAGGTGGCAGGTGGCCTGTCCCTCCAAACCCTTGATTGTTTTTTCTACTGTGGCAATTTCAGCATTTGTGGCTTATTGTGATTTACAGTGTAAGAGGTGATGTCCCATAGTTCATTTCTTTCAGGGATTCCCATTGGATATGTAGGATAGAACCGAGCCATCTTAAGGACCAGAAAACTTTCTATGGCCTCCCTAATTTTGTCTCAACGCTTCATCTCTAATAGTAGCCAGGTGGGCATGCACCATGCCATCAAGCCCCCAACAAAGACCCCCAACAAAGACCAAACATTAGTCTAACCAAAACTGATCTGACAAACATCTCAGGAGGACCTTGGTGTCCATAATTTCTTGAAACAGGCCTGCCATGGTTAAAATGTAGTCTAGTCTAAATTGCCTGAGATGTCTGTAGAAGTAATAGGTGTAAGGATGTGACTGCAAGTTCATGAGTCGCCAGACATCACAAAGTTTGGTGTCCCTCAACCAGGGGCATAGAAGCATCCTCTTGGGGGCCTGAGTGGGGGCAGTGTTAAAATCCCCACCCACTATCACTGTGCCCACTGTTTTCTTTAGTGGCCCCATGAGCTCTAGGAGTATCCCATCAACCAGTATACACTGCTATGTATACACTGCTTGGGAAATGGTCTGACCGCTATACTGCCTGTTGTCATCACCCAACAGCCCAAGGGGTTGTGAAAGACACTCTTCAGATCAAAGGAGTAGCTGTGTTATAGAAGGATCTCCATCCCTTCAGTATCTCTGGTATAACCAGAGTGGAATACACAGGAGTAGCCATGTCTAGCCAAAAAGGAACACTTGGTGGCTCGCAAGTGTGTTTCTTTAAGTTTTAGTAGAAGGACTGCAGGTGCCCACTTCATTGTGCAGAGGAAAATTACCCCCCCCCCACACTTCCCCCTGATCTTATTATTGAGGCCATTCACATTCCAGGAGATTGCCTTATGGAGGACTCGGTTTGTTGCAGGCATCATAATATTATAGAGACTTGGGGGGTTCAGCCACATGGTATTGTATGCACCCCTATGAAGCAACAAGAAAAAAAGAGGTAACATTTTAACGAAAATCAATACCCCAACTGCCCCCTCCCCATACTTATGTAGTTGAAGCATATGTCAACCATTGAAGAAACTTAAAACAGAGTCAACTGAGGAGGTCCTTTTCCACTTATCATGTCGTCGTGGTGTGCAGCTGAATGGTATATATTCGGCGGCCATCAGTAGTAGTACAATGGGCAGTTGTGACCTGTGCCAGGCCCAGGACCAAACCGTTTGTCTAGCTGGGCAAGTCCCCACACTCGCCTCCAAAGAGGAGTCCTCCCCCACATCATCCAAACTGGAGTTTTCTCTATGCAGTGCATGATTCGTCCATGTTTTGGGCTCTGTCTGGATAGTGGAGGGGAACACCCTTGATTGCTACTATCCGGCCAGTCGCTGTGAAGGTTTTTCTATTGCCCGAGAGGTCTCTGCTTCTCCACCCACTCCCAAGCCACCTCAGGGTGTAAAAAAGATTGCTGTGTCTATGAAGTCCACTTTAAGTCTGGCAGGGTAGAGAAGCGTGTAACAGATTTGCATGGCTCTTAATTTCTGCTTGACCTAGATGAAGGACCTACGTTGCTTCTGGACTTTGAGAGTGTACTTCGGAAACAGCACCACCCTAGCCGAATCACAGGTCTTTGAGATAGGCCCTCTGCGTCTTCAGTCCTCCTGTCCGATTCTTCCACTGTGTGTTTGAGTTGTTTTATCTCTTTGCTTTGTTACTTCGTTCTCCATAGTGACATATCTGGTCTCTACATATGTGATTGTTCTGACAGTTTCTGTAGGCCTGGGCGAAAAAGAGACACTTCTATCGCCACCCCACCAATCTTCTCTTCAAGCGTGACATTAGAGTCCTGAATGGCTTTCAAAATCAGAGCAGATTTGTCTAGCTCCCCTGTACTCTCAGCGGGGATGGTGTGATTGCATAAATCTCCCATATATGGAGCCTTAGTGGGTTTGGTAAAGCATTCAATCTTGGCTTCAGCAATGGTTGTTTGATTGGTGCTGTTAACGCATCCCTCTATGTCAATTTATTACACATTAGGACTCGTATTAGGCCAATGAGTCTTGTGACCCAGTGGTGAGACACCGTAGGACGAGATAACTGATCAATATGTCAAGTAATATATCAATAATGTCATCAATATTTACCACCACAATGCACTTTACTTTGGATAAAGACATTAATCAAATTGTCGGCGCAACCATGGCCTTTCAGCCATGAATAACCACACCTTTGATAGAATTTTATGAATTTTATTCCCTATTGATTACAATCTACGAGCAGAAGAGTTAATCTCCATACCAGGAAGCATAAGAGCATAGTCACAATATGGCAACTGTGATAAGATTTCATTAATGCAAGAATCACAAACATAAGAACATAGCACGGCGTGAACATAGATCAGAATACAGCAAATGTCATATACGTCTCAGTTCAGCATAACGTAACGTCAGGCATTTGTCTATTTGCGTCAGTCGAAGTGAACTCCTATCCTAACCACTAATTAGCATCAGCATGTTGGGCTTCATGCAAAACAATTTAGAACACCAATTTAGAAAACATCTAACTATGGTCTCTATCAAAATGAGCAGTTGGTACCTAGAAAGGAAAAGCAAACAGACAAATTACAGATTGCATTGTCATAATTACCCTCCAAGGATTAGGTCAGCACACAGGATCAGTCTTCATCTTCAGGACATCGGTCAAAACGCCATCAGTCTAAACTCGTCTAAAGGACAGGGGACACTTCCCTCATAAGGAGGAGAAGTGCAAAGGGGCAGTCTATGGGTGAGGATGTTTTAATAAGTCTCAAAGTCACCGAACAGAGTGACAGAGTTTCTGGATAAATCAATAGCATTCCCTACCTAGTTCTGACGACCCTTCTGTGACATGTGTTTTTATCCCTTTTTTGTAATACCTTCCCCCAAAATTCTATTGGACATTTACTATACCCGACTATCTTTAACCTATCAAATTATACATTAGGTAATTCTAATTGTCACCCCACGATAATTCATAACATTTTGATTGGTCTTCAGAATTGACGTCTTCAGAGGTGGCACATCCGGGGGGTTATTTCATCACCTGGCACGTTTCCTCGGGTCATGAGTTCCTTTGTCCATGGTTTAAACGTCCTTGTACATTACATTAATCTACTTTTGTTTCAACTTTGGGTATAAACTCATACTAAAGCAGCAAGCATGTGGATGAGAACGGAATTGCACTGATACATTCGGATGAAGAAAAGAACATTTGCAGGTCATTGCCCTTTGCGAGTCAGCACACTGAAAAACAGAAAAATGCTTTTAATATGAAAGCCAGGCAGCTAAAACCCCACTTCTCACACTAACTTAAGGCCTATAATATTTTCAATGCAATATCATAAATGCTAATATAAGCTTGATTAACCATAGCATAAACAATTTTATTCATTATTGTCATTAGTTCGCATACACGTTGGTGACCACATATATCATAGTCATAATTCAAATGCACGTTAAGCAAATCACTATTATTGTCGTTTTCTATGCATCATCATTAAGCATTAATATAAGCATTTTAGTATATGTATTATTTAAACTACGCTCTCTCAGTCCCTACTCTGATGACGCTCGTCATCACACAACCTTTCCCTTTGACCTTTCACTTTTAATTTTTCACCTT
Source organism: Pleurodeles waltl (assembly GCF_031143425.1). Classification (NCBI taxonomy): domain Eukaryota; kingdom Metazoa; phylum Chordata; class Amphibia; order Caudata; family Salamandridae; genus Pleurodeles; species Pleurodeles waltl. The sequence goes on along the minus strand of NC_090449.1, from coordinate 491,132,350 downwards.
GCGCATAATGCGCATTTCAACATTTTGGGGGTTATTACAACTTTGGAGGAGGTGTTAATCCGTCCCAAAAGTGACGGTAAAGTGACAGATATACTACCAGCCATATTACGAGTCCATTATATCCTATGAAACTCGTAATACGGCTTGTGGTATATCCGTCACATTTGGGACGGATTAACACCTCCTCCAAAGTTGTAATAACCTACTTTGTCCCTATGTGAACTTTCCCAAATGTCATTGAACATTTTCTCTCTTTCACTTTCTTCATTTCTCCTGGTTCTTTTTGTCCAATGTTTCCTAATTTAACTATTGATTTTGCATGCCCCCCATAATCCTAATAGACAGACCAGAACAATTAATAGACCCATGAGTATTTTTGCAAGCACCCCATTCCAAATATTGGTAAACCAGCTCCCTACTCTGGCAATTCCTTTTCCAAATTTCTCCCAGACACCAAGGGGGTCAATCTGACCCCGGCGGTCTGCCCGGCGGTCTGAGACCGCCGGGGCCAGGGTCGGCGGGAGCACCGCCGACAGACCGGCGGTGCCCCGCAGGGCATTCTGACCGTCAGATGCGGAAAACCGGCGGTCTCCCGCCGGTTTCCCGCTGCCCTGCAGAATCCTCCATGGCGGCGGAGCATGGGGATTCTGACACCCCCTACTGCCATCCTGTTCCTGGCGGGACTCCCGCCAGGAACAGGATGGCGGTAGGGGGGGCCGCGGAGCCCCTGGGGGCCCCTGCAGTGCCCATGCCAATGGCATGGGCACTGCAGGGGCCCCCGTAAGAGGGCCCCACAAAGTATTTCAGTGTCTGCTATGCAGACACTGAAATACGCGACGGGTGCCACTGCACCCGTCGCACCTTCCCACTACGCCGGCTCAATTCTGAGCCGGCGTCCTCGTGGGAAGGCTGATTTGCCCTGGGCTGGCGGGCGGCCTTTTGGCGGCTGCCCACCAGCCCAGGGCAAATCCCAAAATACCCTCAGCGGTCTTTCGACCGCAGAGCGGTATTTTGGTGGGGGAACTTCAGCGGGCGGCCTCCGCCGCCCGCCGAAGTTAGAATCACCCCCCAAGTTCCTTCAAATACTTCAAATCTGTACTATCTCTAGTAAGGTTAGTAAGCATACCTCTAATCTTTTTACTATTGTCCGGAATGAACGAGCAACAATGACGCTCGTTGAGCACCTTGCAGACCCCTCCACTCTTTGCTAAAATAATGTCTAAAGCAAGCCGATTTTGAAGAGTCATAGCTCTTTCTGCAGCAAGTTCAGTATCCATCAGGAGTATAGCTCCTGTGAAATTTGTCAGCATGTTATCCACAATAGTAGACAACTTTTGAATCTTCATTGAATTTAAGATAACCCCCACTGAAGGGATTATAGCTCCAAATATGTCACCAATGACAGCAGCCACTGATTCTCGTTTTTGTCTAGGATGTTGAAATTCAGACGTTTTAGGTATTTGTTTGAAGTAATCAATCTGGTAAATCTTTGGGAATACTATTCCCAAATAACATGTCCCATACCATCCCTTAGGGAGACGGTAATAAGCATTCAGTCCGCAGATTTAATAGATCCCAGGGATCGCTGGATCCTGTCCATTCAACATAAATGTCCACTTGCTCTGAAACAAAAACACGTGTCTGCATTCACTCGTTCCCACAAATAAATTGTCCTGTTCAGATTTTGGCCTGTATATACAAAGTCTACCTACATGTAATGCATCTATAGTTAGCTTGCCTTGTGTTTTGATTGCAGTGTAAGCATAATCATTTGCATATGTGCGTTTCTCTAACCCTTTTTCTAATCTTTCCTTCAATGCTTTGCGTCTATCATCAGTGTGATCTAAAAAGCTTTTCTCTACAGGTGATAGCAAGCAAGTCAAATTATTGCAATGTGCATAAGCAGTTCCAAATGTAAGCGTCGGCTCAAAGAATCCTCTAACTATTTTTATATCATGTTCCTTAGCTAACTTGTTCAAGAATGCAATCACAGGCACAAAAGAAAACACAACATCCAGATTTGAATAGAAGTATTGCACATGCTCTTGATTATAAAACCTTGTTAGTAGCAAACTGCAGCTAATCCCGTAAATTAAAGGGAGGCTATGGTAAGTAACTCCTTCCTGCACAGATGAAGGAATCTTAGTGCACACATAACAGTCTTTCGCATCCATGGTTTACACATACTCATTTAGCAAGCGATAGAAGACATTAGTAGAAAGTTCCCCCTTTGAATTAGTTCCCTCATGCAAGTGTCTTGCATCCTGCTCAAATCTTTCCCACGGTGTTAGTGTTGTAGTTTCAGGTTTTGTAGCAGCGTTAATAGTCTCTTTTTCTATCCATGGCATTCCCACAATCACTCCCACAATTATTATTGCACATACAACACCTTTTATAAGACCTAACCAACCACACACTTTACTTACCTTGTTACTACCTCTATTATAAGCCATGTCTGTATAGAATCAGATAGTAGATTAACAATTAACTTGAGGAGGATTTAGAATTTTTTCTTGCACTTTGCGTGTATTTACAGCATCTTCACTCACTCCAGGACCCCTTTTTGTCAAATCAGGTTAGCAGCTTGTCATAATCAGGTTTCTCGAAGTCAATCCGGTTCTAATGTCACATTCGGCAATTTATAAAGTCTCTCTTTCAGTTTGTCAGATTTTCGATTTTAACCAAGCCTTTCCTTTGGATCAGTTCAGGTACCATAGTACTGGCCTGGTACTTCTCAGTTAAAACAGAATGCTAGGAATTCTTGTTGCCATTCAGATGTTGTAGCATACGCCCATTCAGGACCTGTATATCTTCTGTTTGCGACTCTCTTTCTTTTCAGCCTTCGTTCACCTTGCTGTTCTCCTTCACTTAGGTCTTCCACTCGAGGTGTATCATTCTCCTCTATTATTGTGTCACTTGGTGTATCTCTTATCCTCAAGAGTGGTTTCTCTGGCCAGTTATCACCCTTATGCGTCTTCTTTCGATGTGTCTTTTCAGGACTCTGAACAGCACCCTCCTCTTGTAATATGATGTTTTCACTTGATGGACCTGCAGTTGGCTCAGGAGACTCTGGCACACTCTGATTTCTCTCTACTATTTCTCCTTCTTCTTCTTCTTCTCCTTCTTCTTCTGGGTCTGTACCGGGTTCGAGTTCTAACCTGTATCTGTCTACTTCTGGGAGAATCTCTCCTTGATTTAGTTCTCCTGCTGCCTCTGCTGAGATAGGCACTCTGTCACCTCTCTCGAACAAGGCTGTTCTCAGTGGGCTCTCCGGCAGTCTCAGTTCCTTCTTGACTGTTTTCCGGCCCTGAAACTTCTCTTCCTGAAGTTGTTGTGCCGGAAACTTCAAGTTCCTCTTCAACAGGAACATGAATCCAGTTTGGAACTCCTGCACACTTTACAGCAGTAGTAGTTGTCAAGATTACTTGATATGGCCCTTTCCAACGTGGCTCCAGACACGACTTTCTCACGTTTTTCTTGACAACTACCCAGTCACCGGCTTGTAGGGAGTGGCCTGGATCTCCAATCGGTGGCAATGTGTTAACTTCCACCTGGTGAGAGAAAGAGCGAATCACATCAGCCAAACCTTTGCAGTAGTCCAACACCATATCATCTTTGATATTCACTAGAGCATTTGCAGGTACTGCTGGCAACCTCATAGCTCTAACCATGAGGATCTCATGGGGGGAAAGTCCTGTTTTCTTGTCCGGGGTGTTTCTCATTGACATCAGCACTAAGGGCAATGCATCTGGCCATTTCATATTGGTAGCTGCGCACATTTTTGCCATTCTCGATTTTAAAGAACCGTTCATTTGCTCCACTAGTCCTGATGCTTCGGGGCGATAGCTACAATGCAGCTTTTGTTCGATGTCAAGTGCGGCACACAGTACTCACCTTATTGTCGAAGTGTCTGCCCCTATCTGACTCTATAGAGACCGGAAACCCGAACCTTGGTATCAGTTCCCTAATTAGTAGTTTTGCAACTGTGAGACTGTCATTTCTACATGTGGGGTAGGCTTCAATCCAGTGACTGAAAACACACACAATCACCAACACGTACTTCAATCTTCCACAGACAGGCATTTCAATGAAGTCCATTTGCATTTTGCTGAATGGACCACCAGCTCTCCCAATGTGGCTCAAAGTTACCACTGTCCCTTTCCCAGCATTCATCTGTTGACATATGATGCACCGGTGGCAAATGACCTCGGCAGCATGTCTGAATTTTGGGTTGAACCAGTCGATTTTAAATGACTTGATCATTGCATCCCTCCCGAGGTGAGCCTGTCTATGATACAGCCTGGCAAACTGAGATAGAAGGCTGTTCAGCACAACTAGTTTCCCTTCCTCTGAGACCCACAAATCATCAGCCCTCTGTATACATTGCATTCTCTGCAAGGAAAGCTTTTCTTCTTTGCTTGCACGACTTTGTAATGTTTTTAACTCATCTAGTGTGTAAACTACCCGTAATGCAATGTGTCATTTTCAGTTTGCGGTAACAATTCCCACTGCTCCTTGAACGATATACAGTTCAATGCGCAAAACCGTTTCTCATGGACACAAAGGTGGTCATTCTAACCCTGGCGGTCCATGACCACCGGGTTGGAGTACCGCGGGAGCACCGCCGACAGGCCGGCGGTGCTCCAATGGGCATTCCGACCGCGGCGGTAAAGCCGCGGTCGGACCGGCAACACTGGCGGGCACCCACCAGTGTACCGCCGCCCATTGGAATCCTCCAAGGCGGCGCAGCTAGCTGCGCCGCCGAGGGGATTCCGACCCCCCCTACCGCCATCCAGTTCCCGGAGGTCCGCCCGCCGGGAACCGGATGGCGGTAGGGGGGGTCGCGGGGCCCCTGGGGGCCCCTGCAGTGCCCATGCCACTGGCATGGGCACTGCAGGGGCCCCCGTAAGAGGGCCCCTAAATGTATTTCACTGTCTGCTGCGCAGACAGTGAAATACGCGACGGGTGCAACTGCACCCGTCGCACAGCTTCCACTCCGCCGGCTCGATTCCGAGCATGCTTCATCGTGGAAGCCTCTTTCCCGCTGGGCTGGCGGGCGGCCTGAAGGTGGCCGCCCGCCAGCCCAGCGGGAATGTCAGAATTACCGCCGCGGTCTTTCGACCGCGGAACGGTAACCTGACGGCAGGACTTTGGCGGGCGGCCTCCGCCGCCCGCCAAGGTCAGAATGAGGGCCAAAGTCTTGTGATTTAACATGAGCATTGCATTTCACCACGGCAATTTCAAGAGGTAACTGAATCGCATGTAACAAATCCTTTATTTGTTCACCATTTTTCACAGGAGAACCAGAAGAGGTCATGAAACCTCTCTGTGACCAAAGTTGGCCAAAATCATGTACGATTCCAAATCCGTATCTGCTGTCAGTATAGATAGTGACTCTCAAGTTCACAGCTGCGTGGCATGCCTTAGTAAGAGCAATTAATTCTGCCACTTGGGCGGAAAACACTCTCTCGAGCCAGGAGGCTTCAATGATACCAGCTATAGTACATACCGCATAGCCAGCTCTCAGTGTTCCAACAGAATCTCTTAAACAGGACCCATCAACAAACATGATACAGTCATTTTCTTTCAACTGTGTGTCCTAAATGTCTGAACGTGGTTTGGTACATAGTTCAATTACCTCAAGACAGTTATGTTCAAACTCTTCCTCATTGTTAATTTCAGTGTTTTCAACAGGAAGTAAAGTTGCCGGGTTCAATACAGTACACAGCTTGAGTGAGACATTTGGTGACCCCAATATGATTGTCTCATACTTAGTGAGACGAGCATTTGTCATGTGCTGAGTTTTAGTTCGAGTCAACAAAATTTCAATTGAATGCGGAACCATTACTGTTATTGACTATGCCTTCACATTGCGTAAGGTTCTGACCAACTGCTGCAACTGAGTGCAAACAACCCGGAACCCGGTAAGGCTGCTGCGACGGGGTCCAAGGTAGCTGAAAAATATGCTACAGGGCGATTTGCACCTCCATGGACCTGTGTTAAGATAGACAAAGAACAAGCATCAAGTTCATGACAAAACAGCAGAAAAGGCTTTGTATAATCAGGCATTCCTAACGCTGGTGCCCTGCACATGCATTCTATCAATACCATAAATGACTCAAGCTCTTCTTTGGACAAGGCTATGGTATACGGCTCATCCTTGATTTCCTTGCCTGTCAGTTTTATCAAAGATTTTGAGATGATCGAGAAGTTGGGTATCCACTGGCGACAGTAGCCCACCATTCCCAAAAACATCCTGACATCTCTTTTTGTCGTTGGAGGGTTCATATGCAAAATGGCTGTTATTTTTTCTTTTGATATTCTCCTGGACCCTCTTTCGATCAGATGCCCAAGGTATTTCACCTCTTTCTGACAGTATTGTAACTTCTTAGGTGACACCTTGTGCCCATCATTTCCCAAATGATTCAGTAAGGCAATGGTATTGTATTTACAGTTGTCCCTAGTTTTGGATGCAATCAGCAAATCGTCAATGTACTGCACTAGGGTCGAATTAAAAGGCAGTACCAAGGACTCCAAATCCTTTTTCAATATCTGATTGAAGATGGACGGTGATTCAGAAAACCCTTGAGAAATTCTGCACCAGCTGTACACCTTATCCAGGAATTTGAAATTGAACAAAAATTGACTGTCCTCATGAAGAGGTATCGAAAAGAAGGCTTGTGACAAGTCTATAACAGTGAACCATTCAGCATCACAGGGAACCTGGAACATGATTACAGCTGGATTTGGCACTACAGGGCTACATTTTACCACAATTTTGTTTATTTTTCTCAACTCCCGCACAATTTGAACTTTCCCACAGGGCTTCTTCAAACCCATTATGGGAGCGTTACACGGACTGCTCAAAACCTCTTTCAGGACTCCCTGTCTCAGAAAATCTGCAATTATCTGTGACACTTCGATAAGAACATCTTGTGCCATATGATATTGTGGCACCTGAGGGAACACCGCATTTGGCTTTATCTGGACTCTAACTGGTTCTACCCCTTTTATTAGTCCTTTTATTAGTCCTACTTCCTTTCCTGTCAGGTCCCACACTTTCTCTGTTTCTCTGTTACCGTTCCCTGCAACTCGACAGGTAGATCAATCATGGTGAGCATCGGGAACAGGGTAATCAAAGGGTAATCCTCATTGGCTGTCCCTGTGTCTTCCTCTGAGAACTGACCATCATCTGCCTCATCGTCACTATTTGTCTGTACTTCGATTCTGTCATTGAACAGGTAATCGAACATTTTGTCTTGCACAGTAGGTCCCTTCCCAGTATGGATACAGGACCTGAATCGCAGACTACAAACCTATGTAGCCCCTGAAAGTTGCCGATCTCAACCTGTACTGGATCTGTAATCGGGTTTGTCAGATACTAGTTTGCTACTCCGACTACCCTTATGGTACGCCCTGAAAGTGGCAATTTCGGAACCTCTGCACTCCTGACTGTAGAGCGTGTAGCTCCGGTATCAACCAGAAATGAGACCTTATAGCCTATCACCTTTCCTTCCACATATGGACCCCCTTGATCCACCTCTAAGGATGCTGCAAGCCTGCACGCTTCACTGTCTGAGCAATCATCTGACCACTCTCCATTCTTGCCATTTTCACCTCGTAATGGGAACAGTTGTACTGTATTATTTTGACTCATTACCTGACCTGTGACCTGTTGAGGAAGTATCACCTGTTGCTGTCCCATCGGAGCCATTGGTAATTGCATTTGCTGTCTAGGTACCACAGGAATCTGCTGTTGTACTGGTTGCATTTGCGCTGACTGAAAACGCAGCATTTGCATCTGCTGCATGGGCTGTACCCCTTGCATTTGTACCAGATTGTTCTGAAAATTCGGGTTTTGATGTCTCATTTTCGGGCCCCGTACATTTTGCAATGTACCAACATTAGCACTTTGCTGAACAACACCATCCTGCACCATATTCGGGCACTCCTGTTTCCAGTGCCCCATGCCCCCGCACGCGTGACATGGTGACACCTTTTTCACTCCTTGTACATCATTTTGAACCACAACAGTATACAAGTCTGGACTGCGATTCACAAACCCTCGGCCTCAACCTTTCGGTTGTGTCTGAAACGCACCATTCATTTGAGGTTGTTGCTGTATCATCTGTTGAATTCCATTTCCCGGTATTCCTGCCTGTGCAGCCCTTATCTGCATCACCATCACTTTCTCTTTCAGCTTTTTCTGTTTCAGCTCAATCTCATCACTACAGTATTTTGCATACTGCAACACTTCATCAAACGGCTTCGCTTGCCAACAAATCAAATGATTCTTAATCATCTGGCTAACTTCTGGTCTCAGCCCTTCGACGAAACTAAAAACAAGATGGTTCATGTACTTCGTTTCAATAGTCTCAGTACCGCTATAGTGTTTGAATGCCTTTAACAATCTCTCATAGTAAGCATGTATTGATTCCTTAACCTCTTGAGGGGTCCGGTCAATTTTCTGCCAGTCAGTTACCTTCGGCGACACCTTCTGTTTCAAAAACTCAATCACTTTATGATAATACTTCATCACCTCTTCAGAGGGTGCCCCGGTCACCTTATCCCTTGCCGGCTCCTTCGTCGGCCAATCTACTCCTCTCTTGCATTAAAGCCACAAATCAGGCGGAACAATGATCTCAAAAAAGGTATTCAAGTCTTCCCAAAAACATTTTGCAAGTTTCACAAACCTGTCTGTCTGTTGGTACCACTCGATCTGCTTCTCCCTCAATCTAGGATAATCATTGGTAAACGATAGGATGTCTCCTCTGGTCCATGGCACATGTACTAAGACACCACCAGCTGTTTCTCTCATGGGTAATATTTTTAATGATTCCAGATCGGGTGAGGCCTTAGCTTGGTTAGATCCTGGACTGTCACCCTTTTCCTTATCTCTTTTCTTTGCCCATCTGCCTTCCCATTTTTCCAGCGCACCCCAAATTTGCACACTTTGCAACAATTCCTTCAAATGTGCCTTCATTCCCGCAGACCTCATGTGCTCAAAGTCTTTAGAGTCAAAATCCAATCTGTAACTTCTTTTCAGGTGTTTAGTGTTTCCGATATCAATATTGTATTTATCTGCCAGGTTCGCTAATCTCTGATGCACCTTGCCTACTTCTTTGGTAATCTTGGGGCATAGGAATCTTAATTCTGCTTCCGTGTATGACTCCAATCTGTTTACTCCATTTGTACCTTCCACTAATTCAGCAGCTTCTGCCCCCAATCTTACAAGATTTAGGTACTCATCTTGCCTTTCCTTTTCTGGTTCGACAGTAGTCACTGCAGCCTTTTGTGAAGTATACGTCTTTTCTAGCCATTCATTTAGCTGTTGGACTGTGAAACCATGCAGTGAGATGTTCCCTGCATGTATCATCGGTGAATGTGAGGTATTCGTACTCATTGTCTGTGGAGTTAAAACCCCTAACCCTGCTTGACGCATTGCTTCTATGGGTGCTCCCACTGGGCTAAGGTCCATTAAAGACCTCGGTTTTTCAACTGTTTGTTCTCCTGGGGCCATTATCTGGGGAGTTCCCATAGACCCTCCTCTTATCACATCTTGAGTCATTACTCCCTGGTCACATACGCCGGCTTTGCCCTGTGCATACAATGGGACTGGTGGACCGACAGTAATTGGCAATGATATGGCAGCAGGTGTTTGACATGGTCCCAGACTCCGTGGAGCAGTAACTTCATAGGTCTGTTCCACTGTACCTGGGACAGGCACTAATGGTGGACCAGCTACTGGGTTGTACCCTGTTATCAGCTGTGGCTACGGTTGGGACAATAAGTTCGGAGTTGACTCAATCTGCACTAATTTTGATTTTGTGTTTATCGGGTCTGGCGGCACTATCAGATTTGTAGTAGTCTCAAGTACTGGAACGTCTGGGTAGATTCTCTGTATCTGCGGTGGAGGTTGCAACTGTATCGGTATGTCTGGTGCAGTGGGTACACTGACACCATTCTGTATTGAAGCTGTATCACTAGTCTGTACTGTATCAGCAACTCCCTTTTCCAGCGTCTGGTTCCCAGGATCCATGCTAGTACTTGGAGCACTATCGCTCACCGCATAAGGTGGCGGGCGGTCATGTAATAACCTGTCCATGAATTCCTCATCGTCTGAATCATCTTCCTCTTCCCAAGGTCTTTTATCCTCTTTAGATTTGCCAGAGTCTTTATCTGTCTTACAGGAGGCTTTCTTTCCCTGTGTTTCTTCTCCCTGTGCTATTGCTGGGAACAGTTTTAATCCATCGACAATTCCCCTTCTCCACATTTTGCTCTTGTTATCCCATCTAGCCTCTGCATAAGATTTTTCTGCCCTTCTCAGTCTTCTCTGAAACTTTTCTTGCCTCTGTTTAAGAGCCAGTAGATCCCAAACCGCCAATGCCTCATACTGAGCTGGCCTCGGAGGTGGTTTCTGTACACTTAACATCCACCTCAAATTTTCGAGTACCCTCGTATTGAGCGTTCCATGTTCCGGAAACGCTAAACATCCCTCCTTCTCTGTCAATTTGCACCACTGTTTCATCCATAAACATGGCGCGACACCTTTCTCTTCCATGACTATATAAGCTGGAGTACCCTCGGGTGGTGTCAGTTCCCCATCAGTTGCTAAAATATATGTGTCTCCTTTCAGAGCGCTCTTAAATGCCTTTACAAAATTTGTTTTGCGATTTTCCCTTGTTTGTATTTTAATCAGAAGTGACTTAGTTCCCAGGACACTCTTCACCCACCTTTCTCAACCTATTGCCTCTCACGGCTGGCAGCCAATCCGTGTGCGACCCCTCTCGACAACTGACCTATCTCAGCATGGCACCACTGACGTCACACTCACACACACTGCAGCTGACAAAGTCTTGCAGCTCGTCCGCTCCTCACTGAACCCATGCAAACTAATGCAAATTATTGTGAGTACCTTAAATGACAACACAAATCTGCTGGTTTACTACAGGAAAGGTAACTCATTCGCTTCAGAACTTTACAGAGATTTCACTTGAAGCCTCAGCCGCTACTTTCTCCTTGTCAGTTCCTGCATACGCAAGCAGAATTTGACCCGCAAATACTACTCTCGACTTGTCAATGGCTCGTCCTAGTGCACTTTAGAATTTGCCAAATCTCCATCGAAGGTTTCACACATATATCTTAACTCAAACCTGACTTGTCAACCGTGCCCGATTGACCTATTAAACCGCACAGATTACAAAATAAACCCAAGTGTCTCCTACACTTGTCAACATACTCTGGAGTCTTAGACCACAACAGGTCCGTACATAAACAACCAACCACGTGGATAATTTTGAGCACCAAGCGCCACACTCATATGAAGTACGCCGACTTCCCTACTCTCATACTGCGGAGTACACCTACTCCTACTAAACAACATATACTTGACCTAAATACACGCAAATCTCACAATCACCTGCAGAAAGCATAAGCTAAGCAAGCGCAAAAACCCTAAACCACACACATTATGGTGCCAAGAACATCCCCAATTCACTTAGGCAGGCTCCGAGATCCCGGGAAAGTCATGGTGATATTAAAAACCCACCATACTTCCAATATGCATTATCACAGAAAAACAAATTAAACAATGATTCTCCGTCCTAGGGCCCCCAAAGGCCAAACCGTCGCTCTGCTACCAGAACTGTTAACGCATCCCTCTATGTCAATTTATTACACATTAGGACTCGTTTTAGGCCAATGACTCTTGTGACCCAGTGGTGAGACACCGTAGGACGAGATAACTGATCAATATGTCAAGTAATATATCAATAATGTCATCAATATTTACCACCACAATGTACTTTACTTTGGATAAAGACATTAATCAAACTGTCGGCGCAACCATGGCCTTTCAGCCATGAATAACCACACCTTTGATAGAATTTTATTAATTTTATTCCCTATTGATTACAATCTACGAGCAGAAGAGTTAATCTCAATACCAGGAAGCATAAGAGCATAGTCACAATATGGCAACTGTGATAAGATTTCATTAATGCAAGAATCACAAACATAAGAACATAGCACAGCGTGAACATAGATCAGAATACAGCAAATGTCATATACGTCTCAGTTCAGCATAGCGTAACGTCAGTCATTTGTCTATTTGCGTCAGTCGAAGTGAACTCCTATCCTAACCACTAATTAGCATCAGCATGTTGAGCTTCATGCAAAACAATTTAGAACACCAATTTAGAAAACATCTAACTATGGTCTCTATCAAAATGAGCAGTTGGTACCTAGAAAGGAAAAGCAAACAGACAAATTACAGATTGCATTGTCATAATTACCCTCCAAGGATTAGGTCAGCACACAGGATCAGTCTTCGTCTTCAGGACATCGGTCAAAATGCCATCAGTCTAAACTCATCTAAAGGACAGGGGACACTTCCCTCATAAGGAGGAGAAGTGCAAAGGGGCAGTCTATGGGTGAGGACGGTTTAATAAGTCTCAAAGTCACCGAACAGAGTGACAGAGTTTCTGGATAAATCAATAGCATTCCCTACCTAGTTCTGACGACCCATCTGTGACATGGGTTTTTATCCCTTTTTTGTAATACCTTCCCCCAAAATTCTATTGGACATTTACTATACCCCACTGTCTTTACCCTATCAAATTATACATTAGGTAATTCTAATTGTCACCCCACGATAATTCATAACATTTTGATTGGTCTTCATAATTGACGTCTTCGCAGGTGGCACATCCAGGGGTTATTTCATCACTTGGCACATATCTTCAGGTCATGAGTTCCTTTGTCCATGGTTTAAACGTCCTTGTATATTACATTAATCTACTTTTGTTTCAACTTTGGGTATAAACTCATACTAAAGCAGCAAGCATGCGGATGAGAACGGAATTGCACTGATACATTAGGATGAAGAAAAGAACATTTGCAGGGTCATGGCCCTTTGCGAGTCAGCACACTAAAAAACAGAAAATGCTTTTAATATGAAAGCCTGGCAGCTAAAACGCCACAGCTCACGCTAACTTAAGGCCTATAATATTTTCAATGCAATATCGTAAACGCTAATATAAGCTTGATTAACCATAGCATAAACAATTTTATTCATTATTGTCATTAGTTTGCATACACGTTGGTGACCACATATATCATAGTCATAATTCGAATGCACATTAAGCAAATCACTATTATTGCCATTTTCTATGCATCATCATTAAGCATTAATATAAGCATTTTCGTATATGTATTATTTAAACTACGCTCTCTCAGTGCTAAAAGACACATAGGGTAGGGACACTCAGTGACTATTGTCCGTTGGTTTGTCCCTGGTCGCTGTGAGGTATCAGTTATTCTACAGCTGAATCGTGGTGTTGTTTCCCTTCTGGTTGCTCGCCACCTTGTTCACGCCTCCTCCACCTCTACAATGCCCGAGAGGCTTCAGCCCCATGTGGTCACCAGCCCACCTTCGCCTGCTGGCCTCATGGTCTCTTATGTGGAGCAGGTCTCCAATCACTCCGAATGGAAAGGGGGTTGCAGAAAGAAGGATGGGCAAGGGAATCACATCACCCACCTCTGCCATTACAGCTGCCATTCAGGTGGCTCGCCAGAAACCACAAATTGTAGGCAGCTTATGGCTTCCTCTGTGCTGAGTCACCCCCTCTGTGGCTCTTTTTTGGGTGGGTAGTGATCTTCAGCCTGGGGGTCAATTAGGTGCTGATCAGTGCTCTCAGCTGCTTTTTGTTCCCCCCTACACCGGCTGTACACTGTTTGCCTCTCCTGTGGCATTTATTGGCTTCCCACAGTGGCTGCTCATGGCTCTAGGTGCTGGTGGCACCCAACACTGGGGCACGGACACTCTTTGCTCCCCCTCTAACGTGCCCAGCAACTCCTAGAGATCAGGTGTGTCCAGGACCTGTGCAGGATCCTCAAGGGCCGAGGAGTCCTGGCCGGCCACCCATCTCTCAGGCACATAGTGCCTCTCCACCTGCCACTGGCAGTTCACTTGGATTCCACTCCTTTGGAGGCCCTTACTGCTCAGCGTTGTGGCAGCTGCCAGGTGGTCCTGAGAAGCCGATTGCCCTTTGTGCATTGACCTCACAGCAGCTGGCGGTCTCCGGCTGCAAGGGAGAGCGACTCAGCTGGATCACATGCAGAGGCTCTTCGGCTTGGCTCAATCACCTGGCAGCTTGGTGAGAGCTCAGTCATTCATGGGGGGGGGGGGGATCCTAAATATCATCCTCATCTGCCAAATTTGGATCTCTTAGCACAACGCTGCTCGGAGCCTCAGAGCCTCACATCCACCATCTTGGGCTCTCAAGCACCTCTGTGCAATTGGGTTTGCTGCCTGGTTTTCCTCTGCGACCCTAAGTGTACTAGCGCTGTTCCATTTGACCAGCCAGCAGTAGACCTACCCTCATTCCATTGTGATGGTTCCTTTTGTTAACAGTAATATGAAATCTACGAATTTACTGTCAGCTTTACTCTTTTTTGGACTTGGAAAAAGCCCTAGTATGCAGTTTTTCAGGTTTCAACTCTCCACAAGTCTTTTACGACCTACCACGCTAGCAGCAACTTTTGTTCAAATAACTGTCAGTCACCAGGAATTCTCCTTCCATGTGTAGGAATCCCTCCTAGTCAGGCCCACATCAGGTACAGTCTGAGGTCACAGGCATGTGTTTTTTACCAATCATGGGGGAAAGAAATCATAGGAAGTTAAATTGGATATATTTCAATCTGGTGTTTCCGGATCCCTTACTTCAGGATTTGCCAGCTTTCAATCTAACCAATCCAACTCTTGTTCATGTAGTCTCCATTCTGCATGTTTCCCATTTGTCTCTAAGCCCTTCTAGTGAGAACCTGAACATTCCTAACAGTGCTCTATTAAGCCATGTTATTAATTTTCTCCCATTTCCCATTGCATATGACAAATGTACAAACTCATTAGCTGGAGGAGCTACATCCGGTGGATTCCCTCACTTTTTGCACCCCTGCTATTAGAATCCTAGGTTTCTGAAATGTTTTCTAGAGAGTCCAAACACTAGATCAGTGTCTCAAATGCAGCTAATAGTCCATCCTTAAACAATCCTCTTACTGTGGTGATCCCTTCTGATTTACATTGCTTTTCTTTTGCCAAGTAAAACCCCAGTTGTCTTGGGGGTATGCAGTTTGACCTGGAGTGCCTTATGAAATAATCTGTGATAGCATTTTAGAGCAACCTGTGACAGCCAGGAAAGAGTGTGTGCTGTATTTGCGCAGAGTGCAGTAAGTAATAAGTTGTGTAACAGCCTGCTATGATAAGAGGCCATTCCATCACTGATTTTGAATAGGTTACAGCCTCCCAACCACCAGGCCACCCACTGTGTCTGGCATCCCCAAACGGCCCCGATCCACAGGGGGTTTCAGCTTCTCCAGCGCTAGTGTGTGCCTGCCCTCACAGCTAACCAGGTCTCCCAATAGTACATAAAATTCTCTGCAGATTTTCACCAGAATCAACATTAAAAGGTTGGCAAAATAGTACAGAAGACATGGGGAGTACTACCATTGTACCTAATGAAATCTGCCCCATCAGTAGTAGCGTTCTAGAAGGAGATCTGAGATCTCATGGCTGCTATTGCAGTCCCCAAGTCTTCACCCAGTTGATTTTGGTTTGAGTGATCTATTCTTATCCCCAGATATTGGAAGGCGATCTGCTCCCATCTAAATTCATCACTTCTTGGACCTTCCCTGTTGAAAACCAGTCTCCGTTTTGTGGGAAAGAAGGAGTATTCACCCAAGAAATACTCAACCTGGATACTTTTATGAAGTCACTCAATGTGTGGGTCATCAGCTTTAGGTTGGCACCCACATGTTTGATATGTTATCTGCCTACAGTGAGGCTGGGTGCAGACCCCAATCAGTGGAATGCCTCACTGCTGATCCTCCACCCTCAATCTGGAAGCAAATGCTCCACTGTGATGAAGAACTGCAGCAGGGAACAAGACAGCTGTGACGAGTCCCTCTGTCCACTTGGTAGGCGGCTGATATTAATTCCCCAGTGCACACTCTGGCTGTCAGGACAGTGTATAGTAATGAAATACACCTGGTTGTGGTACTCCCTATACCTCAGCAGTACTTGATGACATTAAACATCAGTGATTCCTGCCTGCTAAAGTCCTATTTGAAAATTATACAGTTTTCGATATCAGTTAATTTTCCTCTGCTAACCTGAGCGAGACAGAATACCATCTTTGACCATTAATGGATATTGGAGCTACAAATCAACCACATTTCACCAAACATCTCCACTTATGTAAAATCTTTAGGATTTATCCTTGTATTGCTCTTATGCTCTTCCTCCATGTTTACTGTACAGGTCTCCTGGCTATGTATGAACTTAAATTAATGCAAGCCTCAAACATTCCTTACAGACTATGTCAAGTCTGAAAGCACAGAATGCTAGTGCCAAGCCACATCGGAAAAAGTAAACAAAAAGAGAGAAAGAGAGAGAGAGTGAGAGAGAGAATGGGTGTCTTCTCAGAAGTGTGGTGGGTAGAAGTCGCACTACAAGCCTTCTCTAGTCTGCAAAGGATAATACCTGTCAATAAAAATGAATGTAACTGAGTTATACTATTACTCTTCTGTTTTGTAAGTAACCTATCTAGAATGAAAATAGGACCTACGGCCTGATTTAGAATTTGGCGCACAGAGGTAAAGCCGTTGGTATGCCAGGCAAATTTAGAGTTGTTTGCTGGACAAAACTGACATCTCCTAACATTGACAAGCACAAATTGAGAACCCAATTTCACAGTCCCCAGCAAAAATGCCTACTTCTTGGGGAGCATGGTTTGAAGCAAATAGACAACCCCCAGTTGAGGTTACGGAAATGCTGGCAGCCTAAGCAAAAGGAAGAACTTAGACTGCCATCACATCATATTAAACCTTCCTGTCCTGCCAATCCCCACCTGCCATGCTCAGGGATGCAGCAACTGATGAAACACTCTGGTGGTAGAACTCTCCTGTCACCCTCCCCTTCCCCTGGGTCACATGAGGAGAGACAGGGAAACCGTAGAAGCACACCTGGTGTACATGGAAAAGGCTGCATTAACGAAACAGGCGTGCGTTACATCATACAAAAACCTGGATCACAACTTCACTATACAGATAATGATCCTATAGAAAGTAACTACCCTTAAACCTCCCATAACATTTCGTTTTTAACATTACCCAAATCAAACCTCCTCTCCCCATCTCGAAACAACTCCCAATCTGTCAGATCGGATCCTGGAGACCTTGGCACTGAAGAAAGGGTGATCCATTCTCAAAGCCACCCTGCCAACAGTGAGATATCCCATGTTAGGAGATGCCCAAGAAAAGAAAACTCTTCTGGGTGCAAAAACCTCCAAGAAGAATCCAGAAAGGTTGGAGACACTGAGAAGACCAACCTGGAGCAAGGGCACAGGCAGAATAACTATTAAGAACTCAAGGAACTAATTAGGAGCATGAACAGAGAACGGATACATTTGTGACACACTCCTGACTAGGTCTGACAGCCTTAAATACTGTAAAATGACTAGGAACAGGAAACAACTACAGAAAGCAAATGGACACCATCTTGGATTGGGTATTCATCCATAGGAAACAATCAACGTGGAGTGACCATAAAGGAAAACCAATGGCGCAGCTGGTCCAGGACGCTGAAAAACTCAGCAAGAATGGTGTATCCTGCACCACCAGAATGGTCTCCCAACCTTCACTTACCCGCCAGACCACCTACCCTGCAGGCGAGAGACAACGCGCGGCTATCGCGTCTCGTGCGCCACCTGAGCAGTGTTTTACAGAGGCACGTCATGCTCGGTGTGAGGCTCGTTGTACCTGGAGCACGGCGTGCCCAGCACTATATGCCCTGAGTCCAGGCCTGTACCTTTTTTTTTAACAAATTCTGCTCTTCCAAATTCTGAACCCTTGCAGCTGAAATCCTCAACTCAAAGTCCCCACCACTCCACCTAAACTCTTCTTGAGGTGGTCTACCCAGTGAGCAGGAACACCTACCGTGAACCCACCCTAGTGAACACCAAAAACCTGCCATATAGAAAAACACTTCTTGACCACTTCCTCTATTTCCACAGGGTCCATCTGAGCCTCTGTTTTCATAGTGGCCCAGTCCTTCCAATTTATTCTTTTTCACCAACCTTTTCTCCCAGATCCTTTCAATGTCATTTCTTTCTCCCAGCACCCATAGTGTCATATGGCCCGCTGTGCTTCCCTTCTTTCTACTACTTTCCCCCACCCACACTCTGGGAATCCTCCCTGTCATCATCCACTTGTGTGCTCATGCTAAAAATGAAAAACCTCCTGCGCTAAAGTGACATGAGGTTTGGATTCTAATAACGAAATGGAGGTGATGATTATGACATATTCTTAACTGTAAACTCTAGCACCAACAAGAAAAGCAATACATAAACATGGATGAAGAAAGAATATCGTAAGTATGGAACCTGAGGTTAGTGCTCTAGTGTTCTCATAATATAGCTACCATACAGTAGCCAGTCCATAGTTTCCTCATCCTTGCAGAGTACAAAATCCTCCTCTTCTTTGCAATCCACAAAGGTTATGTTTGGGCGAATTGTTCCAAACATAAAAGCCGGAAAAACAGTTTCATCCTATAACACAGAAGAACAGAAGGCTGGAGATAAAGGCCCGTATTTATACTTTTTTTAGCGCCGCATTTGGGCCGCTTTTTGACGCAAAACGGCGCAAACCTACAAAATACAATGGTATTTTGCAAGTTTGCGCTGTTTTTGCGTCAAAAAACGAAGCAAATGCGGCGCTAAAAAAGTATAAATACGGGCCAAAACCTCTGAAGAAATCAGCTACAGGTCGGTAGTCAGATCCCCATCCTCTGTATACTGGCTATTGTATTCAAGTTAAACTGAAAGAAAAATGTAAATTGTAATGCCTCGGGAGGGATAATCTTTGCCTCCATGTCTTTAACAGAATCCAAACCTCCAGCCAGGAATGCAAAATTTCCATTCTGTTGTAAGACCGGAAGCTCAATTGTGACAAGTTCAAAGCTATGCAATTACAAAACCACATGACTGACTGGGTTGAAATAAAAGGTTTTAAAGTTGATTCCCTCAACCAAACTGCCGCTTAAAGAATGTCCTCCAGAGGACCAGCTGAAACATATGGTTTGGTTACCATTGCTCCTCTGACTGAGTGCGTTCCAAAAAGTCAAACACAATGGGCCCTTGTTGCCATCCCACTTCTTAGCCCACCAATTTCACAGCATTGCACCAACAAAAACTGTAGGAGTTGTGATTCTGGTTAAAACAGGGGTCCCACTCTCAGTGGTTATAGTCCACAAAGATGAACAGGAGAGAATTGTGGAGTTGTGAGGCACCATTTGTGGGCATTATAGTTTCAGTCTTTGGGCCCAATGACCATAATAAACCTTTTTTGCCCAGCTTTTTCAAACAGTGCCTAATTTTGCCTCCAACCAGCTTTTCAAACCTGAATTTGGTAGACATATGGCGACATCTACAGCTCTGCAATAAGGATTACACCTTTTTCCAAGGTCCATAAATCCCACTCCTGTAAATAACTTTTTTGATTGCCTCCCTCTTGGTTCCCAAAGTAACAGACTCTATGATAGGAACACAAATTCTATTAGATCATGCTCCAGTAACAGCCTTGCTCAACTTTTCACCAGCACATACATTTGCTCCCTGCTCTTGGAAAAATGAAAGAAACAGCATTCTGTGACCCGAACTATGGACCAATGTTAAAGAAGTCTTAAAGAATTATCTAAAAGAAAACTTCAAAAACTTCACAGATAATGTGTTGTGGCTACAATATGGTGTGCAGTAAAAACTGTTATGATGGGTGAACTTATTGCACACACCACCACTTTCATTAGACTGAGAAAGGAAAAGTTACTGAAACTGGAAAAATAAATCTCTAGGCTAGAGTCAGAACAAAAAAATCTTTGCTTCCAGGAAAATATACTCTCTCTTCCTCAAAGTCTAAAGAGAACTAAAATTACTTGTGACAAAGAGGCTGCCCATAAACTTTTGGAGACTAAGCATTTATACCATGACAAGGGCAATAAGGCCGACAAACTGCTTTCCCTAAAAATTAAACAGTTTTGTAAAATGAACTACATACAGGGAGTCAAAAGCTCATGAGGGAACCTAAAGACAACAGATCAAGATGTTCTTAAAACTTATGTACAATTTTACCAAGATCTTTACAAACAGGAACCTTCTGACCCTTTCCAATAAGAAGCGTATCTGAATGCCAAACATTTTCCAGATATTCGGGTAGATGCCCGACAGGAACTAGATGAATTGATATCTGAAGTTGAGGTCAGGCAGACCATTAAGATTATCCTCAGCAGTAAAGCACCAGGCTCATAAATCCACGATGTATGTAGCTCTTATCAGCAGCTAGAGTTTCTAAACAAGAATGTCAAGATTTCTACTAAGATCCTTATGCTCCACACTCTGAATCTATGGCCTGCAATAATTTCACCTTTTCAGATGGGTTTATCAAAGACAGGTAACCTGGTAATAAGACTAGACTAGCTGTCAACGCCATCAAAACAAGACCATGTGCAAATAGTCCTTCTCTAGCGTGATTCTGAAAAAGCATTTGACGGAGTCAATTGGGAATATATGATGAAAATCCTCTCCAAGGTTAACATGGTGCTTCGACTGAGAAATTTCATGCTGGCTAATTTTGACAAGCCATCCACTACAGTAGAAACAATAAGGATCTTATCAGATCTGATATTGTTAATGACGGGGGGCACAATAAGAGTGTCCTCTGATCGAGCGTGGATATTTGAACTTCAGTCTCTTAGTGAAATCATCAAACAAATTTTCCCATTGGTCGTATGGACCTTTTTTAGTTGACCTGAAGTGTTGTGGTGGAGCTAACATTACAGCTGAATTCCATTTCTGTGAAGCCAATAAGAATCCACAATGAAGGTATAAGGTTTTATTTTAGCACATTAATCCAGTCAGTATGTATGCAAACAAGCAACAGATTTAAAACGTATACCAATACGGTTTGGAGACTAGTGTGCCAGTAAGTTAAGTCATAATAAAATAAGATACAAAATGGTAACAGCCACATTACAAAGGAAACAGACTGATGCATTCAGGTGTTCCATAAATACATTTTCCCTTTCTAATCTAACCAAGGGATAAGGCGGAAACTTCTAAAGGGGGCACCTACAAGGGGAGCCCAGAAGGTGTCAGCATGAGTTTGAGCTTTTTTCCATTTTCAAAGATGAATGGAAAGAGTCCTCAGCATAAAGCTTTACACTCAGAGAAGCCCAGCAGAGATCTGTTTCCTCTCAAAGTCAGGATGAAGTCTGACTAACTATGACACACCAATTAAAAATACAACTAACAGCTTCCAGAACATCAATATCTCATTCCCACCACTGAGAACCAATTTTGTACCTGCATTCGAGAGGAGTTGACATACTCCCTAAGTTCCTATCTCCATACCATCAAGTGAACATCTGTTGGCCTTCGATATTGCATCCTCCTGGTATACTGTAAACAGGAGGCTTTCTCTCACCATCATTGCTCCGTGTTCGTTGCCTACTTTCTTCTCCCAGGCTTCACCATCAGCAGTCTAATACATAACAAATAAGCCTTTCTCTAACTAACGAGAAGCATGATACCGCACCTGCAAAGGAAAGAAAGCAGCATCCTGACAGCTTTAAAACAACCCTTTTTAGTTATGGCCTAAAGTCAAACTAAGTTAACTCAATAATCAAAATGGATATGTTACTGTATTATATATCAATGAAAACAACCAATAATTATGAAACATGAATATGCAATGAACATGATTACATCAGTCTATTAATCAGCCTAACACACTTTTAAGTAAATTCTTAGTGATTGCAATGGTCACATACAACTAATTCATTTAAATGTACCACACGCTAATAAACTTAAACCACACGTTAAATATAAATGTAGTACGTAAGCATACAAAATGTGTATAAATGTACACAGGGTGGAGCCTAAATGACACTGCTTCACCCGTATCACCCTCTCATTGCTTTAAGCATGGAACCCCTCCTACCAATGCTTCTGACAAATCCCAATATTAAAGGTCTGACAATGGGGATACCCAACTTACGATGGTGTTGCTCGGCAATGATACACCTTGATTTTTACTGCTCCCCCCAACTCCTTATAGGCCCTGAAGTAAGGACTCTATATTTTCCAGTTGGTACCAGGGTGTAATATCAACTATCTGAAATCAGGGGGCATAGGTGTAGGACGAGCAAAGGAAGAGACTTGAGATACAGTAATTAGGAACAATTTGGACTTGGCCTCGGACAACATACGCTACTTGGGTACTGTTCTCACATCTAATCTCTGAGACTGTTCTGAGTGAAATATACAACTTCTGCTTGATGTTCTCTAGAAAGATATATATCGCTGGGGTGCATTTAGATATCTCTTGGATTGGTCGCATTAACTGTGTAACAATTAATTTTATGCGCACACTTACTTTATGCTGCCAAAGCATTGTTGATCAGATTCCCTGGCATATCATTATAAACACAGATCACAGGATCAGATCACGGCATTAGTATTATACAGCTCTCCATTCACGGGCAAGCTGGATGCTCCTGATGCCAACAGATATATCGATGAGATTGGCCCAAGAAGTGGCAGTCTCAGCTGTTGCTGGAAAGTTGGTCTGTACAACCCCATTGAAACAACTTTTGTGGTTCCCACCATGGTCTCATAGACCTTTAGGCCTCTTGTGCTAGTTCACAAAAACCATGCTGCAGCACTGGAGAAAACTAGTAGAACAGAGGGACAGATGTACAAAGCTATTTATCAGTCGCAAACTGTGAAATGTGCTACTGCTAAATGGCCTTGCATCATGTACCAACCCTATTTTACAAGTTGTTAACCTATTACCAACTCGCAAAACAGGGTTTGCAACTTGCCAGGAGGAAGGGGCGTGCCAAGGGCTTCCCTTCCTATTAGCGAGCCACAATGATATGAGTGAATGTTTTGCGACTGGAATGTAGTCGCAACATATTCGCAGATTACCACCAACTTCGAGTTGGTGGTAACCATTCATAAACATGAACGGGTCCCCAAGGGTCCCCTTCCCCTTTGTGAATGTGGGTCCCCCACAGACCATAGCCTACTCTTAAAAAATGAAAAGAAAACGTCTAGTTTTTTTTTTTTAATAATGCATCCTCTTTTCCTTTAATGAAAACGGGCTTCATTACAAAAAAAACCTGCTTCATTGAAAAAGCAGTCATACACATGGTGGTCTGCTGAGCGCTGCCCATTCCCAATCGGTCGCACATTACGACCTGTCTCATGAATATTAATGAGGCAGATCCCTTGCAATCCATTTGGGAATCACAAACAGGTTTAAACACACTGTAGGTACATAGCAGTTTGTGATTTCCTAATAGCAAATCGCAAAAATTTGCTATTAGGGAATCGCAAACCTAAAGCTACGAACATCTGGCCCAGAGTGAGGCATTATATATCCCTCTCCCTATATTCCCATAGAGGGGAATCCACACTTTCTTTACCAAGTATGTCAGTTGGAAAGTTCTTCCAATGGAGAGGTAACACTGACCTGATACTTAAATACCTTTATAATGGTGGCTTGGTTAAATCTAGAGATCAATGTGCAATTGATTTTGAGTTTGGTATCACAGATATTTTTAGAATAACCCAATAACCTCACTCGGCACGATAGCCTGCAATGATGTTGAGAGGGTCTAGAGGGACAATCAACAATGAAGATTTTTTTACAGGACGGGAGTCAGAGAAAGCTATTTTGCATATCGATTTAACTATAGAGGTGTCCCCCACAGCTACATTCCATACTCCAAATATCAAAGCAGAGAAAAGATCTGAATCTAGACATAGACGAAAGCCAATGGATCACAATTTGGAACAACAGGGCAACCAAGTTGTCCACTTGCCCACAATTTAAAGAAAATGCATAGAAGGTGCTGTTACTTTGGTACTTGACCACTGATCAGTTGATAAATATGCATGGGGGTAGTGACGTTGTAAAGAATATAGGCCCTCATTTCAACATTGGCGGGCAGCAACAGCCGCCCGCCAAGTTGAAACCGCCAATGCAGCCGCACTCCCGTGGGGTCTATTTGGAGATCCCCGCTGGGCTGGCAGGCGGAAACCTGGTTTCCGCCCGCCAGCCCAGCCAGGGTCTTGGCCGCAACACAGGAGCCAGCTCCAAATGGGGCCGGCGGTGTTGCGGCTGTGCGACGGGTGCAGTTGCACCTGTCGCGCTTTTCACTGTCTGCAATGCAGACAGTGAAAAGCTCCATGGGGCCGTGGCAGGGGGCCCCTGCACTGCCCTTGCCAGCTGCATGGGCAGTGCAGAGGCCCCCAGGGGCCCCGCAACTCCCCTTTCCCCAAGCCTTTTCATGGCGGTTCATACCGCCATGAAAAGGCTGGAGGGAGGAGGACTCGTAATCCCCTGGGCAGTGCTGCAAGCAGCGCTGCCCTGGGGAATTACAACCGCCGGGACAAAAGTGGCGGGAAACCGCCGGGACAAAAGTGGCAGGAAACCGCCGGTCCCGGCGGTGCGACTGAGGCGCTTCTGCCACGGTCGTATTGCCCAAGTTTGTACCGCCAGCCTGTTGGCGGTACAAACTCCAAAACAGCCCTGGTGGTCTTTAACGGCCCAGGGTTGTAATGAGGGCCAAAGTGTTCAGGGATCTTACATGTGGTGGAAATGCCAGGAAATCTGAAAATTTGGGGGATGTTGACACAAATTCATGCTATTTTAGGAATTAGTCTGAATATGGATCCTTTAGTTGTATTGCTGGGCGTGGCTAATGATGATGGTTTCCACCGTATTAACTCTATGATAGGTAGACTGATTTCTCAACTATTACTTGGTGCCAGGTTAACATTTGCCCACAAATGGAAAGGGCTTGAATTATCCACAATGTCCAGCTGGTGGAACAAGGTATGGAATCTTTACACTATGGAGAGATTAACAGCAACCATCAGTGACAGGGTGTCACGATTTGAAAAAGTATGGACCTAGTTTTCAACATAAATGTCAAGATTCAATGCAAAAAGGTGGACTGCCCCTAGTGTTATTGGTGTCATCTGAGCTGTCCATCCCCCCTAAATGTCTAATTGACTAGGGTTGAGTGGACCTAGAAGTGTAGCTACCATTTCGAGCAAGGATGGTCAAACATTTTGCAAATTATTGTGGGGAAGCGTTGTCTTGTGGGGAGGTTAGAAAAAAACAGGGTGAGATAAATGCTGAATGAATAATAATTGTACATCTCTTAGTCTGCTATTCAGTGCTAGTTCTTACTCTGTGTTGGGGAGCAAGCAGACAAAAGGGTCTTGGAAAAAAGGTAGACACTTGCATACAAGAAAAAAACATTCCACCATTTGTACATGAAGCTCTTTTAGCCAGATATCGGTCAATAAAAAGATGTAGACACTTTAAATAAAGTTGCTAAAAAAAAGTGAAACAACAATGTCAGTTTCAGCCACCTATAATCTATCTGGCCCATCTAGCCAAAGGAGAATAGTGGCTTTAACGGTGTGTTGTAAGAGATCAGTAATTGAGAAGTGAGAGGAGGATGAAAAGGTTTGGTCTTTGTGACATTGCAGACATTAGACAGTGCATAACGTTTCGCAGTCATGAAAAGCAAAATAAAATATGGATGATGACATTCTCCTGGTACGTCTAGTCAAATGGAAGGTGATTCCCTATAGGGAAAAAGTTCTGTTATTCACATCAAGAGCCTTAACATCATGCACTCTTCTAAATGATAAGAAACAGAAGATGCATGGTTAATTTAGCTGACAATTGCTTTAATGAGAGGAAATTCATCATGTGGCCAAGCCAAAAGTAAATCTAATGCCATCTTCTCATCCCAGAGAGATAAATATCGTGGCTTTGGTGGAACCTTAAGACGGATTGCATCCAACACACTGCAAACCAAAAATGTTTAACAACTGATGACCTGTCGAAGTAATTGACTTATAGAAATTAACTATTCTATAGGCCTTGTATGAAACAAAGAGAGATACTATTAAATTAACTATGTTTACAGAAAGTGCATATGTGGGCTTAATCCATTCCACATACCAGTCAACACAGGTTGTCCAGGTGTATTTATATCTGGATGGAGTAGAAGGTGCCCAGGAATCATGGATAACTGACAACAACTGGGTAGAAAAGTCCCGGGACATGCCAGGCTGACCTGAAATTACCTACACAATTAGAGAAACAGGGCCCTGGACGGACTAGGTTCCGAAAATGTATTTGTAGTAGGCTGGCCTGTTTTGTAGTGGGTACCTAAGGTACTTACACCTCATACCAGGTCCCGTTATCCCTTATTAGTGAAATGTAGTCAGTGTCTAGAAGCCAGGCAGTCTAGGGGTAGCTGTAAGTAGAGCAGCCAAGGCTGAACTAAGAGACATGCAAAGCTCTTGCAATACCACTGTAGTCACAAGGACTTACACACAAGAAAGACAATACTCAGTGTTACCAAAAATAAAGATACTTTATTTTAGTGACACAAGGCCAAAAATATCTTAGAGGCTATACTCCCTTAGGAGGTAAGTATTATACATAAAATATACACTAGTAACCAAAATCAGGTAAGTAGTAGTCAGAAAATAGTGCAATTAGTGAAAATCACCATGGGCTACAATGGGCCTAGGGGGAACACAAACCATATACTAAAATAGTGGAATGCGAATGTCGGTTTCCCACCTAATGCAAGAGTAGTGTGTAGGGGGGCGCTGGGAGTGTAAGAAAACACCAAGGGTAAGTAAAGTACCCCACCCCAGAGCACAGGAAAATAGGATTAAAGCACAGCAAGTTTCCTCAGAACACACTAGAAGTAGTGATAAAGAATTATGCAAAAAACAAACAAGACTGCAAGACACCAACGATGGATTCCTGGACCTGAAGACCTGCGGAGAGAGGAGGCCAAGTCCAAAACCAGCTGAAGAGTCCAGGAGTAACAGGAGCCCATGCTAACCTGGATGAAGGTGCAAAAGTAGAACCTTTGGTTGGAAGAAAAAGTAAGAGATGCACCAAAGAAGACATCTGCGGGTTCCTGCTTGGTGCAAGAGATGCCCTACATCGAGTAGAAGAATGCAGGCTGGTTTTCGTCGTTGGATTCCGCCAACAAGCCTTGGATCACGCAAAAGACACGTTTGGTGGGAAAAGGTGCTAACTGGACCCAGGAGGAACCTGGGGGTCTCAACTCGGACTGAGGAGACAGAGGGGGCTCTCACCACCTCAGAGAGCCCTCAGAAGACCAGGCAGCACCCACAGGAGTCCCAGGACATGGGGATAAAGGAGTTGCAAATCACGGTCATCGCAGCACTACACAAAGGTATCCCACACCGCTGGAGAACAACTCAGGGAGCTGAGGGTCACAGGATAGAGTGCTGGGGACCTGGGCTACGCGCTGTGTACGAAGGATTCCTTGGAGAAGCGCACAGAAGCCCTAGGAGCTGCAAAGCACTCAGTGCACAGGGGTACTGTTTGGCTCGGGAAGGCAAGCTCTTACGTCCACCAAATTTGGCAGTTGGACCTTTGGACAGTCAGGGTCACTTCGGTGCAGCACCTGTTTTCCAAGACCTACGCTCCTCGTCAGGAGAGGAGACCCAAAGTACCACTCATAGCTGCAGAGAGGTGACTGCTGAAGCAAAGAAGTGACTCTGTCACTCCACAGGAGATTCCTTCGGTCCTTCTGGTGCAGGATGAAGACAGGCAGTCCTCAGAGTGTGCACGACCTGGAAACTGTTGTAGTTTCTGTCAGGAGCTGAAGTTACAGAGTTGCAGTAGCCTTCTTGCATACTTTGTTGCAGTTGTAGAGTTCCTGGAGCAGTTCTGTGGTTGATCCGATGGTAGAAGGTGAAGCAGAGGTTGCAGAGGATTCCTGCTGGAGTCTTGCAAAACCAAATCTGAGGAAAAACCCACTGGAGAGACCCTAAATAGCCCACAGAGGCCTCGGACAACATACGCTACTTGGGTACTGTTCTCACATCTAATCTCCGAGACTGTTCTGAGTAAAATATACAACTTCTGCTTGATGTTCTCTAGAAAGATATATATCGCTGGGGTGCATTTAGATATCTCTTGGATTGGTCGCATTAACGGTGTAACAATTAATTTTATGCCCGCACTTACTTTATGCTGCCAAAGCATTGTTCATCAGATTCCCTGGCGTATCATTATAACACAGATCACAGGATCAGAATTATACAGCTCTCCATTCACGGGCAAGCTGGATGCTCCTGATGCCAACAGATATATCGATGAGATTGGCCCAAGAAGTGGCAGTCTCAGCTGTTGCTGGAAAGTTGGTCTGTACAACCCCATTGAAACAACTTTTGTGGTTCCCACCATGGTCTCATAGACCTTTAGGACTCTTGTGCTAGTTCACAAAAACCATGCTGCAGCACTGGAGAAAACTATTAGAACAGAGGGCCAGATGTACAAAGCTATTTATCAGTCGCAAACTGTGAAATGTGCGACTGCTAAATGGCCTTGCATCATGTACCAACCCTATTTTACAAGTTGTTAACCTATTACCAACTTTCAAAACAGGGTTTGCAACTTACCAGGAGGAAGGGGCGTGCCAAGGGCTTCCCTTCCTATTAGCGAGCCACAGTGGTATGAGTGAATGTTTTGCGACTAGAATGTAGTCGCAACATATTCGCAGATTACCACCAACTTCGAGTTGGTGGTAACCATTCATAAACATGAACGGGTCCCCAAGGGTCCCCTTCCCCTTTGTGAATGTGGGTGCAAATTTTTTTAAGAGCAGGCAGTGCTCCCACAGACCATAGCCTACTCTTAAAAAATGAAAAGAAAACGTCTAGTTTTTTTTTTTTAATAATGCATCCTCTTTTCCTTTAAGGAAAACGGGCTTCATTACAAAAAAAAACCTGCTTCATTGAAAAAGCAGTCATACACATGGTGGTCTGCTGAGCGCTGGCCATTCCCAATCGGTCGCACATTACGACCTGTCTCATGAATATTAATGAGGCAGATCCCTTGCAATCCATTTGGGAATCACAAACAGTTTTAAACACACTGTAGGTACATAGCAGTTTGTGATTTCCTAATAGCAAATCGCAAAAATTTGCTATTAGGGAATCGCAAACCTAAAGCTACGAACATCTGGCCCAGAGTGAGGCATGATATATCCCTCTCCCTATATTCCCATAGTGGGGAATCCACACTTTCTTTACCAAGTATGTCAGTTGGAAAGTTCTTCCAATGGAGAGGTAACACTGACCTGATACTTAAATACCTTTATAATGGTGGCTTGGTTAAATCTAGAGATCAATGTGCAATTGATTTTGAGTTTGGTATCACAGATATTTTTAGAATAACCCAATAACCTCACTCGGCACGATAGCCTGCAATGATGTTGGGAGGGTCTAGATGGACAATCAACAATGATGATTTATTTACAGGACGGGAGTCAGAGAAAGCTATTTTGCATATCGATTTAACTATAGAGGTGTCCCCCACAGCTACATTCCATACTCCAAATATCAAAGCAGAGAAAAAATCTGAATCTAGACATAGACGAAAGCGAATGGATCACAATTTGGAACAACAGGGCAACCAAGTTGTCCACTTGCCCACAATTTAAAGAAAATGCATAGAAGGTGCTGTTACTTTGGTACTTGACCACTGATCAGTTGATAAATATGCATGGGGGCAGTGACGTTGTAAAGAATATAGGCCCTCATTTCAACATTGGCGGGCAGCAACAGCCGCCCGTCACGTTGAAACCGCCAATGCAGCCGCATTCCCGTGGGGTCTATTTGGAGATCCCCGCTGGGCTGGCAGGCGGAAACCTGGTTTCCGCCCGCCAGCCCAGCCAGGATCTTGGCCGCAACACAGGAGCCAGCTCCAAATGGGGCCGGCGGTGTTGCGGCTGTGTGACGGGTGCAGTTGCACCTGTCGCGCTTTTCACTGTCTGCAATGCAGACAGTGAAAAGCTCCATGGGGCCATGGCAGGGGGCCCCTGCACTGCCCTTGCCAGCTGCATGGGCAGTGCAGAGGCCCCCAGCGGCCCTGCAACTCCGCTTTCCCCAAGCCTTTTCATGGCGGTTCATACCGCCATGAAAAGGCTGGCGGGAGGGGGACTCGTAATCCCCTGGGCAGCGCTGCAAGCAGTGCTGCCCTGGGGGATTACAACCGCCGGGACAAAAGTGGTGGTAAACTGCCAGGACAAAAGTGGTGGGAAACCGCCGGGACACAAGTGGCGGGAAACCGCCGGGACAAAAGTGGCAGGAAACCGCCGGGACAAAAGTGGCAGGAAACCGCTGGTCCCGGCGGTGCGACTGAGGCACTTCTGCCACGGTCGTATTGCCCAAGTTTGTACCGCCAGCCTGTTGGCGGTACAAACTCCAAAACAGCCCTGGTGGTCTTTAACTGCCAGGTTTGTAATGAGGGCCAAAGTGTTCAGGGATCTTACATGTGGTGGAAAGGCCAGGAAATCTGAAAATTTGGGGGATGTTGACACAAATTCATGCTATTTTAGGAATTAGTCTGAATATGGATCCTTTAGTTGTATTGCTGGGCGTGGCTAATGATGATGGTTTCCACCCTATTAACTCTATGATAGGCAGACTGATTTCTCAACTATTACTTGGTGCCAGGTTAACATTTGCCCACAAATGGAAAGGGCTTGAATTATCCAAAATGTCCACCTGGTGGAACAAGGTATGGAATCTTTACACTATGGAGAGATTAACAGCAACCATCAGTGACAGGGTGCCACGATTTGAAAAATTATGGACCTAGTTTTCAACATAAATGTCAAGATTCAATGCAAAAAGGTGGACTGCCCCTAGTGTTATTGGTGTCATCTGAGCTGTCCATCCCCCCTAAATGTCTAATTGACTAGGGTTGAGTGGACCTAGAAGTGTAGCTACCATTTCAAGCAAGGATGGTCAAACATTTTGCAAATTATTGTGGGGAAGCGTTGTCTTGTGGGGAGGTTAGAAAAAAACAGGGTGAGATAAATGCTGAATGAATAATAATTGTACATCTCTTAGTCTGCTATTCAGTGCTAGTTCTTACTCTGTGTTGGGGAGCAAGCAGACAAAAGGGTCTTGGAAAAAAGGTAGACACTTGCATACAAGAAAAAAACATTCCACCATTTGTACATGAAGCTCTTTTAGCCAGATATCGGTCAATAAAAAGATGTAGACACTTTAAATAAAGTTGCTAAAAAAAAAGTTAAACAACAATGTCAGTTTCAGCCACCCATAATCTATCTGGCCCATCTAGCCAAAGGAGAATAGTGGCTTTAACGGTGTGTTGTAAGAGATCAGTAATTGAGAAGTGAGAGGAGGATGAAAAGGTTTGGTCTTTGTGACACTGCAGACATTAGACAGTGCATAACCTTTTGCAGTCATGAAAAGCAAAATAAAATATGGATGATGACATTCTCCTGGTACGTCTAGTCAAATGGAAGGTGATTCCCTATAGGGAAAAAGTTCTGTTATTCACATCAAGAGCCTTGACATCATGCACTCTTCTAAACAATAAGAAACAGAAGATGCATGGTTAATTTAGCTGACAATTGCTTTAATGAGAGGAAATTCATCATGTGGCCAAGCCAAAAGTAAATCTAATGCCATCTTCACATCCCAGAGAGATAAATATCTTGGCTTTGGTGGAACCTTAAGATGGATTGCATCCAACACACTGCAAACCAAAAATGTTTAACAACTGATGACCTGTTGAAGTAATTGACTTATAGAAATTAACTGTTCTATAGACCTTGTTTGAAACAAAGAGAGATACTATGAAATTAACTATGTTTACAGAAAGTGCATATGTGGGCTCAATCCATTCCACATACCAGTCAACACAGGTTGTCCAGGTGTATTTATAACTGGATGGAGTAGAAGGAGCCCAGGAATCATGGATAACTGACAACAACTGAGTAGAAAAGTCCCGGGACATGCCAGGCTGACCTGAAATTACCTACACAATTAAAGAAACAGGGCCCTGGACGGACTAGGTTCCGAAAATGTATTTGTAGTAGGCTGGCCTGGTTTGTAGTGGGTACCTAAGGTACTTACACCTCATACCAGGTCCCGTTATCCCTTATTAGTGAAATGTAGTTAGTGTCTAGAAGCCAGGCAGTCTAGGGGTAGCTGTAAGTAGAGCAGCCAAGGCTGAACTAAGAGACATGCAAAGCTCTTGCAATATCACTGTAGTCACAAGAACATACACACAAGAAAGACAATACTCAGTGTTACCAAAAATAAAGATACTTTATTTTAGTGACACAAGGCCAAAAATATCTTAGAGGCTATACTCCCTTAGGAGGTAAGTATTATACATAAAATATACACTAGTAACCAAAATCAGGTAAGTAGTAGTCAGAAAATAGTGCAATTAGTGAAAATCACCATGGGCTACAATGGGCCTAGGGGGAACACAAACCATATACTAAAATAGTGGAATGCGAATGTCGGTTTCCCACCTAATGCAAGAGTAGTGTGTAGGGGGGCGCTGGGAGTGTAAGAAAACACCAAGGGTAAGTAAAGTACCCCACCCCAGAGCACAGGAAAATAGGAGTAAAGTACAGCAAGTTTCCTCAGAACACACTAGAAAACGTGATAAAGAATTATGCAAAAAACAAACAAGACTGCAAGACACCAACGATGGATTCCTGGACCTGAAGACCTGCGGAGAGAGGAGACCAAGTCCAAAACCAGCTGAAGAGTCCAGGAGTAACAGGAGCCCATGCTAACCTGGATGAAGGTGCAAAAGTAGAACCTTTGGTTGGAAGAAAAAGTCAGAGATACACCAAAGAAGACATCTGCGGGTTCCTGCTTGGTGCAAGAGATGCCCCACATCGAGTAGAAGAATGCAGGCTGGTTTTCGTCGTTGGATTCTGCCAACAAGCCTTGGATCACGCAAAAGACACGTTTGGTGGGAAAAGGTGCTAACTGGACCCAGGAGGGACCTGGGGGTCTCAACTTGGACTGAGGAGACAGAGGGGGCTCTCACC
Source organism: Pleurodeles waltl (assembly GCF_031143425.1). Lineage (NCBI taxonomy): Eukaryota > Metazoa > Chordata > Amphibia > Caudata > Salamandridae > Pleurodeles > Pleurodeles waltl. The sequence continues at coordinate 491,099,325 of NC_090449.1, read as the reverse complement.
ACTTCAGAGAGACCTCAGAAGACCAGGCAGCACCCACAGGAGTCCCAGGACACGGGGATAAAGGAGTTGCAAATCACGGTCATCGCAGCACTACACAAAGGTATCCCACGCCGCTGGAAAACAACTCAGGGAGCTGAGGGTCACAGGATAGAGTGCTGGGGACCTGGGCTACGCTGTGTACGAAGGATTCCTTTGAGAAGTACACAGAAGCCCTAGGAGCTGCAAAGCACTCAGTGCACAGGGGTACTGTTTGGCTCAGGAAGGCAAGCTCTTACGTCCACCAAATTTGGCAGTTGGACCTTTGGACAGTCAGGGTCACTTCAGTGCAGCACCTGTTTTCCAAGACCTACGCTCCTCGTCAGGAGAGGAGACCCAAAGTACCGATCATAGGTGCAGAGAGGTGACTGCTGAAGCAAAGAAGTGACTCTGTCACTCCACAGGAGATTCCTTCGGTCCTTCTGGTGCAGGATGAAGACAGGCAGTCCTCAGAGTGTGTACGACCTGGAAACAGTTGCAGTTTCTGTCAGGAGCTGAAGTTACAGAGGTGCAGTAGCCTTCTTGGATACTTTGTTGCAGTTGTAGAGTTCCTGGAGCAGTTCTGTGGTTGATCCGATGGTAGAAGGTGAAGCAGAGGTTGCAGAGGATTCCTGCTGGAGTCTTGCAAAACCAAATCTGAGGAAAAACCCACTGGAGAGACCCTAAATAGCCCACAGAGGGGGATTGGCCACCTAACCAGGTATGGACCTATCAGGAGGGGTCTCTGATGTCACCTGCTGGCACTGGCCACTCAGACGCTCCCAGAGTTCCAAGACCATCCTGAAAACAAGATGGCGGAACCCAAGGACACTCTGGAGGAGCTCTGGGCACCACCCCTGGGGTGGTGATGGACAGGGTAGTGGTCACTCCCCTTTCCTTTGTCCAGTTTTGCACCAGAGCAGGGACTGGGGGTCCCTGAACCAGTCTAGACTAGATTATGCAAGAAGGGCACCATCTGTGCCCTTCAAAGCATTTCCAGAGGCTCTGGGAGGATACTCTCCCATGCCTGTAACACCTATTTTCAAAGGGAGAGGTTGTATCACCCCTCTCCTAAAGGAAATGCATTGTTCTGCCTTCCTGGGATTGAACTGCTCAAGCCCCAGGATGGCAGAAGCCTGTCTGTGAAGTGGCAGCAGCTGGGGCTGCAGTGAAAACCTCAGAAGACTGGTATGGCAGTTCTGGGGGTCCATGGTGAAGACCCCAGGGTGCATGGAATAGGCCCCCAATACTAGAATCTTATTTGTGGTACAATTTCCAGTTCCTGGACACCTCAAAAGGCCATATTCCAAATTACCATTGTGAAGCTACACATATGTATTGACATATATGCAGTGCACATTTATAATGGCGTCCACGCAATCACGAAGTCTGGGAAAATGGGCCTGGACGACGTAGGGGCACCTCTGCTAGTGCAGTGGTGCCCTCACACACAGGTACTATGCACCTAGCCTTCAGGGTCTGAAGGTTAGATATATAGGTGACTTATAAGTGACCTGGTGCACTGAAAATGGCTGTGAAATAGTGCTTACACTATTTCACTCGGGCTGCAATGGCAGTCCTTAAAAAGTGTTTGTATGAGCTCCTTATGGGTGGGAAAAGAAATGCTGCAGGCCATAAGGATCTCCTGGAACCCAATGCCCTGGGTACCTAGGTACCATGTACTAGGGACTTATAAGGGGGGTCCAGTATGCCAATTTGGAGTGGAATACTGGGTTACCAGTATGTAAGTACAAATTTGGAATCAGAGGGAGCATAAGCACTGCAGTTCTGATTATCAGGACTCCAGTGACACAGGCAAGCATACTGACAACATAGTAAAACATACTGACATACAGGCCACAAACTATGAGCACTGGGTCCTGACTAGCAGGATCCGAATGAGACAGTAAAACACACACTGACAAACAGGCAAAAATGGGGGTAACCATGCTAGAAAGAGGCTACATTCTCACATTATTAATGAATAATACACTGATCATGCACAGTCGGGGTGCCTGCACAATAATGTTAACTAGAAAATAAACTATAGTGTAAAATCAAATACAGGATTACAGGTTTAGCAGGAGGGGAAAAGGCCTCACTTCCCTCATGCTATCAATATATTTGACTGTAAATATAATCTAATATATGGTTTGAGGACAAAGTCCGAGGTCTGGAGACTTACGTGTAGAGTAAAAGGTGTTGAAACAGGCAAGGAACTTGAAGGAATCTGACTAATTGCAAGCGGTTTAAAACGTTTAGAAAAGAGCCTAAAGTTATAGTGTTAAGAAACCTTTTTGGTAAGGGATCGGGTCCCTTTTAAGTAATCCTGGTGGTAGGATGGATTTTTCAAGCATGGTGTAGAAACAGTGTCGGGTCTGATGTATGCGGATGACTCCTTGGTATTTCTGACGTGTCCTGAGAGATTAGTGTTGCAACTGCGTAAGGGATTCAAATTGTTTGCAGCGGGTTTAGGATACCACACAAGGGTCACATCGGAATTATACCCATTAGGCAGATTAGGGCACATAAAGGCCGCTCTTCCTCAGGGATTGTGACTGCAGTGGGACATGGACAGGTTATGGTTATTGGGAATCTGGGTGACACGCTGTCCGATAGAACATTACCTTTTCAATGTGGGCAGGATGATTCATCCATTGTATGGATTTTTGGAAGATGTTGCTGCTCTCCATATTAGTACGGATCTCCCTGGCCAAACTGATGTTCCTACCACGCTATCTATATGTATTATAAAATGTAATGTGTCCAATCCCTACTTCCACATTTGCTCAACAAGACAGGTTGCTGTGTGTCTGGTGTGGGCGGGAAAACAGTGCCAGGTGAAACTGGAAATGCTGAAACTCCCATAGCGAGAGGGTGGACTAGGACTACCAGATTTGTTCCTTTACTATGCTGTAATGCAGCTTCAACATGCTGTACACTGGTTTGATGGTGACCTGAAATGGGAGGAATCACTATTAGCAGGATCATATGATCCCTACACACACTTCTAGAGGTATTTATAATTGGGACAATACTCCCAAGGTCCTCTCATATTTAATCCAACAGATCACCTAGATATGGAATAACTTGGTCTGCAAAGTTTTTCACAAGCCACCTTTCGCAGAAGGCACGCCTCTCTGAGTCCTGAATTAATTCTCAGCCATGCTAAAAAACATGTCCTTTACCAGATGGCTTGAGAAGGGATATAAGCATGCAGGCAATCTTTACTTAATCAACCAATTCATTTAATTTCCTCAAGCTCAGGAACAATTTGAGGTGGGAACGAGTAAAGTTTTGCAGTATACCAGGCTGGCCCACACTGCCCGAGTGATGTGGACCACGGTCCTAGATAAGCTACAGGAACATGATGTTATATGACGATTGTTCGACCTGGCAGCTGTAGGCGCCGGATTACAGATAGGGGTGGTGAGACGACCCGTGCCAAAGATTACTGGAGTGCTCATTGCCAGATGAGCTGACTGAAGCAGAGTGGAAAAAAGCATTGGCAAAACCAATAGCGTGTGCCTACTAGAGCTATTGGCTTTTTCAATGTCTTTAGCCATATTGTACTTCAACTTCAGGCCTCAAAAAACTCAGAAAAATGTTACCAGGACTGCAGGTCTAGTGACTTGAATAATCTCTGTCTGTAAATGACATTATGCTACCAAATTATGCTTTCGGAATGTAATTATTAAAAGTGAGAGTTTTAACATATGAACTGAGAAACATTCTTATCTTCTTCCTAAGGACAATGCTATAAGTGAACTAAGAGGCAAGTCAGGGGTCATGTGTACCCTATATGTGGGCTAGATTTATATTATATCTGGATCAAACATTTGGTATATTCATTCAAACAAAATATTTTTTTTGTACAGAAGATATGCTGAACTCACATATTTGAAGGTGCTTTTGTATGTAATAATAAAGAAAAAGGTGACTTACTGAAATGAAATATTTGCTGAGGATCACACAATATCTAGTTAGGTCATGTAGATTGTCCATTGAAATGGCAACACACTTTCACACTTTCACATTGACATGCAGTTTTACTGATACAAACAATAATGTGTGAAAATCAGATTTCAACAAATATTTATCATCTGCACATCACCAACTATTCTGATTTGTTTTGCTCCTATTAAAATCTTTGTTTCCATCTCACTTCAGAATTAAAAAAGTGATTTTTAACTCGTGAAATATATTTTGAAATATTTTGTACACTTAATTTACAAGCTATTTAAATGTTCTACACTCAGCATTATTGTCAAACAGTTCACTTTACAAAATTCTCTAACTTTGCAGTCAGAGAAAAAAAAGTAAATACCAATCTCCAGGATAGAATAAGCAGCAATTTATAAGACATAAACTGGCATTTGACCTTGGTCTTTGAACACAAAGCAAATGTGACAAGATAAAAACAAGATTTAAAGGCATCTTTATTGCTAATTCACTTTCTGAATGAAGAAAGCACCTATTCTTTGCCAGGTGGAGCTTTCTCGCCAGATCGGACCTGTAGATGCTAAAAATAGGTAGCCTTGATCAAATTTATTTGTGATAACTAGTGGGCGAGAAGATTTTTCAAGGCCTGAGCAGAGGTGCTGTACTACATGGCCAAAAGTTTTCGAAAAAAGTACTATGAGATACTATAGCGCTTTTTTTCTTATGGCGGATGGGTGGGATAAAGCAACATAAACAAGAGGGAAGGTATATAGCAACACAAGTTGGAGAGTATAAACCAACCCGAACAATGGGAGTTGGGAGGGAATAAAGCTACACAGACAATGGATGGGGGAGGGGGATAAAACAACACAAACAACGGACTGGTTGGAGACAGGAATAAAGCAACACAGGCAACAGAAATAGTACCTGAATCACAGCACAAGCAGAAGAAGTACACTAACAAACTAAATCAATCAATACTGGGTCCATGCTACAAATAAAAAGAACAGGAAGTGACATCAGTAAGCACTCGCCAATTAATAGGCAGCAAATATGAGTGAAAATAAAGGTAACGAATGGTAAGCAATGGGCAGGTGCAAAGTCCCTTATAGTAAAGAGTACATCTCGCAGGGATAGCACATGCACTGTCGGCAGGCTAGACCTAAAAAGCATGTGAGCAGGTCAGACAGGTGTTTCCCAATTGTATATTTAGGCTAATCAAGTTCAATTTCTTTGCATAGAACATGCGTGACCACCAGAATGCTCTCTAAGATATACTCAGCAAGCCCAAATGTTTGTGGTAGATGTGGACTAGCTTCGGCTGACTTTTTACACATGACATAATCCTACCAGCCACTGGTAAACGTCTGGAGAGATGCGACATGAGCCTTATTACACAGAGTGGGGGTGGTTCTAGACAGGACTATAAAACTGTGCTTATTTGGAATACAGTAACAACAAAAGGAAACACAAATAGAAGCACAAATGTTAGCGCTTTGCATGGTGCTAGAAACACGCCAAATAGCCATACACTGGACTACACCCCGAGCTCGGGAGGTCTGAAAGAAAGATTTGCTGGGGTGGGCACTTATGAACGAACAACACATTGAACTCACCCTTAGAGATGGCAAAGTTATAGGGGTCTTGGTAACCTGGGGGTAAATGATTACCAAAATAATGGACCCCAAAAAATAATAGACCTCCCTGAACGATTATTGAGAGAGCCTTGTAATTAGAACTAAACTTAACAGTCGAAAGTCATAGGCACTATTTAAAAGAAAAAGCCACTCAATTACTATTATGGTCTATTATGATCGTACCCCCAGAGACTGCAGTTCGGTTGCACATGTACATTAATTCATGTTTTTGTAACAATTTTCCTAAAATGCTAATAGCTATAAATGCAAAAAAGAAAGAGGGGATGGCAGGCCTCAGACATCCACAAACCTTTCTTGAAATGCACTGGACCAGAGTGAAGAGGTGCACCTGAGGAACTCAAGGGGCTACTGACTACAAAGCCCAGACTACATTTCCATTGTTTGCCTGCAGTGAGTGGAGGCAGGACTCGCCTGTTTAGCTTTACTAAAGGCGCTCATGACCCCAGTGGCCCGTCTGACCTATCACAGACAGAAAGAGGCTGGGCTGGGCCACCTTTGGTACATTGTTTGTTGACTTTGCTTACACCTATAAAGAGAACGGAGTATGTGTTGGAGGAGTAAGACCACTGACGTCCAACCCATGTGTACGTGCTGAAGATTTACATCATCTCAGTGCTAATTCTCTTCCTTTTCCGAAAAAGAAAAAAGACACAACACAAGTTAATTGATAAAAGTGTAAAAATGCCTCTGACATTAATGTGCTTTCAGATCAATATCAGGACTGCTACCCTGCTCAGACTGGTGGTATGCACATTGCTAACTATATAGTTTCCTTATAGGATAACCGTCTAACAGACTTGAAAGACTAAGGGCCTGATTTAGATACTGGTGGACGGGTCACTCCGTCACACCTGTGGCAGATATCCCATCTGCCGAAATCTAAATCCCATAGCACATAATGTGATTTACATTGTGGGGGACACGATATCTGTCACTGTTGTGACGGAGTAACCTGTCCGCCAGTATCTAAATCAGGCCCTAAGTCAAGCAGATGATTACAATTGTTATGGACAAACTGATGATTTATAAGGCACATAGTAAGCTCTGAACCCCACTGTAGCCTGTGGACCCCACTGCGGTACCCTCGAACATAGATCCCCAGTTCCAAACTCTGCGGCTCTGACCGTAATGTAACACCCTCTCTCTGTCATCCGTTTTGCTTCCTGTCTGTCCTTGTCCTTGTACTATGGGGCTCATCTGGCATACTCCACCACTGTAGCTTGTTTCCCTGCCCTACGCCTTACTTGGGAGTTCTGTGTATAGCAACATTGCTTCCCACTCTGGTCTGTGAGGATTCTAAAGACGCCTTTTCGAAATGGGGGCATGTGGCCATTACTTGTACAGTAACTATTTATTGTTTTGATGCTAACTAGATGACGTCTTCCAGAATCCATACACGTATACTTTTTCAACCTTGTTTTTTCTCTTATATGACAACCAACAGAACTTAGTACACAGTATTTCGCACTTCTCACAGTGCACCTTTGCCTCTAAATCCTGTAATGTTTTAACTTGTTTGCTTTGCTCTATTTTGAGCTATATACATGTGATTCTAAAATCTGCACTGTTTTGTACTACTTGCCTTATCTTGCTTTCCTGTGACAGGATACCTGACTCAGCATAGGCCATTGACATAACATCGCGTGACCATGGATCTGGCAGATCACTAGCTATCGCTGTGTTACACACACCACCCAAACCTCAGAGATGCCACACTTCACCCAATCAGTACGCAGTGAACAGAAAGTTCCTAAAACACTCAGCACACCCCTTATAGGCCATAATTGGCCATCATCATCTACTCATCAGCATCTTCCATACAACAATACCCAACACACAAGATCATTTTTATTCCATCTACAATCTTCCTTTTCTGTAACAGAACACGCTACACAAGTGTTTCCAAACTACCTACTGGTGGGTCGTGAGCTGATTTTTAGTGGTTCGGGAAAGTTCAAGCAAGAAATAAATAAAGATGCCTTTAAGTTCTATATTTACCTTGTCACATTAGCTGCTCTTTAAAGACAGAGGTCAGATGTCAGGCTATGTCTTCTGACAAATTGCTGCTTATTTTTTCAACATGGGGACCGGTGTTTGCAACCTCACTTTGTAATCAGTGAAAGAGAAGTAACAGGAATTATGTGAAAATCTTGCTGATGTACAGGGAGTGTGAAAGGAAAGGCTGTAGGATGTCATTTTTTGTAACAAACAACAAAATGTAAATACCTGTAAATGAACTGTACACGTCCAGCAGTTAGGAAAACAAAAATGAAGCACATTTTGTGTATTTTTAAAGTGTAATGGAAAGAAAGCGTTTATGGGATCAAAACAGTTCAAGACAATTTACTTGTTGATGCACAAATGTTAAATATTCACTGAAACTCGATTTCCACACATTATCATTTGTGTGCGATTTAGTGATCATTTCAAAGGAAAATATGCTGTCTGTAAATGTCAGTCCACTGCCACGCAATGCTTTAGTGACATTTCCAAAATCCCCTGCCTCATACCCATGAAAGCTCGTTGAGGCGTGGAACGTTTGTTGTTCTAAAAATAGGATTGTAGTTCTAAAACGTTTGGGAAGCACTACGCTACACAGACCCTTGACACCTGCATGCACACAATGCACCAAAGCCATATATTTGGCAAACTGCTGCCAACTCAATAGTATTTTCCCTCATCACAACAACACATATACTAGAACTATTTAGCTAAAGTTGGCATGAATATATTACTTACTCACCCTAACATTGTATCATGATTATATACCAAACTGCCATGCCTTTCTAAAAAAACAAACTGTACGGACAGGGCAATGGATAACACAGTTCAACAAAAAATGACAAATGCTTTAGCTTACCCATCGGTATGCATGTCGCTCTTCAAAGATTCTACTCTGAATCTAACTCATTCTCATGAATAAGAAGAAACCATTAGCAGACGAGACTTGCAGTAAACCAACCTCTGCTAACCAATCACACATGACCAAACAATAATATAGAAAACAACAGGGGAGCCTTGAACTGCGCAGTAATGGTACCCAGCTCATGAAAAATACCGTAATGGCATAAATACTGAAGGCAGGTGCTGATACACAAATGCTAATAACATAACATTTCTGCCAAACATTGGCATTGATCTCAGTGTGAAAGTCGTCTAGACTCAAAACCCAGTCATTGCTTGGCCCATCTGCTTTAGTAAACTAGTAAACAAATCTCTGCTAACCACACACGACCATACAATAATACATAAAACAGCAAGAGAACTGAATTATAAGGATGGCCTGATTAAGAAAATGCTACAATGCTATACTGCAGACAGATGGCGCTATACAACTACTAACAACATAATATTTCAAACTTGGGCCTCGTGCTCTGTGCGAGAGACTAGCCTGGACTTGGAGCTCAGTCATTTCGTCTTGAGGTGGGCATCGGCCTCTGTGTTAAGGAGTTGTATGAACTGGAAGCGACAAGCCCAGTAAAATCCTGGTTCATCTGCTTTTGTAAACTAGACTTGTAGTAAACACATTTCTGCTAACCACCCACGACTAAACCGAAAAACAAAACCCTCGATTAAAACCTTGAACCGTATAATGGTGCCCAGAACAAGAGAATGCCGTAAAGACATACTGTAGAGAAGATAATAATGACAACATTTCAGCCTGACCTGGACATTGTAATCAGCGTGTAGTAGTAATCTGGACTCCGCGCAGACAGTTCTTGTCCGTCTGCTTTAGTGAACGAGGCCGATAGTAACCACATCTCTGTTAACCACACACGACCAAACAATAATACCTATAACATCAAGGGAAACCTAAGAATTGTATTATAATGCTGCCCGGGTGAAGGAAAAAGCTATAATGCCACCAGAAGACAGTTGACGCTATAAAATGCTTATAACATGTCTGCCTGACTTGGGCGTTGTGCTCAGGGTGAGAAAGCCTTGTCTGGACTCTGAGCCCAGCCAGTCCTTGGCCCCTCTGCAGTGAATCTTCGAGGCCTGAGGTTTGGCTTTACATGGCGCCATTTAGTCAATCTGCCTATTCACAGCTGTTTTAAAACTCCCAGTCCTACAGAGGGCTCCTTCTGAAATTTTCAGCAAGATGTTCTGGACCAGATAGAAATGTTTGACGATCCCTGCAGGAAACTGTTAGCTTTGTGAACGGCTTGACTCTCCAAAGTAGAGTTATGTGATATGGGTGCAGTCTTTCAGCTCCTATTTGAATATATGTTAGATGTATCTTTTAAAGAATAGCTTGCACTGGGTGCTCGTGAAGAGCACACGAGCACCCGGATGGTATCCTGACGCTGCTGACAGATAGCGCATGTTTTTATTACCTTCTCAATGGTACTCAACCTTCCCCCCCCTCATCCTGCCTTTGGGTCAGCATTTTTTTAACTGTATATGGCTCTTCTCTATTAGGCCTTCTTGCAACAGCTGTTGTTGTCAAGTTACTACAGGTGTAGTGGAGTTAACCACAATTTACAGCCGAATGTGTTGTGGTTTTACGTTCCACGACCAACTAATGAGAAGCTGATCTTAGACTGATACAGGGCACAGTTGCCTCCCATTCTGCATTTCCTTTATTTTCACATTAGATCTGCAGTACACCCTAGAACGAACGAATTCATACAAACTTTAAATTAAGGAGTGTAAGGTGAGATGCCGAAATGTTGTACATGAAACTACATAGTATAACACAGGCTCCCTCACTTAGGGGCACACACCATATGGTGCTGCTATGGGCATTCATATTTATGCCACATGGCCCTCTGAATGGTCTCACCAGAGGTGATTTTGGATGTATTCTAAAGCATTCTTGATTCACTTATCTTTCTATCGTAGGGTGTGTTTGGACTGTATGCCGAATCATTGGCATGTTAGTCTACCAGCCTGTATGATCTGTAATTGATTTGACATTTTGAGCACCATACTGGATTATTCACCTCACCTTGAACCTTAGAGCACTTTTGCGGATATACTATTGAGTGTGTATAATTCCTGTGCGTTGGTGTTACACTATAATGTTTTACATATGATAAAGTGAGAATGACTCTAAAGTTGTAATTTTCCTAGCCCTGATGAAGTCATTGGGTTACACCTATTTGACGAAACACGTTTGCTGGAAGGAGAACATGTTGAATAGATCAGTCAAGATTTGACCATGGAACTCTGGGATCAAACATTGATCACTGGAGTGGACGTATTAGTTCTTTAAGCCACCTGATCTGGCTTCCAGACTAACTGAGCAGTGAGGAGCTATGCTAAGTTGGTTTACACAGGCAGGCATGGTGGTAAATTAGGCAACCAGTATAATAAATCATGGAAGTGTCACTCATCTGGGTCTAGGTGAACGCATTCCATGAATCTTTCAGTATTGCTGCAAGGTCTCAGAATGCTCTTGTAAATCAGCTCAAAAAAGCTGAAAGTGTATTGTTTTAAAATATTCCCTTACATTCTTTACTATCCGGTCCCGGTATCTAGAAACAGAGAGGAAGTCAGGAGCGAGGTTATCGCCATTGAGGATGATGGACCAGCCCCTGCGGGAGCCTGACATCCAGAACCGTTCTGAAGTTTAGTATCCTCCTCCTGGTAATACTGGTGGGTCTGGCTGGGGCTGCTTCACATGTGCGCGCTACTGTTGCCCAACAGGTCTGGTAATGTTGCATGTGGTGCTCAAGCCAGATAATTAGGAGAGGAAGAGATGCTGCCAGCTGTGAAGCGGAAGTCCAGAGGGCGGTCTTTTGAGAGAGCAATTGCACAGAGGAGGAGACGACAGTGCGAACCAAGAAATGACAACGGTCCCCAAGACGGTAAGCATGGTATGCTTTCTCCAGCCTTTGCTCCAAGACTGTGTAAAGTGCAACTATAAAGTGAACTCGCCATTGAGACTGCTGATAAAAATACTGCCTTTTATTGCAACACCTGCAGTAGAGGCATCTGAAGGCTGGGCAATCCTTGGGATTCCAGGATAAAACCTGAGCATTTCCATGCCAACACGTTATGATCATGAAATTGTCCAAGAAATTGTGTTACCACTACTTTTTCTCCTCTCCACATGCCCTTGTTTCTTGCACACTATGTGCTCTGTACTGGTGGACTGCTGTGGACTCTGCAACTGCAACAAGGAAACGAGGAAGCGGTGTGCAGCCCCCAGCCCAGGTGCACTTGTGCCCCACAGTTCCTCTATTTCGTGTGCCTGCCTCCCGTTGGTGCTCCCAAATGGCTCCTGTGATTCGGCTGTGGTGGCAGTTGGTGGTGTCCCAACTCTCTTTGCCTCTTGCCACTTACTGGTTTCTGCTACATTGTGCTGATTATGCTGGCTTGCGTCAGGCCGGCCTGAGCTAAGCCTCTCCCCCTGCCGTTGCTGTTACTCTCCTGCTGCTGGTGGCAGAGGCCTCTGTTGAGTATGTTGAGATTGCTGAGGTTGAATAGAGGGTGAAGCTTTTTGCTGGTGAAAACGTTGGGAGGCAGGACCAAGACACGACACAAGGTTTGTCCTGAGTGAAGGCAGCCCTGGTAAGGCACAGGGGTAGTGTTAAGCAACAGTTACCTATGAACCTAGTTGCCTGTCTGGCTCTTTAGGGAGTTTGGGGATTGTGTTACTTTATGGCCAGTACCAGATTTCTGTATTTTGGCCATTTTTCCAGATATGTGGTTACATTTTGGATTTGAAAATTTCTTTGAACTTCTGCTTACTCTGAGACACACTTTGTGTCAGGAATCCGCAGATAAAAGTGAACAGGTGTGCTCCACAGCAGGACCATTCAGTGCTGTTTGTTTGGAAGGTTTAGTGATCTGGGAATAGGGTCAATTTGATATTATGCATACTTGCTTTCAATATCAAAATGGCAATCAGGTCTTGATGGGTTCAAGAGGAGCTTGGAACTCTAAAGAAGGTCTGACATTTTATGATGAGACTGGTTCCTCTAATTGTAATTCTACTGATATCCTAATACCAGAAAACCTTATAGTGCAACCTTGAACAAACCATCATTCTCGAAGGACAACCAATCTTTGCCTAGGAAATCAAGCCAGAAAACATTTCAGGATTGCTGTGAACTTGTTTCGTTAAACCTGGCCTTCTCTAATGACACTAATTAGAGGCAACTGTTAATTGTAATAATTCAGGAACCACAAATAAGAGAGTGTTTATGGTTGCTGCCCAGCTAAACCCTATTCCAGCTACTATTTCCCTGTCTGTTTATACCCCGACATTTTTTCAAATAGTATCAAAGAGTCCAATCCCCTACATGGCAGAGACGATATCTCAGTAATAAGTGCTGCTTGACTCCCTCAATGCAAGACCCATTTGATGACCTGGTTTTCACGAGGATTTGGACTTTATATTAGGGAAAGAACTGGATCAAATGAGGAAGTTAAGTCTCAGCCTGACTTTCAGGGGGTCCCCTCGAATGATCAACATCTTTCAGGTGCATTTCTATTTATTGTGTCTTAGTTGCTATCGGCACACTCAGTGGTACTTTAACAGACTGGACTGGTACAAATGGTTTTAGGATGTTGTCTGAGTAGAGGATTTCAATGATCTCCTACACTTGTTACCACAAACAATTGCAACTTGTTTAAGCAAAAATAATGTACAGAACCAAAAGAACTATCTATTGCGGGGTAATTATGAGGGTTTACCCTCTTCTGTTTCTCCTTTAGAGATTAACAGTAATAGACTCAAGGCTTCTGATAACTCTGGGAAAGAGTCAAATCAGTCAAAAGGGTTATCCCTGGAAGGGTTAAGACTCCCGATAACTACTCTGAATCAGCTTTGAGTACTAATTCATCATCTACTTTAGAAAGCGAGCCAACATTACTTTGTAGGCTTTCAGCCACATATGAGGAAAACAGGACTAAATAAACTGGGGAAACTAAATATTTTAAAAGTTAAGTTTAATTAGCTTTGTTGTAGGAGAAGTCAAATCTAAACTTTTCCGTATTTTTGAAGGACATTGTGGTCATAAGTATTCTGTCACCTCTTTGTGTCAACCGGCAAAAGTAGTTAACCCCCAGTTAAATCAGAGTTTTCACTTCAAGGACACTGCAATCCCTTAACTTATCAGTTAACACAAGCTGCCATGAAATTATGAAATGCACAGTGCCAGTTATTAGCACAACCAATTTTACTTTAAATAAAGAAACGTAGCCCATTTCAAAGGTCCTTTTGAAGGATAACTTTACTGATCTACCTTCTATCATTTTGCCTTCTACCAGTTCTTCATCTCAAGAGGCCGTCGGAAGTCACCTCTCATTTATATCTGGCTCCTTATCTGAAGCATAGGGCAGTTTCTAACTTTTCAGCTAGTACAAGCCATCATAAAATCATGCAATTTGCAGTGCCTGTTATTAGTACAGTGAACCCTATTTTAATTAAAGATACTCAGCTTAATTTGAATGTCCCTTTGAAGGACTCAACTGATCTGCCATCTATTTGTGTGCCGTATATAAAATCCTCTAAAACACCTCTTTTAAATCCGCTTATGGAGTTTTCTAAACCAGTCGCTTTAAATTCTAACTCTGGGATCAGAAATGAGGCAACTCAATCACTTTTGAACCTGAATGAGAAGCTGCCAGTGGTATATTTGAACGAACTCTCAGAAAGTAAAATTGACAAATTGACAAATTATCAATCCGGAACGGTCCATAAAAGTAATACAAAAGTTAATCATGTACCTATGGATAAACCAATAAATCCAGGTTCTATTTTGAATTGATCATCCACAGGCCCACCAATCGACAACCAGATGTCTAATGTACCTTCACTGGATTCTTCTTTAATTACAGCATTACATCTGAATTATATGCTTCTCAACTGTAATGTAGATTCGGCCTCAGCACAAATTGATTTCTGCCGCAGTATCAGTCTCAGGGAAGACATGAAATTCTTAGTAGGCAAAACATCCTAAGTCTATTGCGGGAATTTACTATGTTTTCCCACCTGAAATCAGAGGCCCTATTGTTGGTAAAGTTCATTGTTGATGCAGAGACTGGGAAAGAGTTTACTCGTACAAGTTTGTCTTTGATTCTATGAGCAAATTTTATTTAGGGCATTGGTGATTATAGGATAATGATAATTTGAAGCTCAGGGTCAGCTCGTTCAGGAGTCCGGTGATGTGGTTCACGGATTCTTGGAGGCAAAATTTCTAGCAAAGTTTTAAAGGTTTTGCATACTATATTAATATCTGCTCTTGGAATATTGCCACCCTAAATTGTCATTTAAATCAAGCGGTGAGGATGTTTTAAATTTTCTATCTGCTAACCATATTGTCTACCTTCAGGAGTCTTGGCGAACACAAACCTGCTTTATCTAAGTCTTTGAGGTGTTTGAAGTAAATGCAATCAAGAATAAAATGGACAGGCCTAATGCATGGTTACTCACCCTAATCAATTTGAACTTAAAGCTCAAATATTCAGCTGTGTTATTTACATCTCCTTATGTATTGGCTATGTGGAATGAGTATTTAGATCATTCAGAGCTTTTGATTACTAATATATATCTTCCACCTTCTTTACTAAAGATCTTTTGAGTCTTTCTTATTGTCTGTCTTTCTTAGAAGATCAGAAAGAAATCAGCAAACACACAATGGTTATAATTTCTGATGATTTTAAATCAAGCCTCTTACATGAAAGCACTTTATCACTGATAAGGATTCTGAAGACAGTTTTTTTGGCATTACAATTTTTAAGTTCTGTCCTGACTAGCAGAAATCTATTGACAAACATTTTGATTTTTTATGTTTTGAGCTTTTGTACATTAAATGGGAGGTTTTCTACCCATCAACCAGCAAATCATACTTATCAGTCAGGTGGTCACATGTCTATTTTAGATTACACCTATGTACACGTCACAGATTTTGATAAATGTCAGAACTTTAAGATAGGGTATAGAAAGAAAAGTGACCATCATCCACAGTAATTGACTCAAAGTGTCGAATGAGGAGTTACATAAAGGTAAGCAGCCCGATTCTCTAAATATTGAAGAGATTTCTATAAGATCCGTTAAACAGAAATGTCGATCAGTGTACAGATTATAACAGTTGTGAGAATATCCTCTGATTAACCCAGTTCTACTTAACATTCTGAGGGCAGTTATAACCTTGTTGCATTGGAATGGAACTACATGGTTCCATAATTTAATGGTTACTAATAGGTTCTGAACAGGATAAGAAATATAATTTGGGGGATTATCATATAAATTATAATAAATGGAACACTTATCTTACTGAATTGTATGGCTTCGGTGTTCAATCTGTAATGAAGGTGGACAGTATGTCTGCAAGTGCCATAGGTGAAACATCAAATGCAGAGGTCATATTGATACTCTCTCAGCTTAAAACGTCTCTTGCCTCTGGCCCTAATGGGGTCTGAACGCTATATCATAGAATAATGTAGTAAACTGGTCTACACTCTTAATGTCTCCTTATAATCCTTTTTTTAACTCCAGTATCATTCCTTTATAGCAAAAGGCTCTATTTTACAACCCCTTTGTAAACAGGGTCTCAAATCAGAACCCAGCAGTTATCGGATGTTTGCGTTACTCAATGCTGATGTCAGCATTTTTAGTAAACTATTAATAATGAAATTAGCAGATTCAGCGAAATGCCTTTTGATAAATCCTCCTCATCAAACTGGTTTTAAATCAGAGTTTTCAACAATGGATAACACGGTCGCTTCAAATTGTTTGGTAAAAAACTCCTTTCCTATTAAAAATAAAAAATTGCCTGCGCTATAGACTAGTCAAATGCATTTGATATGATAAATCAAAACATATTGTGTTCAAAGTTGGCAGGCTGAGGGATTGATAATACTCTTCTGAATTTAATTATAGAACTGTATTTGGATATCTGGGGTCAGGTTAAAGTAAATGTTAAAAGAGGTTTGACTCCGCTGATTAAAACGATAAATGGATTGAAACAAGGATGCATGTTAACCCCTCCGTTATTTTCTCTATAGCTTACTGATCTTTTAACAATGTTAGATAATGAAGGGGACTGTCCAAAATCGGTGCACCGCAGAATACTGTATCTGGCCTACACTGATGATTTTGTGTTAATTCTCCAAAACCCAGATAGGTCTTCCATGCCAGTGATTACAATCGACTAAACAACTTAAAAATGAAATGTAGGAAGATCCAAATTTTGTGCTTTGCGAAGTGCATGAATAGTCTAGATTTGTGTGGAGATATGGAACAGGAAACCACAGTGGCTTGCATAGCAGGGCACTGTTTTCTTTATTTAACATTTGTAGGCATGCCTGGAGCAGACAAGATGATACTTGTCTGCAAGGAACACAAATGAAAAGAGGAAGAAAAGGGAATAAGGGGCAAATGGACATTATGAGTCATGAGCTGGAAAGTCACAGATGGTGGTAATGAGCCCCTCAGGAGCAGGTCATATGTTTTTCTATTGTATTTTTATAAGAAAAGAAATGGTACACTATCTTGGTAATTGTGAGACATGTGCAGGGGATGGACACAACAGAAGGATTCTCCAAATATCTAATCAAGACAGTTACTCTTCAAATGGCTAAAATGTTGGCTTTTCACAACTTTCATTTTTTTGCCCAGTCAATACCAAGTCAATGCCCAACTCATGTTCCCCCACCCAATCTCTTTTTTGAGATTACTCAAACATTTTCTTATATGCATTGGTCTGCGATTCAGCACTTGTACTTCTGTGACAAATTTGCAATATCTTATACTTATAATCAAATTTTGTCTATTAAGTAAATAATAATAATAATAATAATAATGATAAAGCATTTGTAGAGCACACAGCTGCTCCCAGAGAAGCGTTGTGGTGCTAGTAAACAAGGACTGCCCTAAAGAACAGAGTAAGAAACTGAGCCCAAGACTAGGCACTAAACAAATGGTCTTTAAACCTTTCCTCAAGATCCTTTCTGAGGGAGCAAACTGTAAACTGGACGGCAGTGAATTCCATAGTTTTGCCATTAAGAAAGTGAAGGATCTTCCTCACAGTCTAGCCCTATTGATCCTCGGAATGGAAAGGAACCTCTGTGAGCTAGGCCTGAGAGATCTATTGTGGCTGTAAGCCTTGTGTCTGCATCTCAGGTACAGAGGTCCTTTGTTCTCAAAAGCTCCATCTGTGAAAATTTGAGCCTTGAAACTGATGTGGCTGGCCACAGGGAGCTAATGTTGCTGGCGAAGGTGAGCAGACACTGATTGCCGCATCAGAACCTTGAGAATGAGGCGCTCAGCGGCATTTTGTGTTATCTGCAGTCTGTGCAGAAGCTACACAGGCAGTCCCAGGTAAAGATTGTTAGCATAATCTAATTTGGCGATGACAAGGTCATGGACAATGGACTTGCGGGAGGCCACAGGCACCAAGTGTAGCATCTTTCGCAAAGATTTCAGCATGGCAAAGCAGCCAGCCGAGACCACCAAGACCTGTGGTTCAAATGACAAAGCTGAGTCAAATTTGATGCCCAAATTTCTAACACAGGATGAAGAGGAAGGAGCGAACCCCAACTCAGATGCCCACCTACCAAGAGGATCCCAAATCTTGCTCGAGCCAAAAAAACTACTTACATTTTATCAGAATTGAGCTTAAGGCAGCTGTTGCCCATTCAGGCTCCAACTGTCTTGAGGCAATTTTTAAATGACTTAAGGACGTATGATATTATCTTTAAACCCCAGGATTCCACCAGCTTAGTCAAGGATTTTAAAAAGTGTGGGGCTCAAAGTGGAGCTCTGTGGCACCCCATACTTGAGAGGTTTGGGATCAGAGAGAAAGGGTGAGAGAAACACTGCCTGAGATCTGTTCTCCAGAAATGAAGTGATTGAGGCCAGCGCATTCTCTTGAATTCCAATCCTTCCAAGTCTGTTCAACAGGATGCGGTGCAAGACCATGGCAAAAGCTGATGACAGGTCTAAAAGAACGATCATAGCTGATGCACCCCTATCAATGCTGAGTTTCATGAATTCAGTGACCTCAAATAGAGCGGTCTCAGTGCTGTAATCTGATCGAAATCCAGACTGCCTATCATGCAGGAGGTTGTTGGATTCCAAAAACCAATAGATCTGTTTATGGACTGACTTTCTCAGCATCTTAGCCACCGGAGGGAGGAGGGAGATTGAGCTAAAATTACTTAGCACTGATGCAGATTTTTGCTGTACTATGCAAACACGATCATGGGTGTGCTTCATGACATACGCCTGTCTCACACATAGTGGTATTGCTCAACTAGGAGCTACTTTTGTGGTGGTGAGAGGCTACTGACTTCATCAGGAGCTAAACAACATGAGCGTGGTGGTAGTGATAACGCATCAAAACCTTGACAATTTCTCTTACGAGGAGACACGTTTTAGGCCAATGAATCTTTTGACCACGTTTGGGAACTTCCCAGAACGAGAAATCTGTTTAGCATTGCAATCAATAGATAAATAACCTCATCAATATTCACAATAACTAATCAATCAAACTAATCAATAAGATTTAATAAGAATAAAACACCAATGACATTCCAGCCATGAATAACCACACAAAACTAGTAAGATGTAGGATATATATTCCCTATTAGTTACACACTAGTATCATATTTATTAGTCACAATATCAATAAGCACATCAAAACCACTATTACTTGGCAACTCGACTAAGACTTTATCAAAGCACAGGTCATGAACATTAGAACAAAACACAACGTTAACATGAGTCAACTTTAGCAGAGTATCATTAGTACATTATTCAACAAAGCAAGAATTCAGTCATTTGTCTATTTGCATCCGATATTAGTGAACTCCTTAACTAACCTCGAATTAGCTTCAGCATGTTGGGCTTCATGCAAAACAATTTAACAACATGAATTTGGAAAACATCTAACTATGGTCTCTATCAAAAGAGCAGCTGGTACCTAGAAAGAAAAGCCAAACAGACAATTACAATTTATCATCTGATAGTTACCCATCTGAATGAGTCAGCATGCAGGATCAGTCTTCGTCCTCAGGACATCAGTCGATTCGCCATCAGCCAGGATAGACAGGTAAGTCTCAGTAGGGCATAGTATGAAAAGATTCTTCCCTCATAAGGAGGAGAAGTGCATCTCGGACAAGGGATAAGGTGAGGAGGGTTTAAGGTATAAGACAGCTAAAGACAAAGTCTCTCAGAATGGCAAAAGAATGATGAAGAATGGCTTGATAATGGCAGAGTAATAGCTCAGTAATGGCAAGGAAGAATGGTTGATTTCTCTTCGGGTCACGTCGTTATATCAAAGTTGTTGAACAAGTCTCTAATTTCACATTGGGCAATAGTTGGTGCATCATTATCTCTGTCCAATAATCCGTCACACACCTTACTAGAATTTTCACCTAACACAGTTCTCATGCAGTTGAATGGCTCCTGTGATTGACGTCTTCAGCGGGTTTAATGTCAGGTAAGAAAAGTTACACTTGTCGCTCTAATCAGTAGTTCCATTGTCTTCTCCTAGTCCAGGCAACCTTGCACCTGTTGCGAATTACACTGTTGCATTCCGCAAGAATGTCTCCATGAGCAAGTCAGGTCTCATGAGAAAGAATTTACTACAGCTACACACATATCTCTAGCTTCTGGAAAAGTACAGCAGTGTGTCCTTCAGGAAAGTAGCACATTGCACGTTAGAAAACACAGTTAATATGAGACCAGGCAGCTAGGCCCATACCCTTACTAACTAAGGCCTAGTGATTAATTTAGCAGAACCTAATACATAAATTCTTAATACTAATACAAAATCATACATTAGTACATTGTTAATTCATTATTAGTCAGTTTCATTAATCATGTATACATTGGTAGCCACTCCCCGTGGGCACATTTCAAACGTGTACATTATTGTTCTTCTATGCGGCTTCATTACACATTATAATGCAAGCTTTTCATGTTAATATTAATTCTAAAAGTCACACTCCAACAGTAGCAGCATACCATGCAGTAGTAGTGAACAGGTCCTTTTTGACCTGCATCACTGGAGTGAGGCCTACAGGCTCACTCACTTTTAAATTGTTCTGCTGCTGTGTGCCTGACTAACCCTTGACCCAAATAAGATTGGTGTGAAGTACTGTGCAGCGGAGAAGTGGTGTATCTGTGTTGGGTGTATGTGTTCCTGGGAAGAGTGCATTACAGGGTTAGTGCAGCACTAAGCAGTGTGTGCATGGTGAATGCATGTGCTGGATGTATTATGTGCCTATGAGTGTACAGTACCTTAAGGATGTAGTGCTGTGTAGTGTGGGCAGGATAAATGGACGTGCTGGGTGTATCTAAGCCTGTGAGTGGTACAACACATATGTTAAATGCATATACTGGATGTATGTGTGCAGACGAGTGGCATAATTCATAAAGAATACAGTGCTTGGCAGTGTGTACATGTTAAATGCAAGTGCTGGGTATATGTGTGCCTCTGAATGGTACAGTACATGGAGGATACAGTACTCTGCAGTGTGCGTATGCTGCATAAATGCACTTGGTGAATGTGTGCATGTGAATGGTATAATAAATGGAGGGTCCTATGCTCTATTTTTGGAGACTCGGGCATGCATGGTGAAACATGGAGAGGAGGTAGAGAGATCCCCCAGACAGATTTGTGTACTGCTACAATCTTGTAAGCTGGGTGGGACACACAGGACATACACTGGGGAGGGGTGGACCAGGCCTCCTTTGTACACTTCAAAGAGTGCTCTTCGATTCAGTCAGAGGTCACAAGGAAGGGGCCTGGGCTCTTCTCTGGAAGAAGATGGGGATGATAAGAGAAGTATTGTTGGGGACACTTGACTAATCTTTTGGTGCACATATTGCTGTGCCTGACATCCAGGTGTGAACTCTATCCTCTCCCAAGGCCTATTTTGTATGACTGTCAGCTTTGGAGACACTTCTGCTATGACCAGCTGCTTTTCAAGAGGAAGAGGGAGCAAAGGTCTGGACACTTCAAAAGATGCAGAACCCCAATATATAACTTCAAAGACTGAGAGGGTCATTCTGACCCTGGCGGGCGGCGGTCGCCGCCCGCCTGGCGGGAACCGCCAAATGGCCGCTGCGCGGTCAGAAGACCGCGGAGGCCATTCTGGCTTTCCCGCTGGGCCGGCGGGCGACCGCCAAAAGGCCGCCCGCCGGCCCAGCGGTAAAGACCCTGCAACTAGGAAGCCGGCTCCGAATGGAACCAGCGGAGTTGCAGGGGTGCGACGGGTGCAGTGGCACCCGTCGCGATTTTCAGTGTCTGCAAAGCAGACACTGAAAATCTTTATGGGGCCCCCAGGGGCCCCACGACACCCGTTACCGCCATCCTGTTCCTGGCGGTAAAAAACGCCAGGAACAGGATGGCGGGAAGGGGGTCGGAATCCCCATGGCGGCGCTGCATGGAGGATTCCCTGGGCCAGGGGTAAACCGGCGGGAAACCGCCGGTTCCCCTTTTCTGACCGCGGCTTTACCGCCGCGGTCAGAATGGCCCTGGAAGCACCGCCAGCCTGTTGGCGGTGCTTCCGTGGTCCCCGGCGTCGGAATGACCCCCTGAGTCCCTAATCCCATTTAATGTCTGGAAATGGGCTATAAGAATGTGGGACTGAGACCCCCAAAACTGTTGTCGGCAAAACAGCAAGACAGGCTGTGTGAGGAGGGGAAGCTATGCAAGGCTTCTGTGACCAGCCTGGGGGCCAAGGCCTCCTACTCTCCCTGCCTTGTGAGGGGGACATCACCCAGGGAATCGAAGACCACCTGTCTTGGAGCCTGGAGCACCAGCCGCAGCCTGCTTGCCAAGAACAGTGTGCCCTGTGAGAAAGAATAGAGCGTTAGAGTCAGAGAGGTCCAATGGGGATCCCTTTTGAGTGCATTCTCTGTGCTAGGTGTTAGGAAACATCTGCTGCACCAATCGGGTTATTGCTCATGTGCACAACAAAGTCTGTGACCCCTGTAAGACAGGAGAGCTCTGTCGTGAATTTAGCAATGTTCTTTGCTGCACCAATCAGGCTGGAGGCTGTGTGTGGTATCAAGCCGGCGATCTTGTATGCCAGTAGGGGCCACCAGACAAAGATTGCCATGCGGAAAGGGGCTGTAGCCCTGTCAGTAACCCACAGAAATTCATTCCTTAAAAACATTGCTCATCCTAATTACACATGTAAAACGTCTCTTAATACCATTGATATCTAATATCAAACACTTAAGCTAAAAGATTAATTTTATAATTTCACCCAATGCCCCACCAGTTTCTTAATATACTATAATAAGTCTTGTCACTTCATTTTGTCATATAAACAGCACAGTCCTCCTTGTTGAGAAGGGTGTTCCTGCACTTCTCCAATACCCTGAGATGTTATTAAAATACAAATGTCTAAAAAGTGCGGAGTGCATATGATTTAAATACCTGGACGATGAACAGAGGTCCTATTCATGGCTTTACCTTCTTCCTTCAGAATTTTTCAAAATGTTACAAATAACGAAGGATATGGCCCACTTAAACATACAACAATTGTACTCTAACATTTCCTAATCCCTACCATACAAACACAGGAGCCAGCCGGTGGGCTCCTAGTGACAATCAACCAATGCCCAGAGATGTTAGTAAGATGCAAACATCTGAAAAGTGCAGAGTGGAAAAAAAGAAAAAAAAACTTAAACAAGGTGTGGTGATGTATTCAAAACTTTGCCTGCTTCCTTCAAGAATTTCAAAAATCTTACAGATAACTGGGGATAAACTCCACTTAAACATGCAACAATTGCACTCTGGAACTTCCTAATCCCTAGCATTTGGAGCACGGGAGCCAACAAAAAAGCTCTCAATCACCTCAATTCCTTACAAATGCACACTACATACAGTAATGATTCTAATTTATACTTGCGTAATCTACAGTGCAATTCTTCTGAACCGTTCAAGTGGCCATATTTGTAGGCTTTTAAGGGTATAATTACACACCTCAGTCTGATTAGATCTTTTTTCCAACCTAGTTGCATGGGGCTAGATAGATAAAGCGCCTTCCCAGGAGACTGACAGAAAGTGCTACATAAATTGGTGTGAGCCTTTGTGGCCAGCTCCAGTCTATCTTCCTTTGTGGATCTCAACCTTGTGCTTTAGCAACTTAGCTTGTTGTCTTAGAGGCAGATTTAGGCTAATAATTTAATTGACTCCCACAGCAGAAATAGATTTGTTGGTGTATTCCATCCACTACTTGCTATTTTGCATGCTTGACTAGATCAAACTTCTCAAGAAGCCAGGGGGAGCTGCCTTAAGCTTTCTGTAAAAATTTAGAAACCTAGTTTTCTCCATGATTGTTTGCTTACTTAAATTGAATTCTAATTACATTTGTGAAGACGGGGATGCATCCGGGAGCTGCAATAATCGTCTGTAGTATCAGCACTGTGCTTTAGGTAGCCAGGGGCCAAGCCTGCCCTTAAAGATCATCAAGCCATATTCCAATGTTGGAATTTTCTTTGAATCTATTACTCTGCAAATTGCAGTCAAATCTAAGTTATTTGTTTCAGGAGTTTCTGAAAACTGATGCACATAGCTATCGCCATACCTTTAATGGATTTAAGTTGAGCATGGTGTGAACCTCGCAAATTAAAATAAGCTGGAAACCGGCTCGATTTTGGTCTGGTCTAATACAAAGCAACTTTTCCTGACTTTATTTCTCCTACAAACCATCATTTTAGTCTTGGAGACATTGATGGAAATCATATTTCCATTGCAATAATGTGACAGGGCATACAGCAATCATTGCATGCCAACTGCAATGTCATCAAAGAGGATAGTGTCATCAGTGTACTGCAAACAATGCAAATGTAACCCAGCTAACTTGGGTGTGAAAGTATTGACTCCTGCCAAAGCACTATTAAGGTCTGCTAAATATACTGTAGATTAAATAGCAAGGGGGCAAATATGCATTCCTGTTTCAGGCCTTGAGTGGTCCAGATCTTTTGCGTCACTCTGTTCTCTAAGACCTTAACACTTACCCAGGTTTTAACATACAAGCTTATGATTGCTCGCAGCAGTGCAGATGGAATACCCCAGTTAAAAAGCTTTTGCCACAACCTTCCCCTGTCCAATTTATTGAGGGCAGTTGTATAATCAATATAGGAGGCATACAAAGCTGGACCTTGCTTTGGATTCACTGCCTTAATCAATGTGGAGAGTGTAGGAAAGTACCTTCTTTCTTGGCATGGTTACCCCCATTTTCTGTCTGATGTCAGTGTGTTTGACTGTGTTCTCTGGGATCCTGTTAACAAGGACCCCAATGATTATGCTCTCTCTCCCAAAAGTCTGTATTTCACTCACAATTGGCATACTGGTGCCCCCTTATAAGTCCCTAGTATATGGTACCTAGGTACCCAGGGCACTAGGGTTCCAGGGGATCACTATGGGCTGCAGCATATATTTTGCCACCCATAGGGAGCCCATGCAAAGGCTTCTGCAGGACTGCCATTGCAGCCTGACAGAAAAGGTATAAGCACCTTTTCATTGCCAATTTTACTGCACCAAGTCACTTATAAGTCACCCCTAGAGCAGGCCCTCCACCCTGAGGGCAGGGTGCAAAGTACCTGTGTGTGAGGGCACTGCTGCACTAGCAGAGGTGCCCCCACAAACTCCAGGCCCATTTTCCCAGACTTCGTGAGTGCGGGGACGCCATTTTACGCGTGTACTGGACATAGGTCACTACCTATGTCCAGCTACATAATGGTAACTCTGAACATAGGCATGTTTGGTATCAAACCTGTTGGACTCATACCCTGAGGCTTTTGCACGCATTGGTTGTATGATTATATGCACTCTGGGAGTTTCTTAGAGGACCCCCAGTATCGCCATTTCAGCCTTCTGAGGGTTTCCAGGCAGCCCCAGCTGCTGCCATCTAACAGACAGGTTTCTGCCCTCCTGTTGCTTGAGAAGCTCAAGCCTAGGAAGGCAGAACAAAGGATTTTCTTTGGGAGAGGGGCGTTACACCCTCTCCCTTTGGAAATAGGTGTTACAGGCTGGGGAGGGGTAGTCTCCCCAAGCCACTGGAAATGCCCTGAAGGGCACATTTGGTGCCCTCCTTGCATAAACCAGTGTACACCCATTCAGGGATCCCCAGTCCCTGCTCTGGTGCCAGACTGGACAAAGGAAAGGGGAGTGACCACTTCCCTGTCCATCACCACCCCTGGGGTGGAGCTCAGAGCTCCTCCAGAGGGTCCCTGGGTTTTGCCATCTTGGTTTCAAGGTTGGCAGGGAACTCTGTGAGCATCTGAGTGGCCAGTGCCAGCAAGGTGACGTCAGAGCCCTCACCTGATAGGTGCTTACCTGGTTAGGTGACAAAACTCTCTTTGAGGGCTATTCAGGGTCTCTCCTTTGGGTGGTTCCTCAGATTCGGATTGCAAGACTCCAGCAGGAATCCTCTGCATCCTCCACTTCGACTTCTCACTGAAGAAACTGTATCTTGTCCCTCCAGGAACTCTACAAGCTGAAACAAAGAAGCAAGAAAACTTCTGCAACATTGTATCCCCAGCTCCTGCCAGCAACTGCAACTATTTCCCGGTCGTGCATCATCTGAAGACAGCCTGTCTTCAGCCTGCATCAGAAGAGCGAAGGAATCCCTCTTGGGTTGAAGGAGTCACTCCCCTGCTTCTGCAGGCACCAACTGCGACGACGATTAGCTGTGTGAAATCCCTCTCCTGCTGAGCTGCGTGGATCATGCATCACGGGTGGTGGACTGAAGTGGTCTCGACGGTCCTCTCTTCCAGCTGTCCCACTTTGGTGGAGGTAAGACCTTGCCTCCTCATGCAAGACAGTACCCCCATGCACAACGTGTTTTGCAGCTGACAAGGCTTGTTGGCATCCTTCCGCCAAGTCCTTCATACATCTTGAAGCTCCTGCCCCAAGCAGTCTATCCTGCGATGCACAGCTTCATGAGTGATTCCCCGGTGGCGTGGGAGCCTTTGTTGTAGTGCTGCATGGGTCTATTCTGCAACTTTCTTGTCTCCGTGCTGTGGGACTTCTGTGTGCGCTGCCTGGTCTTCTGTGGGCTCTCTGAGTTGCTGAGGGCACCCTCTGACTCCCCCTGCTGGGTAGAGTCCTCCTGGCCCTCTCTGGTCCCAGGCAGCGCCATTTTCCGCTAACAGCTAGCTTTGCGTGTTCCAAGGCTTGTTGACGGACTCCTATGACGCAAACCTGACTGCAATCCTCCATATGGTGTGGGACATCACTTGCACCCTCCAGGAACCTGACTTTGTATTCTTGGGTGCAGTACTGACTTTTCTTCTCCACCGGTGCTTCTCCTTTTGCACTTTCATCCGGGTTAGCAGGGGCTCCTGCTCTTCCTGGACTCTTCTGTGCTTCTTGGACTTTGTCCCCTTCTTCCATAGGTCTTCTTCTCCAGGAACCCACTGTTGGTGTTTTGCAGTCTCTCTTGGGTTATGCATAATTATTTTTCTCGTTTCTATGTGCGTTCTGGGAAAGTTACTGTGATTTACTCCTGCTTTCCTGGTCACTGGGGTGGGTTCTGGTACTTAGTTTTGGTGTTTTCTAGTACTCCCAGCTCCCTTCTACACATTACACTTGCCTAGGTGGGGGACTGACTTTCGCATTCCACTTTCTTAGTATATGGTTTGTGCTCCCTCTAGGCCCATTTCTAACTATTGTGATTATCACTATTTGCACTGTTTTCTAACTGTTTTTATGCCTATTTCTGCATACTAGTGTATATAATTTGTATATTACTTACCTCCTAAGGGAGCATAGTCTATATGGTATTTTTAGTATTTGTGTCACTAAAATAAAGTACCTTTATTATTGTAACACTGAGTTTTTTCTTTAATGTTTGTGAGTACTGTATGACTACAGTGGTATTTCATGAGCTTTGAATGTCTCCTAGATAAGCCTTGGCTGCTCATCCACAGCTACCTCTAGAAAGCCTTGCTTCTAGACATTGCCTACACTACACTAATAAGGGATAACTGGACCTGGTATAAGGTGTAAGTACCATAGGTACCCACCACACACCAGGCCAGCCTCCTACATAGGTGGTGCAGCAGTGGGATAAGTATTTGCAAGTGCCTTATCACTCTGTCACCTGGTGCTTTCCACAGAAAGACTATTCCATACCTATAGACAATACATAGTACCTAGTGCAGGAATGTAGTCTCTAAACTTTTTTCTGAGAGACTTGAGAGTAGCTTGGTAAGGTACATCATACAACACCCTAACACACACAACATGTCAGCAGCTGGACCCAGCTCTGAGGTCGTGGACTCTCCTTATGAGGGCATGACCTTCAAGGAATTGAAGGAAATGTGTTCAGAGAGGAAGCTAGACATGGGGAGAATCCTAATAAGAGTTTACTTCTGAGCCTCCTTCTTCAGAATGACCAAGAACGTGCTGGTAACCAGGAGGAGGACGATGAGGGAGACTCTAATCCCATTGAGTTAGGAGATAATCTTCTAGGTTCGGGGGGGGGGGTTCTTCAAAGGATCTTATTCCTAGCAGACCAACTAGTGTAGCTGGTAGTGGTAGGGGAGGTCAGTCAGGAAGGGCTCCCTTTACACCTAGAGGACAGGTAGCTAGGGTTACTAAGACTAGGGAAAGATCCACTTCTGCCCACTCTCATGTCACTTCAGTGTCTCTGAGGGGTCACACTACACAACTTCTGGGGATTACTCTATATCTCTATATCTAGAGAGCTCAGAAAGCTGAGACTGCAAGAGGCCAGGCTGCAGCAGCAACAGCCAGCCCTAGATAGGGAGGCCTTGGCAGTGCAGAGGCAGGGGTTGGGGTTAGCACCACATGGTGGCAGCAGTTTCAGGGCTTATAGAGTCAGGGAGGACTCTAAAGATTCCAGAAACTTGCACACAATTGTTCCCTCATACAAGGTGACATCTACAAGTAGTTTGTTGCACTTAAGAGGGCCTGTAAAGTCCCTCAAAGGCAGTGGGCTGCTATTCTCTGGTTGTCCTTCTCTGACAAGGGGAGGGATAGACTTCTCACTGTCAGAGGAGAAGATGCAGACAACTACAATATTGAAATAACTGCACTCTTAGAGGGTTTTGGTCTCACCACTGAACAATACAGAACCCAGTTCAGGGAAACTAAAAAAAGAGGCTTCACAGGATTGGGTTGACTTTGTGGACTGTTCTGTTAAGGCTTTAGAAAGCTGGTTACATGGCAGCAAAGTGTCTGACTATGAGGGCTTGTATAATCTGTTACTGAGAGAGCTTATTTTGAACAATTGTGTGTATGACTTGTTGCACCAATACTTGGTAGAATCAGGTCTGACCTCTCCCCAAGAATTGGGAAAGAAGGCAGAGAAATGGGTCAGAACAAGAGTGAGCAAAAAAGCTTATACAGGGGGTGACAAGGACAAGAAGAAGGATGGTAAGTCTACTGACAAAGCTGGGGACAAAGATAAAAGTGAAGAGGCTTCATCAGGCCCACAAAATTCTTCTGGGGGTAGATCTAAATCCTCTTCACGTCACAATCGGAATAAAAAACCTTGGTGTTACATTTGGAGGAAACAAAGGCCATGGGGAAGGAGACAGTTCTTTCCCTAAGAAAAGCACCAAACTTCCCACCACAACTACCCCCACTGCTACAACTAGTGCCCTTAGCAATAGCAGTGGTGGTGGGAAAACTAATACTACAAATATTCAGTTCAAGGGTGTAGCAGGGCTCACCCTGGGAAATGTAGTGGAGGTTGTTTTAGTTAGGGAAACCACTGAGGCTGTTTTAGTCTCTGATGGTGACATTGACCTTGCCACCCTTGTTGCTTGTCCCCTTAATATGATAAGTACAAGCAACAACTCCTAATTAATGGTGTTCTGGTTGAGGCCTACAGGGACACAGGTGCCAGTGTCACCATGGTGAATGAAAAACTGGTGGCCCCTGAGCAACACCTACTTGGTCATTAGTACCAAGTGACTGACGCCAACAAAGTTGTAATGTCCACAGACCCACCTGTAAAGCTGTGGTACACAAAGTACGGGCCGCCAGCAGCCCGCTGACCTGTCTTGGTGGCCAGCGGAGCACTTATCGGAATGGAATACCGTACAATGAGGGCCGTAAACATAAAAGAGGGCAGCTGGAGCATACGCGATAGCGGCATCATTGCGCATGCTCCCGCGGCCCTCTTCTATGTTTACTGGTGATGTCATGAGCCTGGCCACTGGCGGGAAGCAAAGGCCCCTTAAAAGTCAGCACTCGCTATTACAGAGCTTTTTTGTCAGCTTCCTGAAACCTTCTCCACCCAGTTTTCACCTGCCACCCATCGCCTGCTTCTTGACGCTGTCACCTGAAGTCAGCACTAGCCTCTGCCCACAAGCTGCCTAAATTTACAGTGAGTGTATGGGACACAGGTCGGGTTCCAGGAATGTGAATCTGGATGGGCCAAGGGTGCGTTTGGGTTGGCCAATGTGTGCCCAATTTTCGACAATTCTTGAGGGCTCTGGTAAACCCCTGTTTCCTTTTCCCCAACACACACCTCCCCACTGCCGCTCGCCTCAGACATTAGCTAAGGTCCCCACCGGGCTGTTTTATTTTCACCGGCATGCCCAGAGATTTGTCTCAGACAGTAGAAAAATAGGGGAAATCATTTAAAGGTTGTATTTTTCTCCCTATCAGTACACAAGTAAGACAGCTATTATGAAAACAGTGCACTATAAAATGTATTCTAGTGATTTCTCATTGTCTCCTGGCTGATGCTAAAAGTAAACAAAAGCAAAAAAAAAATTACATTTGCCGACATGGAGGAAGCACTTAACAGGTGCTTTCTCTGTGGCCTCTTTTGCTATTACAGGGAGGGCCAAAGGTCATGTTTGGGTGGGCATGGCCCACCTGGCCCACCTGCTAGAACTGGGCCTAATGGCACATGATGTCCCTGCTGAGATTCTGTGTGCATTTAAAAAAAAATAGAAATTAGCAAAACTGTTACTTTCACTTTTAACCATTGTTTAATACATAAATGTTAAAGGCTGGTTTTGTCTCTTGACAACATATTAGCAAATGTGAATGTGTGTACTTTGATGGAGGAGTGGATCAGACGGTCTTTCCAATGTGTGAGCATTTTTTTGCCAAAAAAGTGTTAAAAACTCAAAAAAGAAAAGAAGACTCCGGGGTTCCCCTATCTAAAGGAGGCAAACAACATCATAATTTATCAGAAGACCTTTTACACTGATTGCCAAAATAATTTTTTCCATTATTCATGGTACTACATTCAGACCCAGTCAATTATTTAATGTCTGGAATGCAAATATTCTTTTTGGAGAATGCTGTACATTATACATTGGGCTGGAATAGTTCCTGACACTATCTTAGATCTGCTTGAAAAATCTCTTTACTTAAAATGATGATGAAAGTTTGCATTTGAGCCCTGTAATTTACAAGAACGATAGCCTCCTTTTGTGAGCATCTTGTGTAAGAAAGCACCTCTTGTTAGGTAGTATCACCACTGTCACACACCAAGGAAGACACACAGGGGCTTTATGTCATTTAACTGAGGTACTTCTTCACTGGGCTGTGCTGTGTGAATTCAGGATCTTTGACCACTAGAGTAGTCAGAAAATGAGCCCAATGGCTTTGTGTGGCATAGGGGATAGGAAATACAGGATTAAATTGTGAGGTGTAGTCAGGGGAGCATTGCAGAACCTCCTCACCCACACATGTCCAAATGCTTTCAAAGAAGGCAAGAAGGCATGTCTCTTTCCAGGCAGAAATAGCAACCATGTCAGCAATGCTGAAAATGAAGGACACGTGAAAACTTACTGTTCTGTCCCTCTCAGTTTCTATGGCTTAATGTACTTATTGGTATTTATTTTTGTTTTTGACTCACTCCCACCTTCCTGCTCAGAGTTTATTGTTGCCGCCAGTGGTTAATTAAAATCTTACCATCAATCCTCTGTGTTGCTAGGTGACCACTCAAGCCATTATCTGGCATCATTTAGTTTGAATATTGAGCGGAGAGTAAATGTATGAAAGTTAATTGTGTTTTGGCAATGTAGGAAAACGTGTGCTTCAGTAGCTTTCATTGGATCCATGAAGGACTACATTAGTAGTGGAGTTTGACCTTTCCACTAACCTGGCACTAAAGTTTCTGGACCAACTGGAATGTGCACCCGGCCTGAGTGTTGACACAACATATTGGTGACCACTTCCTACTGCAGTATGCTGAACCACCAAATAGTGTGAAAATGCAGGGCAGTCGAAATAGGGAACCAAGGGAGCTCTCAAAGAGGTCCAGAGTCATAGAAAACAGGGCGAGGTGAGTGAACGAAGGCTAATCTGAAACCCATTTGATGGTCATTGTCCATACCCACATTCAAACGTAGCTTAGTTGTAGTTGTGGTAAAGCAGAGCCAGAAGGTCCAATCATTGAAGTTGGGCTATCTAGTTGGGCAAAATGATTGTCATGGGAAACCTCATGCTCTCAAGGTTGACTTAAAAATTCCACTGGGTGTTCAGTCACATGCATCTTGATGATGTTCACATTTGTGTGCTATTTAAAGTTGTATTCTTTTAGGAGTCCTGCACAGTTAAAACCATTCAGATTAGGCCACTGTCTTCACCAGGGCTTTGTAAAGACTTTCCCTTGTGTGAGCTGTGCATGTGGTACAGGTTTCCATCAGTTGCTTGCGGGATCTGGAGATGTATTTCCAGTTGATGTACAATTGAGCACTCTCTAAAA
Organism: Pleurodeles waltl; assembly: GCF_031143425.1. Taxonomy (NCBI): domain Eukaryota; kingdom Metazoa; phylum Chordata; class Amphibia; order Caudata; family Salamandridae; genus Pleurodeles; species Pleurodeles waltl. The sequence continues at coordinate 491,067,085 of NC_090449.1, read as the reverse complement.
ATGGGCCTATTTACCATTCAATGGCCTCATTATCACAGTTTTTGTTTTGCTGCCTTTCCAATCGGTGCTCTGTTTGCTGCTTTCACTTCTGTGTTGGGCAGGCAAAACTGGGAAAGGCCCAAGGCCAGCATGTGTGTTAACAATGACGATGTGGATGCTTCTCTTTTGCACATCACTTTGTATGTTTAAACAAAGCATTTCTTTGGTGTTGCTCACAGAGGTCTGTAGTGAGAGACGTTGTTCGTCCACCAGTTGAGAGGAATTGTCAGTTCACTGGTCATGAGGTGTTGTCGGTCCGCCAGTCGTGAGGTGGTGTCGGTCCACCGGTCATGAGGCGGTGTCGGTCCACCGGTCATGAGGAGGTGTCGGTCCATCTATTGTGAGGCGATGTCGGTCCATCGATCGTGAGGGGTGGAATCTGATTCCTTGTCAGTGTTACTTATTGCACAGTAACAAACCTGCTGGAGAGCTCTTCTATGGCCTACATTCCAGTTACCAAACTTTGCAAATGACCCAGATCCATTCAGAGTAAACACCGGTCATTCCAGGCAGCATGGGAAGAAGAGTACTTGTTTGTACTTGTTTGTTGAATGGCCAAAAGAGAAAGCCACCTGTTTGCTTTGCAAAGATGAAGTTTATGTTCTTAAAACGTATAACCTAGAGCGGCACTAAAAAACTCACCACGCAGTATGTACTGAGAACTTCCCATTGGACTCAGAACTGCGTTCAGCAAAAGTGGCAGCGTTAAAGCAATCGCTTCTTTCCCAGCAGAAGCTCTTTTTTTCTCAGATGAAGGAATCTGAGGCTGTTACAGAAGCATCATTCAAAATATGCTACTTGTTTGCCAAACATAAGAAGCCATTCACGGAGGCAGAGCTGGTGAAGAAATGTATCCTTTCAGGAGCTGAAATTTTGTTTGAGAACTCTAGCAATAAAGCCAGCATTTTAAAAGAAACTGGCGCATTACAGCTATCGGATTCCACGTGTGCACGCAGAATAGAGGCAATGGGTGAAAACGTCCAGGACCAGGTGATCAAGGCAGTCAGAGAGTCACCATTCTTCAGCATTGCCATGGATGAGTCCACAGATATAGGTGATGTGGACCAGTTATTAGTTTGGGTGAGGTATTTGGACAAACCATGTCATCCCAAAGAAGAGCTCCTGTGCCTTCTACCATTGCAAGGGCACACACGAGGAGAAGATTTACTGGATAGCATGTGCAGCTACTTTTACCATTGGACACTCTAGTCAGCCTCACAACAGATGGGGCTCCTGCCATTGTAGGCCATGACAGATACTTTATATCGCTGCTTAAAAAGAAGCTCATTGGAAAGACTGTGATAGACTACCACTGCATTATTCATCTAGAGGTTTTGTGTGCAAAATTGAAGCATGGAGAACAGATTAACTTACTCAAACTTGCAGTGAAAATTGTACATTTTATTTGTGCTAAAGCCCTTAACTGTAGACTTTTTAAAGCTGTGCTGCAGGATTTTGAAACTGACTATACAGACCTCTTGATGCACACTGATGTGCAATGGCTAAGCAAAGGAAAAGTTCTGGAGTAGTTCATTGCTTTACTCCCTGAAACTGAACACTTTGTAAACAGCAGGGGTCACTCGTTCCCAGAACTAAAGGATGTGAAATGGCTTATAATGCTCCATTTTCTTTCAGATCTATATGCACACTTCAATGCTCTGATGCTGCAAGGCAAACAACAGCTTATGTGCTCCATGATGAATGGTATTTACTCATTTGAAAGTAAGCTTGTGCCATTCAAAGAACAACTGGATGTTGCTGACTTCACTCACTTCCAAAACTGTTGGCTGTGACTCTGAGGTTTCCAACTGCACTAGAAATGGTGCCAATGCTAAACCTTGGTGTATATCTTGAGGAAATTTCTGGGGAGATCAAATGGCGATGTTCAGGTTGGTTGAAAACACCTGTAGGGGGCTGGCCTGGTTTGTAGTGGGTATCTTGGGTACTTACACCTTACACCAGGTCCAGTTATCCCTTATCAGTGAAATGTAGTAGTGTTCTAACAGCTTAGGCTGATAGAGGTAGCTATAGCAGAGCAGCTTAAGCGGACTAGGAGACATGCAAAGCTCCTGCAATAACACTTATAGTTACACAGTACTTATACACAAGTAAACAAAATACTCAGTGTTACCAAAACTAAAGGTAGTTTATTTCGGTGACACAAGGCCAGAAATATCTTAGAGGCAATACTCCTTGTGGAGGTAAGTATTATACACAATATATACACTAGACACCAAAATAAGGTAAGTAATTAGACATAGGATGGTGCAAACAATAGGAAAAGGTATAGAATACAATGGGAGAAAATAGGTCTAGGGGCAATACAAACCATATACTAAGAAAGTGGAATGCAAATCACAAATTCCCCCTTAGACAAGTGTAGTGTGTAGAGAATCGCTGGGAGAGTAAGAATACAGCGAATATAAGTAAATTACCCCAACCCAGAGCCCAGAAAACCAGGAGTAAAGTACTGCAAGTTTCCTTAGGACACACTAAAAGTCGTGATTAGAGTTATTGCAAGAACCAAACAAGACTGCAAACAACAAATGGTGGGTTCCTGGACCTGAAGACCTGCAAAGGAAGGAGACCAGAAGTTGAAAGAAGTTCCAGGAAGGACAGGAGCTCCTGCCAACCCAGAAGAGGGTGCAAAAGAAGAATCTAGGGTTGGACGAAGACTGCAGAAATGCACCCAAGGAAGATGTCAACTGGTTCCTGCATGATGCACTGGATGTCCCATGAAGAGATGTTGGATGCAGGCGAGTTTTGGCTTGATTCCTCCAACAATCCTTGGTTCCGGCAAAGTTGCGTTTTGCGTCAAACTGGGGCTATCTGCACCCAGGAGGGACCTAGGGGTCTCAACTCTGTGTGAGGAGGAAGTGGGGGCTCTGAGCACTTTAGAGAGCCCTCAGAACATCAGATAGCACCCAAGGGAGTCCCAGTACATGGGGACAAAGGAGGTACAAAATGCGGTTGGTGCAGCACTACAAAGGAAGGTCCCATGCCACCGGAGAACAACTCAGTCGAGTTGAGCTTCGCAGGATAGAGTGTTGGGGACCTGGGCCAGGCTGTGCACAAAGGAATTTTGCAAATAGTGTACAGAGGGGGGTCCAGTGTGCTAACTGAAATTGGTAAATGAAGTCACTAGCCTATAGTGACATATTTAAAAGCAGAGAGAGCATAAGCACTGAGGTTCTAGTTAGCAGAGCCTCGGTGACACAGTTAAGCACTATACACACACACACACATTAGGCCATAAACTATGAGTATTGGGGTCCTGACCAGCAGGATCCAAGTGAGACAGACAAAAACATACTGATATACAGGTAAAATTTGGGGTAACATGCCAAGAAAGATGGTACTTTCCTACACAACCCCCCCCCCCAATGAGGGACAATAAGGCTAACCTTGCCCAGATGAGTCTTCATTGTCTAAGTGGAAATATCTGGAGAGTCCATCTGCATTGGAGTGGGTACTTCCAGGTCTATGTTCCACTGTAAACTCCACCCCCTATAGGGAAAGGGACCACCTCAACAATTTAGGGTTTTCAACTTTCATGTGTTTAAGCCATAATAGAGGTTTGTGGTCTGTTTGAACAATGAAGTGAGTCCCAAATAAGTAGAGTCTCAGCTTCTTCAAGGCCCAGACCACAGCAAAGGCCTCCCTCTCTATGGCAGACTAACGCTTTTCTCTAGGGGTCAGCCTCCTGCTTATGAAAGCAACAGCTTGATCCTGGCCCTCTGAGTTAAGTTGTGATAGTACAGCCCCTACCCCTATTTCAGAAGCATCTGTTTGTACAACTAATTTTTTGGAGTTGTTTGGGCTTTTCAAGACAGGTGCAGAGCACATTGCCTGCTTAAGCTCCTCAAAAGCTTTCTGACAGCTAGTTGTCCACAATACCTTTTTAGGCATCTTCTTACTGGTGATGTCATTAAGAGGGGCAACAATGGAGCCATACTTCTTAATGAACCTCCTGTAATACCCAGTGAGGCCAAAGAAGGCTCTGGCCTGGGTCTGTGTAGTAGGGGGAGCCCAGTCCATAATAGTCTGAATCTTCCCCTGTAGTGGTTCAATCTGTTCTCCAACTACCAGGTGGCCCAGATAAACCACTTTCCCCTGCCCTATCTAGCACTTTGAAGCCTTGATAGTTAGGCCTGCCTTTTGCAGGACCTCCAAAACTTTCCAGAGGTGGACCAGGTGGTCATCCCAGGTGGAGCTAAATACAGCAATACCATCTAAGTATGCTACACTGAAAGCTTCCAAACCTTGGAGGACTGTATTCACCAGTCTCTGAAAAGTGGCAGGTGCATTTTTCAAACCAAAGGGCATAACAGTGAATTGATAATGCCCTCCTATGGTAGAAAATGCTGTTTTTGCTTAAGCATCCTCTGACAATTTGATCTGCCAATACCCTGCAGTCAAATCAAAGGTGCATAGATACTTGGCAGAAGCCAGTGTATCTATTAGCGCATCTGCCCTAGGTATAGGGTGGGCATCAGTTTTGGTTTCAGTATTAAGACCCTATAGTCCACACAAAACCGCATTTCTCTCTTACCTTCTTTGCTATGCGGTTTGGGGACAAGCACCACTGGGCTGGCCCAGGGGCTATCAGAAGCCTCAATAACTCCTAGATCTAACATTGTCTGGACTTCAGTTTTTGTGCAATAACTGACATAGTCAGGCTGTCTGTAAATTTTACTTTTGACAAGTAAACTGTCTCCAGTGTCAATTGTATGTTCACACCAGGTAGTTGTACCAGGTATGAGAGAAAAGAGGTCAGAAAACTGTCCTAGGAGATTTTTGCAGTCTTCCTTCTGCTCAGCAATAAGGCAGTCTGCCAAAAACACTCCCCCCACTAAGCCATCAGCTTCAGTGTTGGGGAAAAGGTCAGGGAGAGGGTCACTCTCTTCCTCCTGATCCTCATCTGTGGCCATGAGCAGGGTTAAGTCAGTCCTGTCATAGTAAGGTTTTAGGCGATTGACATGAAGCACCCTAAGGGGGCTTCTGGCAGTGTCCAGTTCCACCAGATAGGTGACCTCACCTTAGTTTTCCACAAGGAGATGGGGTCCACTCAATTTGTCCTGGAGTGCTCCTGGGGCCACAGGCTCCAATACCCATACCTTCTGTCCTGGGACAGCTTTCTGGCCATGTCATTGCTTTTGGAGCTCTTGGCTGGCCTGAAGGTTTTTAGTGGCCTTTTTCATGTACTCATCCATTCTAGATCTTAGGCCAAGTACATAGTCCACAATGTCTTGCTTTGGACGTTTTAAAGGTTGTTCCCAACCCTCCTTAACAAGAGCAAGGGGGCCCCTAACAGGGTGACCAAATAGGAGTTCAAAGGGGCTGAAGCCCACTCATTTTTGGGGTACCTCCTTGTAGGCGAAAAAGAGGCATATCAAGAGGACATCCCATCTCCTTCTGCATTTCCCAGAGAGTCCCATGATCACGCCTTTGAGAGTTTTATTAAATCTCTCAACCAATCCATTAGTTTGTGGATGATAAGGGGTGTTGAAATTGTAGGTAATACCACACTCCTTCCACATTGCCTTGAGGTATGCAGACATGAAGTTACTACCTCTGTCTGATACAACTTCCTTAGGGAAACCCACCCTGGAAAAGATTCCCAGGAGGGCTTTTGCCACTGCAGGTGCTGTAGTGGTCCTTGAGGGGATAGCTTCTGGATACCTTGTGACATGGTCCACTACCACAAGGATGAATAAATTGCCAGAAGCTGTTGGAGGGTCAAGGGGACCACCAATATCAACCCCTACCCTTTCAAAGGGTACCCCAACCACTGGCAGTGGGATTAAGGGGGCCTTTGGGGTACCACCAGTCTTGCCACTGGCTTGGCAGGTGACACAGGAGCGACAAAACTCCTTTGTGTCTGCTGACACATAGGGCCAGTAAAAATGTGGAACAAGTCTGTCCCATGTTTTACTCTGGCCCAAATGCCCAGCCAAGGGAATGTCATGACCTAAGGTGAGGAGGAATTACCTGTACTGAAGGGGAGGACCAGTCTCCTGGTGGCACCAGGTTTAGGGTCCGTTGCTTCAGTATAAAGGAGATTATTCTCTCAGTAAACTCTGTGGCTGTCAATGACATCCCCATTTGCTGTTTGACAGCTTGCTGTCTGAGACCCTCCAGTGTGGGACAAGTTTGCTGTGCCACACTCAGCTCTTCCCTGGCATCCAAAAGCTCAGCTGTATCAGCTTCCAGCTCCTCTGGTGTAGGTTCTACACAAGGAGAGGATTCCTCTTCCTCAAAAGGGGAATCATCTGTGGAGGGAGGGATAGTGGACAAGGGTTTACCTGTCTTACCCCTAATTTTTGGGAGCACTTGGTCCATTATTCCAGGATCCAAGTTTCCCTGTCCTCTTTGCTTCTTGGCCTGAGCCCTGGTAAGAGCAAAGATATGCCCAGGAATGCCCAGCATTGCTGCATGGGCCTCCAACTCCACTTCAGCCCAAGCTGAAGTCTCCAAATCATTGCCTAGCAGACATTCTACAGGTAAGTCAGTGGCTACCACAACTTTCTTTGGACCAGTAACCCCCCGCCCAGTTGAGATTCACAACAGCCATGGGGTGGCTAACAGTGTTGTAATGGGCGTCTGTCACTTGGCAATAATGACCAAGTAGGTGCTGCTATGGGGCAACCAGTTTCTCCATCATCACTGTGACACTGGCACCCGTATCCCTGTAGGCCTCAAGCTGAATACCATCAATCAGGGGTAGTTGCTTGTACTTATCCATATTAAGGGGACAAGCAACTAAAGTGGCGGGGTCAATGCCACCATCAGAGACTAAAACAGCCTCAGTGATCTCCCTAACTAGACCAACCCCTTCTACATTACCAATGGTGAGCCCAGCTACACCCTTTGACTGGCTATTAGTAGTGCTCTTCCCACCACCACTGCTATTACTAAGGGCACTAGTGGAAGCAGTAGGGGTTGTGGTGGTGGGAGGTTTGGTGTTTCTTTTTGGACAAGTGGTCTCACTTGCCCAATGACCTTTGACTTTACAGAGTTAACACCATGGCGTTTTCTGATTGTGAGAAGAGGATTTGGACCCACCACCCCCAGAGGATTTTCGTGGGCCTGATGAAGACTCTGATGACTTTTTATCTTTGTCCCCACCCTTGTCATGTGACTTACCAACCTTCTTCTTGCTGTCCTTGTCACCACCTGTATGAACTTTTTTATTTTCACCCTTGTTCTAACCCATTTGTCTGCCTTCTTTCCCAATTCTTGGGGAGAGGTCAGACCTGAGTCCACAAGATACTGATGCAACAAGTCAGACACACAATTATTCAATATATGCTCTCTCAGAATCAAGTTATATAGGCTTTCATAGTCAGTCACCTTACTGCCATTTAACCAACCTGCTAGGGCCTTTACTGAATAATCTACAAGATCTGCCCAATCCTGTGATAACTCCTTTCTGGTCTCTCTGAACTTGATCCTGTATTGTTCAGTGGTTAAGCCCAGACCATCTAAGAGTGCACTTTTAAGAATGTGGTAGTTATCTGCATCATCCTCCCTGACAATAAGGAGTCTGTCTCTCCTCTTGCCAGAGAAGGATAGCCACAGGAGAGCAGCCGACTGAACATGAGGGACCCTCTGAACTTTACAGGCCCTCTCAAGTGCAGCAAACCAATTGTATATGTCATCTCGATCCGTGTAAGGAAATACAACTTTATGCAGATTCCTAGAGTCAAATGAGGGTTCCCTAATATTTGAATTTCTGAAACTGCTGCTGCCACCATGGAGAACTAACCCCAAACCCTGCCTTTCCTTTTCCACAGCCAGGGATTCCCTGTATAAGGCCAACTGTTGCTGCTGTAGCCTCAGTCTGGCGTCCTCTAGCCTCAGCTTTCTGGGTTCCCTATCTAGGGACTGGTCCTCAGGGTTAGAATTGTGGGATACTTCTGAGACAGAAGTAACATGGGAATGTGCAGAGGCTGATCTTTCTCTAACTGGAGTCACTCTAGTGACCTGGCCTCTAGGGGTGAAGGGAGCCCTACTAGTGTGTAAACCCTTTCAACTCCCAGTTATACTAGGGGGGCTGCTAACAGAAAGATCAGTGGAAGGACCCTCCCCAGGATTATCAGTGTGCTCCTCTGAGCCTGTCTGGTTGGAATATTCCTCTACCCCCCTCCTCTGTCTGATCTGGACCAGTGCTGAGTCCCTGGTCATCTTGGAGGAGAAGATTTAAGAGGAACTCCTTATTGGGGTTCTTCCCAATCCCTAAACTTTTTTCAATACAGAGACCCCTCAAACTTTTAAAGTTTAGATTCTCATAGGTAGTTTTTACAAATCTAGGGGTAGCTTCTACAGAAGAAATATTAAGACGTTTAGGAAAGTGAGTAAAAAGTTAGTAGACTAGCAGAGCTAACTTTTAAGAGAAAATAAGACAACTTTTCAAAAACTTTGTATAACTTTTGCAACGTTAAAATAACTTTTTAGAAAGTTAGAAATTACTTCTAGGTATAGATTATGTATAGCTCTAAGTATTGGAGAAAGCTTTTCTTGGGAAAAGCACTAGTAACAAAGTGGTAAAGCAATTGCAAGTACTTATCCCACCAATGTAGGAGGATGGTCTGGTTTGTAGCGGGTACCTTGGGTACTTGCACCTTACACCAGGTCCAGTTATCCCTTATCAGTGAAATGTAATAGTGTTCTAGTAGCTTAGGCTGATAGAGGTACCTATAGGAGAGCAGTTTAGGCCGAACTAGGAGACTTGCAAAGCTCCTGCAATACCACTTATAGTTACACAGTACTTATACACAAGTAAACAAAATACTCAGTGTTACCAAAAATAAAGGTAGTTTATTTCGGTGACTCAGGCCAGAAATATCTTAGAGGCAATACTCCTTGTGGAGGTAAGTATTATACACAATTTATACACTATGCACCAAAATAAGGTAAGTAATTAGACATAGGATAGTGCAAACAATAGGAAAATGTATAGAATGCAATGGGAGAAAATAAGTCTAGGGGCAACACAAACCATATACTAAGAAAGTGGAATGTGACTCACGAATTCCCTCCTAGACAAGTGTAGTGTGTAGAGAATCACTGGGAGAGTATGACTACAGTAAAGGTAAGTAAATTATCCCACCCCGGAACACAGAAAAACAGGAGTAAAGTACTGCAAGTTTCCTTAGGACACACTACAAGTCATGCTTAGAGTTATTGCAAGAACCAAACAAGACTGCAAACAACAAATGGTGAGTTCCTGGACCTGAAGCCCTGCAAAGGAAGGAGACCAAGTCCAGAAGTCGAAAGAAGTTCCAGGAAGGACAGGAGCCCCTGCCAACCCAGAAGAGGGTGCAAAAGAAGAGTCCCCAGTTGGACGAAGACTCCAGAAATGCACCCAAGGAAGATGTCAACGGGTTCCTGCATGATGCACTGGATGTCCTACGAAGAGAAGCTGGATGCAGTCGAGTTTTGGCGCTGGATTCCTCTAACAAGCCTTGGTTTCGGCAAAGTCACGTTTTGCGTCCAATTGGCGTCCAGAAGGACCTGGGGGCCTCAACTGTGTGAGGAGGAAGCTGGGGCTCTCAGCACTTTAGAGAGCCCTCAGAACACCAGATAGCACCCACTGGAGTCCCAGGATATGGGGACAAAGGAGGTGCAAAATGCAGTTGGTGCAGCACTACAAAGGAATGTCCCACGCCGCCAGAGAACAACTCAGCGAGTTGAGCGTCGCAGAATAGAGTGCTGGGGACCTGGGCCATGCTGTGTATGAAGGAATTTAGCAAATAGTCCACAGAGGCCTCAGGAGGTGAAGAAGACGCGGTGCACAGGGGTACTGTTGTTCTAGGGGAAGGCAAGGTCTTACCTAGTCCAAATTGGGACAGCAGGACCTCAGGACAGTCTGTGTTGTAGGGGTCCACCCTCTGTGTTCCAAGGACAATGCTCATCGCCAGGAGAGGAGTCCAAGAGAACCGGTTGTCAACTTAGAAGGTGCCTGCGTCACTCCACGGGAGATTTCTTCGGTTCTTCTGGTGCAGTGTGAAGACAGGGAGTCCCCAGAGCGTGCACGCCATGGAAACCTTTGCAGTTGCTGGCTGGAGCTGAAGTTGCAGACATAAAGTAGCCCTTCTGGATACTTTGTTGCTGTTACATCGGTTTCTGGAGCAGTCTGCGGTTGATCTGAGGTCAGAGGATGAAGTAGTAGTTGCAGAGGATTCCTGCTGGAAACTTGCAAGTAGAATCTGAAGAGAACCCACAGGAGAGACCCTGAGAGGGGGATTGGCTACCTTATCAGGTCTGGACCTATCAGGAGGGGTCTCTGTCATCACCTGCTGCCACTGGCCACTCAGAGGCCTCCTGAGTGTCCCCAAACCTTTCAAAGCAAGATGGCTGGCGTATGGGACACACTGGAGGAGCTCTGGGCACCACCCCTAGTGTGGTGATGGACAGGGGAGTGGTCACTCCCCTTTCCTTTGTAAAGTTTCACGCCAGAGCAGTGACTGGGGGTCCCTGAACTGGTGTAGACTGGCTTATGCGAGGAGGGCACCATCTGTGCCCTTAAAAACATTTCCAGAGCCTGGGGAAGGCTACCCCTCCCCAGCCTGTAACGCCTATTTCCAAAGGAAGAGGGTGTAACACCCTGCTCCCAAAGGAAATGCTTTGTTCTGCCTTCCTGGGACTGAGCTGCTCAGACCCCAGGAAGGCAGAACCCTGCCTGTGAGGTGCAAGCAGCTCTAGCTGCATTGCAAGCCTCAGAGAGCTGGATTGGCAGTTCTGGGGGTCCATGGAGGAGCCCCCAGGATGCATGGAATTGGCTCCCCAATACCAGATTTGGAATGGGGGACAATGCCATGATCTTAGACATCTTGCATGGCCATATTCGGAGTTACCATTGTAAAGCTACATATAGGTAGTGACCTATATGTAGTGTACACGTGTAATGGCATCCCCACACTCACAAAGTTCCGGGAATTGGCCCTGAACAATGTGGGGGCACCTTTGCTAGTGCAAGGGTGCCCTCACACTTAATAACTTTACACCTAGCCTTCATTAAATGAAGGTTAGACATAGGTGACTTATAAATTACTGAAGTTCAGTGAAAATGGCGCTGAAATAATGTGTGCACTATTTCACGCAGGCTGCCATGGCAGTCCTGTGAAAGGGTTCGTCTGAGCTCTTTATGGGTGGCAAAAGAAATGCTGCAGCCCATAAGGATCTCCTGGAACCCCAATGCCCTGGGTACCTAGGTACCATATACTATGGACTTATAAGTGGGGTCCAGTGTGCCAATTGAAATTGGTAAATGAAGTCACTAGCCTATAGTGACACATTTAAAAGCAGAGAAAGCATAAGCACTGAGGTTCTGGTTAGCAGAGCCTCAGTGACACAGTTAAGCACTATACACACACAAACATTAGGCCATAAACTATCAGCACTGGGGTCCTGACCAGCAGGATCCCAGTGAGACAGGCAAAAACATACTGACATACAGGTAAAAATGGGGGTAACATGCCAAGAAAGGTGGTACTTTCCTATAACACCTGGATGGTGAGTGCACGAAATCTTGATGTCGTTTAACTTATTGGCATGAATAGGGTGCAAGCACAAATGGAGCTGCTAGATATGCAGCACAATTCAGCACTCAAAGAATCTGTCTTGGAGCAGGCACCAGACGAATTCTGGAATATTGTGCCTTCTGACAAATTTCCTGTTTTTTTTTTTTTACAGTGGCCCAGAAAGTAATTTGTAAGTTTGGGTCAACATATGTTTGTGAAAGTTCGTTTTCCACAATGGGACTGTTGAGTAAACTCAGAAATAAGCTTACAGACTTACAGGACACTAAGAGGAGACATGAAGTGTAAAATAAGTTCTTAGTATATCTTTCTTTGACATACTTGTTTTCTGGACTCAATCAAACCTGTGCTGACTATCCAATTAACTAGAATTACCACTCAATGCCTCTTAAGATTGATATTGTCTTATAATAAAAATGTATTACCGAAATGGCCTCCTTGTAGCTTAGTAGTTATAGCTGGCTTTGAAATACAGCATTGTCTAGTAATGTTTTTGTTTTGAAAAGGTGTGTTTTTTCTTTTTTTTTTACTCCTGTAGCCCCGCCTCTGACCCCGCCCCCGTCCGCCCACCCCCCACCCCCCCCCACCCTCAGGCCCATTGATACGGACCTAGGCCACAAACCAGACTGTAATTTTGGCCCCAGGGAAAAAGTTTGTGAGTACCCATGCTGTAGAGTGTCTACTAGTGAACGACTTGGAGACTTCAGCTTGGGCTGAAGTAGAGTTGGAGTCTCATGCAGCCATGATAGGCATTCCTGGGCATATCTTTTCTTTAACCAGGGCTCAGGCCAAGAAGCATAGAGAACAGGGAAACTTGGATCCTGAAAATATGGACCAAGAGATCCCTAAAAGCAGAGTAGGAGGGGGTAAGAAATTATTCCCTATCCCTCCCTCCACTGAGGATTCCCCCTTTGAGGAGGAAGAGTCAACTCCTTGGACAGAACCTACACCTGAAGAACTTTAAGCTGACACAGCTGAACTCTTAGGTGCAGGGGGGCTGACAGGGAGGAGTTAAGTGTGGTACAGCAGACTTGCCCCACACTTGAGGGTTTGAGACAGCAATCTGTCGAAGAAGAAGCACAGGATGTCAGTGGCACCCACAGGGTGTACTGCAAAAAGAATCTCATGTATTCAGAAGGAAGGGAACCCAAACCTGGTGCAACCAGGAGATTGGTCGTCCCTCTGCAATACAGATAATTTTTGTTGACTTTGGCACATGACATTCCCCTTGCTAGATATCTGAGGCAAAGTAAAACCTGGGACAGACTGTCCATCACTTTCACTGTCCTCACATGTCAGATGATACCAAGGACTTTTGTTGCTCCTGTGTCACTTGTCAAACCAGTGGCAAGACAGGTGGCACTCCAGAGGCCCCCTTAACCCCACTGCCAGTGGTTGGGGTACCCTTTGAAAGGGTAGGGGTTGATATTGTTGGCCCCCTTGACACTCCAACAGCTTCTGGAATCAAATTTATTCTGGTGGTGGTGGACCATGCCACCAGGTATCCAGAAGCCATATCTCTTAGGACCACTACAGCTCCTGCAGTGGCCAAAGCCCTACTGGGAATCTTTTCCAGGTGGGTTTCCCAAAAGAGGTTGTGTCAGACAGGGGTAGCAACTTCATGTCTGCATACTTAAAATCAATGTGGAAAGATCGAGGTGTAACATACAAATTCACTACACCTTACCATTCCCAAACAAATGGGTTGGTTGAGCGTTTTAATAAAACACTCAAAGGCATGATTATGGGACCCTCTGAAAAACTCAGGAGGAGATGGGATGTTGTAGGAGGCTGGCCTGGCTTCTAGTGGGTACCAATGTACTTACACCTTGTGCCAGGTCCAGTTATCCCTTATTAGTAGAAGAGAGGTGTTTCTAGCAGCTTAGGCTGATAGAAGGTAGCTATGGCAAAGCAGCTTAGGCTGAACTAGGAGACCTGCAAAGCTCCTACTATACCACTTATATCATATGCACAATATCATAAGAAAACACAATACACAGAGTTACTAAAAATAAAGGTACTTAATTTTTATGAAAATATGCCACAAGTATCTCAGTGAGTACCCTCAGTAAGAAGGTAAGTAATATACACAAGTTATATGTACACAAACCCAAAACAGGTAAGTAAGAGTCAGAAAAGTAATGCAAACAGTGTAGGATTACAATAGGTTGCAATAGGCAAGCATAGGTATAGGGGCAACACAAACCATATACTCCAAAAGTGGAATGCTAAGCATGAATGGACTCCAGACCTATGTGAGCTTGTAGAGGGTCGCTGGGACTGTAAAAAAACACTCAGGATGTCCAAGATACCCCACCCCAAGACCCTGAAACATAGGAGTAAAGTACACCTACTACCCCAAGAGAGCACAATAGTCGTGATAGGGGGATTCTGCAAGAACAACAAACACCAGCAGTGCACTGACAACGGATTTCCGGACCTGAGGACCTGCAAGGCAAGGGGACCAAGTCCAATAGTCACGACAGTGTCCGGGGGGGAAGGAGCCCAGGAAACCCCGGATGAAGGTGCAAGAAAGCTGCCTCCGGATGGAAGAAGCTTGGAATTCTGCAAGAAAGAAGAGGACTAGGAACTTCTCCTTTGGAAGACAGATGTCCCACGTTGCGATGAAGCTTGCAGAGGTGTTCCCACGCAGAAATACCACAAACAAGACTTGCTAGCTGCAAGGGTCGCGGTAGAGGTTTTTGGGTGCTGCTGAGGACCAGGAAGGACCAGGATGTCGCCACTTGGAGGAGGAGACAGAGGGGTCGCTCAGCAACTCAGAGAGCCCTCACAGAAGCAGGCAGCACCCGCAGAAGTACCCAACAGGCACTTTGAAGATTAGTGAACTGGAGTCCATGCGAAGTTACAAAAGAGGGTCCCACGATGTTGGAGGCCAACTCAGAGGGTTGTGCACTGCAGGACGGAGTGCTGGGGACCCAGGCTAGGCTGTGCACAAAGGAAATCCTGGAAGAGTGCACAGAAGCCGGAGCAGCTGCAAATCATGCAGTACACAGCTTTGCAGTCTAGCATGGGGAGGCACGGACTTACCTCCACCAAACTTGGACTGAAGAGTCACTGGACTGTGGGAGTCACTTGGACAGAGTTGCTGTGTTCCAGGCACCACGTTTGTCAGGAGTCAGGATGAGAGGGGACCCAGAGGACCGGTGATGCAGTCTTTTGGTGCCTGCCTTAGCAGGGGAAGATTCTGTCGACCCACTGGAGATTTCTTCAGAGCTTCTGGTGCAGGGTGAAGGTAGGCTACCCCCAGAGCATGCACCACCTGGAAACAGTCGGGAAAGCCGGCAGGATGAGGCGCTACAATGTTGCTGGTAGTCGTCTTGCTACTTTGTTGCGGTTTTGCAGGCGCCCTGGAGCAGTAGGCGGTCGATCCTTGGTAGAAGGTGAAGAGGGAGATGCAGAGGAACTCTGGTGAGCTCTTGCATTCGTTATCTGAAGAATTCCCCAAAGCAGAGACCCTAAATAGCCAGAAAAGGAGGTTTGGCTACCAAGGAAGGAGGATTGGCCACCAAGAGAGGTAAGAGCCTATCAGAAAGA
Source organism: Pleurodeles waltl (assembly GCF_031143425.1). Classification (NCBI taxonomy): domain Eukaryota; kingdom Metazoa; phylum Chordata; class Amphibia; order Caudata; family Salamandridae; genus Pleurodeles; species Pleurodeles waltl. The sequence goes on along the minus strand of NC_090449.1, from coordinate 491,051,948 downwards.
GCCTCTGACGTCACCTGCTGGCACTGGCCACTCAGAGCAGTCCAGTGTGCCCCTAACACTTCTGTTTCCATGATGGCAGAGGTCTGGGACACACTGGAGGAGCTCTGGGCACCTCCCCTGGGAGGTACTGGTCAGGGGAGTGGTCACTCCCCTTTCCTTTGTCCAGGTTCGCGCCAGAGCAGGGCTGGGGGATCCCTAAACCGGTGTAGACTGGCTTATACAGAGATGGGCACCATCTATGCCCATCAAAGCATTTCCAGAGGCTGAGGGAGGCTACTCCTCCGCAGCCCTTCACACCTATTTCCAAAGGGAGAGGGTGTAACACCCTGTCTCAGAGGAAATCCTTTGTTCTGCCTTCCTGGGCCATGGCTGCCTGGACCCCAGGAGGGCAGAATCCTGTCTGAGGGGTTGGCAGCAGCAGCTGCAGTGGAAACCCCAGAAAGGCAGTTTGGCAGCACCCGGGTTCTGTGCTAGAGACCAGAATGGTATTGGGGTGACAATTCCATGATCTTAGACTTGTTACATGGCCATGTTTGGAGTTACCATTGTGACACTATACATAGGTAGTGACCTATGTATAGTGCACATGTGTAATGGTGTCCCTGCACTCACAAAGTCCAGGGAATTTGCCCTGAACGATGTGGGGGCACCTTGGCTAGTGTCAGGGTGCCCACACACTAAGTAACTTGGCACCTAACCTTCACCAGGTGAAGGTTAGACATATAGGTGACTTATAAGTTACTTATGTGCAGTGGTAAATGGCTTTGAAATAACGTGGATGTTATTTCACGCAGGTTGCAGTGGCAGGCCTGTGTAAGAATTGTCAGAGCTCCCTATGGGTGGCAAAATAAATGCTGCAGCCCATAGGGATCTCCTGGAACCCCAATACCCTGGGTACCTCAGTACCATATAAAGGGATTATATGGGTGTACCAGTATGCCAATGTGAATTGGTAAATTTAGTCACTAGCCTGCAGTGACAAATTTGGAAAGCAGAGAGAGCATAAACACTGAGGTTCTGGTTAGCAGAGCCTCAGTGATACAGTTAGGCACCACACAGGGAACACATACAGGGTACATACTATGAGCACTGGGGCCCTGCCTGGCAGGGTACCAGTGACACAAGGACTAAAACAACATACATAGAGTGAAATATGAGGGTAACATGCCAGGCAAGAGGGTACTTTCCTACAGATGTCCTGTTACCATGCCTCCTCTTTGCCTGCAGGGAGGTACCCCAAAAGGGAGTGGGCTACAGCCCCTTTGAACTCCTCTTTGGTCACCCTGTTAGGGGCCAATTGGCTCTTTGTAAAGGAGGGTTGGGAACAACCCCTGAGGCCCCCTAAACAAGATATAGTGGACTATGTACTGGGCCTCAGATCAAGGAAGGATGAGTATATGAAAAAGGCCAGTTAGAACCTTCAGGCAAGCCAAGAATTGCAAAAGCAATGGCATGACCAGAAGGCTGTACTGACAGTGTACCAACCAGGGTAGAAAGTGTGGGTCCTGGAACCTGTGGAACCAAGAGCACTCCAAGACAAATACAGTGGACCACACATCATAGTGGGGAAAAAGGGTGAGTCCCAAGTCCAAGAAGTCCTCTCAGAGTACCTCACCACCTAAAGCCCTAGTATGACAGGGCTGATTTAACCCTGCTCATGGCCACTGATGAGGGACAGGAAGAAGTGAGTGCCCCTCTTCCTGACCTTTTTTCAAATTCTGCAGCTGATGGCTCAGTTGAAGGGGTGGTCTTAGCAGACTGTCTTTCTGAGTCTCAAAAGGAAGACTGCAGAAACCTCCTAAGATAGTTCTCTGAACTGTTTTTCCTTACACTTGGTCAAACCAGATGGTGTGAACACACCATTGATACAGGGGACAGTCTGCCTGTCGAGAGTAAAATCTACAGGCAACCTGATCATGTAAGGGACTGCATCAAAGCAGAGGTGAAAAAGATGCTTGACCCAGGGTTATTGAGCACTCAGATAGCCCCTGGGCTAGCCCAGTGGTACTAGTCCCAAAGCCACACTCTCAAAATGTAAAAAGGGAGATAAGGTTTTGTGTTGACTAAATGGGGCTCAATACAGTAACCAAGACAGATGCTCATCATATCCCTAGGGCAGATGAGCTCATACATACAATATCTTCTGCCAAGTATTTCAGCACTTTTTACCCTACTGAAGGCTATTGGCAGATTAAGTTGTCAAAAGATGCTAAACCAAAAACAGCATTTTCAACCATTGGGGGGCACTACCAATTCACAGTAATGCCCTTTGGTTTGAAAAATACACCTGCCACTTTTCAGAGGTTGGAGAATAGAGTCCTCCAAGGTCTAGACGCTTTCAGTGCAGCATATCTAGATTATATAGCTGTCTTTAGCTCCACCTGGGATGACCACCTGGTCCACCTATAGAAAGTTTGGGAGACCCTGCAAAAAGCAGGCCTTACTATCAAGGCTTTAAAGTGCCAGATTGGGCAGGGGAAAGTGGTTTATCTGGGACACCTAATAGGCGGGGAACAGATTCAGCCACTACAGGGGAAGATTCAAACATTTTTGGATTTGACTCCCAGTACCACACAGACCCAGGTCAGACCCTTTTTCGGTCTTACTGGGCATTACAGGAGGTTAATTGAGAGCTATGGCTCAATTGTTGCCCCTCTTAATGACCTCACCTCCAACAAAATGCTTAAGAAGGTATTATGGACAGCCAGCTGCCAAAAGGCTTTTGAGGTCCTTAGGCCATGTGCTCTGCACCTGTTCTAAAGAGCTCAAACTACTCCAAGAAGTTCAAAGTTCAAACTGATACTTCAGAGGTAAGGGTGGGGGCAGTTCTTTCACAGCTTAATACAGAGGGCCTGGATCAACCAGTAGCTTTTATCAGCAGAAGATTGACCCCCAGAGAAAAGCATTGGTCAGCCATAGAGAGGGAGGTCTTTGCTGTGGTCTGGGCCTTGAAGAAGCTGAGACCATACCTTTTTGGTATTCACTTCATTGTTCAAACTGACCACAAACCTCTCTTATGGCTTAAACAGATGAAAGGTGAAAAACCAAGATTGTTGAAGTGGTCCATTTCCTTACAGGGTATGGACTTTACAGTGGAACACAGACCTGGGAGTAACCACTCCAATGCAGATGGGCTCTCCGGATATTTCCACTTAGACAATGAAGACTCATCTGAGCAAGGTTAGACTTATTGGCCCTCGTATGAGGGGGGAGGGGTTGTGTAGGAAAGTACCCTCTTTCTTGGCATGGTTACCTCCATTTTCTGCCTGATGTCAATGTGTTTGACTGTGTTCACTGGTATCCTGCTAACCAGGAACCCAGTGATTATGCTCTCTCCCAAATGTCTGTATTTCACTCACAATTGGTATACTGGCACCCATTATAAGTCCCTAGTATATGGTACGTAGGTACCCAGGGCATTGGGGTTCCAGTGGATCCCTATGGGCTGCAACATATATTTTGCCACACATAGGGAGCCCATGCAAAGGCTTCTGCAGGACTGCCATTGCAGCCTGTGTGAAAAGGTGCAAGCACCCTTTCACTGGCATTTTCACTTCACCAGGTCACTTATAAGTCACCCCTATAGCAGGCCCTCCAGCCCTGAGGGCAGGGTGCAAAGTACCTGTGTGTGAGGACACCCCTGCACTAGCAGGGGTGCCCGACAAACTCCAGGCCCATTTTCCCAGACTTCGTGAGTGCGGGGACGCCATTTTACGCGTGTACTGGACATAGGTCAATACCTATGTCCAGCTACATAATGGTAACTCCGAACATAGGCATGTTTGGTCTCAAACATGTTGGAATCATACCCCAAGGCTTTTGCAAGCATTGGTTGTACGATTACATGAACTCTGGGGGGTCCTTAAAGGACCCCTGTATTGCCATTTCAGCCTTCTGAGGTTTTCCAGGCAGCCCCAGCTGCTGCCACCTCACAGACAGGTTTCTGCCCTCCTGTTGTTTGAGAAGCTCAAGCCCAGGAAGGCAGAACAAAGGATTTCATTTGGGAGAGGGGTGTTACACCCTCTCCCTTGGAAATAGGTGTTACAGGCTGGGGAGGGGTAGCCTCCCCAAGCCACTGGAAATGTTTTGAAGGGCACATCTGGTGCCCTCCCTGCATAAACCAGTCTACACCCATTCAGGGACCCCCAGTCCCTGCTCTGGTGCAAAGCTGGACAAAGGAAAGGGGAGTGACCACGCCTCTGTCCATCACCACCCCAGGGGTGGTGCTCAGAGCTCCTCCAGAGGGTCCCTGGGTTTTGCTATCTTGGATTCAAGGTTGGCACGGAACTCTGGGAGCATCTGAGTGGCCAGTACCAGCAGGTGACGTCAGAGCCCTCCCCTGATAGGTGCTTACCTGGTTAGGTGACCAATCCCCCTTTCAGGGCAATTTAGCATCTCTCCTTTGGGTGGTTCCTCAGATGAGGATTGAAAGACTCCAGCAAGAATCCTCTGTATCATCCACTTTGACCTCTCACTGAGGAAACTGCATCTGGACCCTCCAGCAACTCTACAAGCTGCAACAAAGAAGCAAGATGCCTTCTGCAACATTGTATCACCGGCTTCTGCCAGCAACTGCAACTGTTTCCGGGTTGTAGATCCTCTGAAGACAGCCGTCTTCAGCCAGCTTCAGAAGAGCAAAGTAATCTCTCTTGGGGTAAAGGAGTCACTCCCCTACGTCTGGAGGCACCACCTGCGATGATGACAGGCTGCGTGGATCCCTCTCCTGCTGAGCTGCTTGGGTCTTGCATCACGGGTGGTGGACTGAAGTGGTCCAGACGGCCCTCTCTTCCAGCTGTCCCACTTTGGTGGAGGTAAGACCTTGCCTCCCCAGGCAAGACAGTACCCCTGTGCACAGTGTGTTTTGCAGCTTCCAAGGCTTGTTGGCATCCTTCCTCCAAGTCCTTCATGCATCTTTAATCTCCAGCCCCCAGCACTCTATCCTGCGATGCACAGCTTCCTGAGTGGTTCCCTGGTGGCGTGGGAACCTTTGTCATAGTGCTGCTTGGGCCTCTTCTGCAACTTTCTTGTCCCCGAGCGGTGGGACTCCTGTGTGCGCTATCAGGTCTTCTGTGGGCTGTCTGAGTTGCTGAGGGCCCCCTCTGACTCCCTCTCCTGGGTAGAGACCCCCTGGCCCTTCCTGGTCCCGGGTAGCACCATTTTCCACTAACCGCGAGCTATGCGTATTGCAAGGCTTGTTGGCGGACTCCGATGACGCAAACCCGACTGTAATCCTCCGCCTGGTGTGGGACTTCACTTGCACCATCCAGGAACCCGACTTTGGTCCTCTTGGGTGCAGTACTGACTTTTCTTCTCTACCAGTGGTTCTCCTTTTGCACCTTCATCTGGGTTAGCAGGGGCTCCTGCTCTTCCTGGACTCTTCTGTGCTTCTTCGACTTGGTCCTCTTTTTTCATAGGTCTTCTTGTCCAGTATTCCACTGCTGGTGTCTTGCAGTCTCTTCTGGGGTTTGCATAATTCTTCTCATTTCTATGTGTGTTCTGGGAAAGTTACTGTGATTTACTCCTGCTTTCCTGGTCACTGGGGTGGGTTCTGGTACATAGCTTTGGGGTTTTCTAGTACTCCCAGCTCCCTTCTACACACTACACCTGCCTAGGTGGGGGACTGACTTTTGCATTCCAATTTCTTAGTATATGGTTTGTGCTCCCCCTAGGCCCATTTCTAACTATTGTGATTTTCACTAATTGCAATGTTTTCTCATTGTTTTTATGCCCATTTCTGCATACTAGGGTATATAATTTGTGTATTACTTACCTCCTAAGGGAGTATTGTCTCTGTGGTATTTTTGGCATTTGTGTCACCAAAATAAAGTACCTTTATTTTTGTAACACTGAGTATTTTCTTTCATGTGTGTGAGTACTGTGTGACTACAGTGGTATTGCATAAGCTATGCATGTCTCCTAGATAAGCCTTGGCTGCTCATCTACATATACCTCTAGAGAGCCTGGCTTCTAGACACTGCCTACACTACACTAACAAGGGATAACTGGGCCTGTTATAAGGTGTAAGTACCATAGGTACCCCCCACACACCAGGCCAGCCTCCTACAGAGAGGATCAACAAATGATCCTCTGTACTCCTTCCCTGTCTAAACCCTGTGTGTGTATTCGGGATGAGTGCGTTGTTAGTAGCCCATTTTTCAAATTCAGCATTAAGGCCCTCATTACAACATTGGCGGTAAATGCCACTTACGGCCGTGCAGAAGACCGGCAACACACCGCCACGGCTGCGGAATTCCGCCACAGCTATTACGACCCACAGCTCCGAATCTGCCAAAATCTAGACACCCACACAAGTCCGCCACGCCAAAGGTCAGTGATAAACTGGCAATAACAAAACCTCCACCGTCAAGCCAACAGGAATACGCCCACACTATCACAACCCACTAATCCATGCAGCGGTCCTTCAACCACGGTATTCCATTGGCGGTACACACCGCTGCGCTCAAAATACACACACATTTACAAAACACAACCACATTGGACATTTCAAAATACACACACCTGATACACATACACACACCACTCCCACACACCCAATACAATATAAAACACACACCCACATAACCCACAAACCCTAACTACCAAAACTTTTTGAGAAGCAGAGAGACAGCAAAGCAAAAACCACACCAGCATACAGAGGCACACAACACCATCATACACCTTCCACGCACAAAACACCACACACCCCTACACATCACCCCACACAGCACAACACACACCACCTCACACATCACACACACCACCCCATGGCACCGCAAAGACACCCCAGGTTTTCTGAGGAGGAGCTCAGGGTTATGGTGGAGGAAATCATCAGGGTAGAGCCACAGCTATTCGGATCACAGGTGCAGTACACCTCCATAGCTAGGAAGATGGAGCTATGGCACAGAATCGTGGACAGGGTTAACGCAGTGGGACAGCATCCAAGAACTAGGGATGACATCAGGAAGAGGTGGAACGACCTACGGGGGAAGGTGCGTTCCGTGGTCTCAAGACACCACATAGCGGTTCAGAGGACTGGCGGCGGACCCCCACCTCCTCCCCCACAACTAACAACATGGGAGGAGCAGGTCTTGGCTATACTGCATCCTGAGGGCCTCGCAGGAGTAGCAGGAGGAATGGACTCTGGTAAGTCAAAGTTTTAACTACTTCATCCCCCACCCTACCTGCATGCTATCACATACCCCCATCCTCGCCCTCACCCCCATCACTCCAACTCCTCACAAATGTCCCACTATCACAAACCACACATCCCAACCCCAAGCCCTGCATGAAACAACAAAGCATGGACACCCATCACCAATGCATGTCCACTACAGATACCCACACAGACCCCTAAACAATTACCACACAAGGTCCTACACAAGAATGTAAGCACTGGGGTACAGGGTCACCCACCCATTGCACACCATGGCACACACAGATGCAATAATCATGCCTTTACACCCCTGCGGGACCCCTACCCAACGTCACCGGACAGGAGGTTCCAGACATGTCCACTCCCCCCACAGAAGAGGCCCACAGTGATAACAGCAGCTCTGTCCAACTGGATCCAGATGACCAGCCTGGCCCATCTGGGACCTCGGGACAGTCCCCCCCACACAGTGACAGGCCACCACAGAGCCTCCCCCCTCAGGAAACACCAGCACAGCACCCACCCAGCGGGCCCATACCTCTGTCCCCAGGACACGTCAAGCAGCAGTGTGTCCACCACTACAGGGAACCCAGGCTAACCCACCACCCCAAGAACAGCAGGACCTAGGGGCAGTGGCAGTGGGCACATGGTTCACGGGACAGAGGCCCAGGAAAACCGGGGAACAGGGAGGTCTGCTGTGCGACAGGGGGAGGACAGGCCCAGGGAACCCACTCTCCACGAGGCCCTCTCTAACATCATGGGAGCGTACCATCATTCCCAGGAAACAATGGCAACGGTACTGGCCAAGTTTCAGGAGACCCAGCGGCTGCAGGAGGAACAGTATTTGGGGTTCAGGGAGGAACTCAAATCCATCAACACCACCTTGGGCACCACTGTAGGGGTGATGAAGGACCTCGTAAACACCAGGAGAGACACTGTGGAACAACAAGGGGCCCCTGACACTAGCCTGGATGATGAACAGCCCACCACCTCCGCCGGCGCTAGTGGACAGGAGGCCCCACCAGAGGACCACGACACCAGCACCCCACCCCCTGCAGATGGAGAACCACCCCACAAGCAGTCCCTGAGATCCAGGACAAAGACAGAGAACAATGCCAAGGCCCCTGCCAAGAAATGAGACCACCCTGAATGTCATCCTTCTGTCCCACTTTGTCACCCTGTCCATCCTTAAACTGCCATTGCTCCACTTCCTATGCTCCTTTGGACAACGCACCTGCAAGACAAATAGACTGGACTCTGCCATGGACATTCCTCCACCATCACCCCTGACCATTTTACAACCCCCTCCACTATTTTGCACTTAAATAAACACCCTTGAACCACAAAACAATCTGGAGTCAGTCTGTGCTTTCACTAATGTGCAATAACTGAGGGAAATAGCAATGTCCATTGTATTGTCAACATACCTATGTCACACAGCTCTAGTCCATGAGGTAACGTAGCAGAGGTCACACAGTGGGTCCCACATCTGTGAAATCGAAAGGGAAAGTGACAAATCAGGTTATATACACAGGTTGAAAGTGACAGACAGATGAGAGGTAGAACAAATTGTATCAGATGTAGGAGTCAGTGATGTCTTCTTACCTGTGTCTCACTGGAAGTATTGCTGGATCACGGTGTTTCTGTTGTCTATGTCCTCTTCTTCTGCCTCCTCTTCTTCACTGTCCACAGGCTCCACAGTTGCCACAAGACCTCCTTCTGGACCATCCTCCTGCAGAAAAGGCACCTGTCATCACAAAGCCAAGTTGTGCAGCATACAGCAGGCCACCATGATCTGGCACACCTTCTTTGGTGAGTAGTATAGGGAACCACCTGCCATATGCAGGCACCGGAACCTGGCCTTCAGGAGGCCGAAGGTCCTCTCTATAACCCTGCTAGGTCACCCGTGTGCCTCATTGTAGCGTTCCTCTGCCCTTGTTCTGGGATTCCTCACTGGGGTCGGTAGCCATGACAGGTTGGGGTAGCCAGAGTCACCTGAAAATGTCGAGGGACAACTGTTAGACACACACTAACCCTTAGGGACAACCCCAGGCCCAGACAACTATTCACAGGGTATAGGGTCCTTGTCCTCACCGATTAGCCACACACAGTGCCTCTGGAGTTGTCCCATCACATAAGGGATGCTGCTATTCCTCAGAATGTAAGCGTCATGCACTGAGCCAGGAAACTTGGCGTTCACATGGGAGATGTACTGGTTGGCCAAACACACCATCTGCACATTCAAAGAATGGTAACTCTTCCGGTTTCTGTACACCTGTTCACTCCTGCGGGGGGTACCAAGGCCACATGTGTCCCATCAATGGCACCTATGATGTTTGGGATATGTCCCAGGGCATAGAAGTCACTTTTCAATGGCAAGTCCTCCACCTAAGGGAAAACGATGTAGCTGTGTATGTGTTTCAGCAGGGCAGACAACATTCTGGACAACACGTTTGAGAACATAGGCTGAGACATCCCTGATGCTATGGCCACTGTAGTTTGAAAAGACCCACTTGCCAGGAAATGGAGTACTGACAGGACCTGCACTAGAGGGGGTATCCCTGTGGGATGGCAGATAGCTGACATCAGGTCTGGCTCCAACTAGGCACACAGTTCCTGGATTGTGGTACGATCTAGTCTATAGGTGACTATTACATGTCGATCTTCCATTGTCGACAGGTCGACCAGCGGTCTGTACACCGGAGGATGCTGCCATCTCCTCACCTGCCCCAGCGGACGTGCTCTATAGATGAAAACATCGATCAGAGGGTCAGCCAACACTGACGTACTAAAAAAAACAACTTTATTGCACACATTTGTCAATCCGCTATGTGCCTGTCTTAGTGTGTATGCAAGGCCTAGATATGTGTGACGCATTTAAAATTAATGCCATGTGGCCCCCTGAAATGGCGGCTGCCTGACCTGTAATGTGGGACACGGGGATATGAGGTAACTGCACTGGCATTCTACAACGTTGCGGTTGGCGGTCGAAGACCACGGCGCAATCCTGCATTGGTTAACATTGGACCCTATGGGTCCGAGGAGGCAATGACGATGTACGCCGGTGGTGACGGTACGCACCGCTGCGGACGTGACTGCCATTTTCTGTCTGTTCACTCACTTGATACCTGATTTTCTACAGGAGAGAACCTACACTGCAAGTGCTGCTGTGACCTCAGTCTGGAAGCGACAATGGCTCATGTGTCTGGGGAAAGAGCCCCTGCCTTCACTTCGGAGGAGTTGGAGAAACTAGTGGATGGGGTCCTTCCCCAGTACACACTACTCTATGGTCCTCCAGACAAACAGGTGAATACACTGTGAGCATGCTGTTTGAGCAATGCCTGTTTGGAGTGGTGTGGATGGGGGGGGATGAGGCGTGCAAGATACAATGGTGAGTGTATGTGCGTCAGGGCAAGGGTGGGAACGTGGGCCAATGACTGTGATGGTCCGGACGGTTAATGTTTTACCTTTTCCCCTGTACTATTCCTGTAGGTCAGCACCCACCAGAAGAAGGATATTTGGCGTGCCATCGCCAAGAACGTCCGGGCCCTGGGGGTCCACCACGGACGGAGCACCCACTGCCGTAAAAGATGGGAGAACATTCGCCGCTGGAGCAAGAAGACGGCGGAGGCCCAGCTGGGGATGGCCTCCCAACGTGGGAGGGGTGCCTGTCGCACCATGACCCCCCTGATGTTCCGGATCCTGGCGGTGGCGTATCCGGAGTTGGATGGGCGCTTGAGGGCATCACAGCAGCCACAAGGGGGTGAGTACAGTCACATCCATCTGACTCTGCGCACATTGGAGGTGTCTGGGTGGGGGAAGTGGGCTTTGGGTTCCCCTAGGCTAGTGCGAGCCTTGTAGGCAAGGACCCCTTGTGAGGCAGGCTAAGTGGCACTCCAACCCCACCAGTAGTAAGAGCCATCTACACCTAGTAAGGCTCCTGTGACTTCCATGTGTGCTGCAATCGGGCATAAGCCAAGTACCCCATGTCCCTGTGATCAATTAGGGAACTCAAAGTGCATGGCGTAGTGCAAAGGGCTGCTGTGTCTGTAGTGACCGCCAACGGTAGCGGTATTGCATGCACTGAACACTGAACATGTCTTTCTACTTTCTCCCCCCCCTTTTTGTGGCCTCCCTGTTCTTGTGAGCATTAGCATCATCAGGCGGAGGAGCAGTGCCACCGGAGCAGGAGGGAGCTGCATCCCACATGGCCCTGGAGGGCGAGACTACGGAGGCAGAATTCACCAGTGGGACGGAGGGCGAGGGGAGCTCCACAGCGGGGACTGGAGCAGAGACCAGCGACACCGACTCCTCCTCTGATGGGAGCTCCCTTGCGGTGGCGGGCCCCTCTGCGTCCCCTGCATCTACAGGTACAGCCGCCACCCCCCCCCTACCAGCACCGCCCTCCCAGCAGCCCCTCAGCGCGTGCCCCATGGCCGCTCACACAGGAGGGTGGGCATCTCCTTCGTCCCAGGCACCTCAGTCCCTGCCCCAGTCAGCCCTGCTGCCCTTGGTGATGAAGCCATTGACCTCCTGAGATCCCTCACTGTTGGGCAGTCTACCATTCTGAATGCCATCCAGGGTGTAGAGAGACAGTTGCAACAGACAAATGCATACCTGGAGGGCATTCATTCTGGCCAGGAAGCCCAACAGAGAGCATTTCAGACTCTGGCCTCAGCACTGATGACAGCCATTGTCCCTGTGTCCAACCTCCCCCCTCCAACTTCCTCCACCCAGACCCAATCCCATGTACCTCAGCCTAACCCCAAGCACACCATCAGACCAGCATGCACACACATCAACACACAAGGGTAGCTCTGGCAAACATGAGCGCCACACATCCCACAGGCACTCACACTAGCATCATACCCATGGACACATAACAACATCCACTGCCTCCACTGTGTCCCCCTCCTCCACGTCTCCCTCCTCCCTCCCTGTCACGTTTCCACTCACACCTGCAAGCACTACATCTTCAGCCACTACCTCCATCACCAGCACACCCATCACCACACCGCTCACGTGCAATCACCACCCCCACTACCATTCACACATCCCCTGTGTCTTCTACCAGTGTGTCTGTGAGCCCTCCTCCCAAAGTACACAAATGCAGTCACACACCCACCCAACAGCCATCCACCTCACGACAGCCTCCAGCCCATGCACCTTCACCCAAAGTCAGCAAACGAACACCTCATACAACCACTACCTCTTCCTCCACTCCCAAACGCCCTCCATCTACCCGTCCCAGTGTGTCTAAAAAACTTTTCCTGTCAAACCTTGACCTCTTCCCTTCACCGCCCCCACCCCTTCCGTCCCCTAGGGCCCGCCTTTCCAGGTCCCAACCCAGCACCTCAGCCACCACATCACCGGGCACAGTGGTGCCAGCAGTAACCGGCTTCTGGAGTGCGCCAAGCAGCAGGGCTGCCAGTATCCCAAGGGTAGAGGCCAAGGACATTCCCCCACCTCCAAAACAGAAGATGTTACCCACATCCCGGAGGGAGAAGGCCAAAACACCTGCCACCAAGGGCTCAGCCAAGACAACAGTTGGGAGTGGCAAGACAGCTGCACCACCATCCAAGGTGGGGAAGGGCCTGAGAAAGAAAGGCAAGTCGCCGCCAACCTGCACGGCGGACAAGACCGCCACCGGCACCGCCACATGCACCGCCACCACCGGCACCGCCGCTCATGACACTGCTGCCAGCACCTGGGACAGTGAGCCCCCCACCATCACCGCCACTCATGACACCGCGGGCAGCACCGGGGTCAGTGAGCCCCCCGCCAGCACCGCCACTTATGACACCGCGGCCAGCACCGAGGTCAGTGAGCCCCCCCCCCACCAGCACCGCCACTCATGACACCGCCGCCAGCACCGAGGTCAGTGAGCCCCCCACCAGCACCGCCGCCCGCCGCTCATGACACCGCCGCCAGCAACGAGGTCAGTGAGCCCCCCACCAGCACCACTGCCCAATGACCGCCGCAACCACCGCCACTACTGAGCCCGCCGCCAGCACCACCAGCAGCCATGCCACATCCTGAGCCAGTGGCACTACTGCAGACATGGCTGCCATCCCCAGTGGTCATTCGTACGAGGCTGGTGGTCAGTTCCAGGGGCCTGGATAGCTTCCATGTTGCCCCACCGTCAGTGGAGTATCACATCCACTACCTCAGTCCTTGGCAGGATGAAGCACTCTGGGCACAAAGCCCCCTCCAGAACCAGTGGAGACTGTTATCCACTTCAGAGACTGTGGCTTTGCACTCCCCAGGATAAAGCAGTGGGCAACCCACCCACTGGAGAGACTTGAGAGACTGTGGCTTTGCACTCCCCAGGATAAAGCAGTGGACAACCCACCCACTGGAGAGACTTGAGAGACTGGCGCTTTGCACTCCCCAGGATACATCAATGGGCATGGAGCCCCCTCGTGGATCTGGCGTCGTGCACTCATCCGGCCGAGGTGCCCCCCCCCTTCCCTTCCCCCTGAGGTGCCTGTTTTATTTCGATCTGATGCCCCTGCAGTGTTCTCTCCGTTTGGATCGGGTATTTTGTGTGGGCCTCGCCCATGCATTTTGGGCCCAGTGGTCCACGGACTATATAGGTGCAGTACATGGACTTGAATTCTTGGTGTACATATTTGTTAATAGTGTATATATATTTTTGAGTAATGGATTTTTTTTCTTGATTACAATTGTTCAAATCATTTCCTTTCGTCCTTGCGTTCTTCCAGGAGGGGTTGGGGGGGGAAATCGAACGTTTCAGCATGTATTGGTGTGTGTTGTTGTGGGTGAGGGTGGGGGTGTTGCGTGTGTGTCACTCTCTTTTCCCTCCCCCCTCCCCTGTGTTGTAGGTGCAGTACTCACCGTGGTTGTCGCCGCCGTCGGTCGTGCTCCTGGTAGAGGAGCAGGAAGGCAATCGCAGGTAGAATTTGGAGTTCCGGATCCATGGCGTCATGGTTCCTCGTGGGGTGTGTAGAGGTGAGATTTTCCCCTTCTAAGTCCTGTTTCTGCCGTGTTTTTGTTCGCGTTGAATCCGCACCGGAAAAGTTGGCGGATTGGCCTGTCATAATGGTGTGGGCGGTACATTGTCTTCCGCCTGTCTGTTGGTGGTGACCGCCATGCTCTTTGTTTGTACCGCCGTGGCGGTCGGAATGTTAAAGTGGCTGTCTATGTTGGCGGTTTCCACAACGGTCATAATTCAATTTTTTTTACCGCTGGCCTGTTGGCGGCCTTACCGCCGCTTTAACACCGACCGCCAGGGTTGTAATGAGGACCTAAGTATTTTTGCATAACATTTCCTATCCACATCAAGAAGGGCTATTAGTCAAAAATTTGCTGGCTGATCAGGAGAGATTTTTTTATGCACTGGAGATAATATTGAAACTCTCCGACTATCTGGAGCATCATTTGTAATAAGACATTGATTGTATAATGGACATAAAAGGTGTATCAATGCTTCCTGAGCAACTTTGAATAACTTGGCTGGCAGCCCGTTAGGACGGGGGGCGCCTGCAGGACGTAAGGAGGATATTGCTAATCGCAAAATATTATTTTTATAGGCTCCTCCCGCTGACTAGCCAGGTGTGAGCCATAAAGATTTGAAAAATATTGCATCCAGTTGCCGGCTGATATAGGAGACTGAACTTTTGGACCTGCACCACTAGATCTTTGCTGCACCAGTCTCCAACATTTACTAGAGTTCTTTTGCTCTCTGCTGTGTCAGGACCTATACTTTAAATTTATGGGTCTTTCTTATTTGACGTATCTCCTCATTGAGAGCAGTTGAATTGTTGAAAATCTGAGTCTTTCTTTTGTAGTTAGGCATTCTAAGTTCAGGACTTAAGTGCTTACGCAAGGGGCCTTGCACTGGCCTGATGACATTGTAGGTGAGGCAAGTTGATTTAGCAGAGGAGAAGTCAGAAGTGCCACTGTGAAGGGGATGCTACCAGGTCCACTTGAGAGGCTGTGAGAAATTTCTCCAGCGATTCCATCTTTTTCAGCCGATGAGTCAGAACTCCATTTAACTCTGTGCGGTGCGCTCACCCCCTCTTGAGATTTAACAGCCTTAATCAAAGACCATGATTGCTGAACAAATCTGAAATCACCTCAAAACCACTCTCTTGGTTAAAATGTTGGACTGACACCCAAAAGTAATGTATTAAAGATTAATTTCTTTGCGACGTGAAGGTGCAAATGGGAGGGATATCCAGAATTCTTCTGTTAAGCACCCTTATTCCAAGTTGGTTGAGCAGTGTGGCAAATGGCTTATGGGCAGCATTATTTTTGATTGAGCTAGGATTAGCCTCGGGAATTGACCAAATGATATTGTCCTCTTGAGCCCAAATCGATGGTGGGGCTGTTTCAAAGAGAAACATTAAAATCACCAGCCAGTAACCACATGGCCTGCAAGTATAACTCTCTTAACGATCTTATAGTATTTGCCACTTCAGTTGA
This sequence comes from Pleurodeles waltl, assembly GCF_031143425.1. Taxonomy (NCBI): domain Eukaryota; kingdom Metazoa; phylum Chordata; class Amphibia; order Caudata; family Salamandridae; genus Pleurodeles; species Pleurodeles waltl. The sequence goes on along the minus strand of NC_090449.1, from coordinate 491,036,350 downwards.
AGCCATTTTTTTCTTTGGTTGTTTTGGGTTAAAGTAGATTGATCCTATTATAATCTGCAACCGGCCCCTCAAATTATGGTTGAAGGTAGATATTAATATGATTATAATGTTAACTCCGAGACCGCTGGCCAAAACAACACCACTTGCAGCTAAGGATTTGTGAGTTGAGACGGAGACCCCATCTGAAGGCCTTTCATATATGACTGAGCAGGAGCGAAAAATTCAAGATTGTCTACCCATATCATTGGACCAGTCTGCCAGGTTTCCTGTAGGCAGATTATTACCTTCTTACTTATGGTATGAAGTTCAACATCATTGGCCAGTAGAGAACTAAATCCCTGTATATTTCCGGAGCAAAACTGCAACATGGGTAGTCGAGTGGCCACTGGATTTGAGAGGTCCCTAGTCAGTTGGCAGTCAAATGCTATTCTGAACGATTTGCTTATCATCCAACATTCTCTTTTATTACTTGTAAGATCTTTTAAAACTCTTAATTGCTCAACCCCCGACCTTTACCCCCTTTACAGAGGATGCGAATAGGGCGTTGAAATATCCCTTGTTATATTCCTGTATTGTAGGTGCAGCAATTCCCACAGCTGGGTCGGATTTATGGGCTCTCGAGAAGGCAAGAAGCAATACCATGGATAAGGATATTGAGTCCCTTAAAATACTAAGCAGGAATGTGTCCGGTCTTAAATCTAAGATTGAATTGCTGAATTGGTTCTGTTTCATTAGGGGGTATGATATTGTTTTGTTTCAGGAAACATGAGACACATTGCCTGTATACATGGATGGTTTTTATTGTTTTAGTGTCCCTGTAACTCCATCCCCATCACGTAGCTGGAGTGCATCGGGGGGGGGTGGCAACCTAGTGAGTACTGCACTAGGTGGCCATGTTTCAGCTCTTGGACACATTGACAGCAGTTTTCAAATCATAGTAGTTAAAATAGATTTGACTCTGCATATTGTGAATTTTTATAATAATGATTTTAGTGGTATTCCCAATTCTAAATGTTCCCTATTATTTAAATCTATTTCTGAATTAGCAAAGGATTTGGCCTGTTTAAGGCATACGTTGCATCTCTGCTTAGCTGGTGATTTTAATGCCTGGTTGCCTATTAATTATGAGAATTTATATTCTGAACCCTATTTAGTATTGACCCTCAGGGGTCAGAATTGATTTATTTTCTTGACCCACTCGATTTGGTTAATGTCTTGGTTATTTCTGGTTTGTCCAGCTGCGAGGTCCCACTTTTAAGGGGCATGGCAGATCATCAATAATAGACTATGGGCCTGATTACAACTTTGGAGGAGGTGTTAATCCGTCCCAAATGTGACGGATATACCACCAGCCGTATTACGAGTTCCGTAGGATATAATGGACTCGTATTAAGGCTGGTGGTATATCCGTCACTTTACCGTCACTCTTGGGACGGATTAACACCTCCTCCAAAGTTGTAATCAGGCCCTATGTTTTTCATACCTGCAATCTTAAGGACCTACTTTTACATGGCATGGTTAACCCCTCATGCTATAGCACCCACAACACCATTGAGGCCACTCTTTCTTTGCGTCTTAAGGGAAAGTTTAGGCAGGACATTGGTGCATGCCACTTGCAACCTATTACTGATAGTTTGAGATTGTTCTGGAGACTACGTGACACCATCCAAATGCTAAAAGAGATATTCAAAGCTACCCTGAAACTAATACATTTGTACCTGACAGTGGAAGGCCAAGGCTTGCGGGTGGTAGATGCTTCCTCCAGGCTTTGTTCAGGGATAAGGAAGGCACTCCTGAAGCCTGCCAAGTCTACGTCTGACACTCCTAGATGGTTCAACTATGATTGTTCTGAAGCAAACAGAGCACTCCTGATAGCACTTGGCTCTAACCCAAGGGATTTTGTCCTAGTGACTTGTTTGCACAAGCAATACAAAATAACCATCGCTAAGCGACAACAGGAGGTTGTTGTAGCACAGTGGGAGGCATTAGCTCAGGCCTCTCAACTGGGTAATAGCAAGTCATTTTGGGCCTCTGTGACCGCCTTAAAGCGTTCCAATAGATCATCTAGCACAATTTCTTGTCATATTGTCAGTAGTAAGTGGAAGTAACATTTTAGCACAATATATGCAGCTTCCTTATCTCCTGATTTTGTTACTATATACTACTGCTTCATATCCTGTTTCCAGATAACTTGAGAGGAAGTAGAGGAGGCTGTTAGCCAAAGTGTAGGTAGTAAAGCACTAGGCCCCCAACTGGGTCCCCATTGATCTTATCAAAAGTAATACCATCCTTTTGGTTCCCTTGCTTACAAATGTTTTTAACAACCTTGCCTGTTCTCCTCTTCCTGACACTTCGGGTACTTCCATAATAGTCCCTACATTTAAATAAAGGGGACCATTCATCTCCCGTCTGTTATCGGCCAATTTCATTTATTGATACCACTGCAAAGACACTTGGTAGAATTATCCATAACAGGATTAGGGCTTGGGTGTCAGAGGAGTATGTTATACATCATTGTCAATATGGTTTAGGCGCAAAGTAGGAACCATTGAGTAGTGTATCAATTTAAATTTGCTCTTACGAAAATATATGGTGGTGAAACAGTGTCCCCTTTATTTATCATTTATGAACCTCTCATCAGCATTCAATTGTGTGAACCGGGACAAATTATGGCATTTACTTGCTGCACGAGGCTTGGACATAGTTTTAGTCCATTTTCTTGCTTATCTGCATAAGGTTATGAGTGCCCAGGTTTGCATTAATACAAAGGGCGATGTGTCAGGGGACACTGAAATGAATTGTGGAGTGAGACAGTGATGCGTGTTGGCCCTTCTTTTATTTATTCTTTACATTAATTATTTACATTCTCACTTAACACAGACTACCCCTGATGTACCTGTTATAAAAGGTAGACCGCTCCCTATGCTCCTCTATGTGGATGATGCAGTACTCTTAGGACATACCCCCAGGGCATTGCACCAGTTGATCCATGATTTTGTTGATTTTATGTCTTCCCATGATCTTCAGACTAATTTTAAAAAATCTCATATCATGGCCTGTGGCCCTAAGTGTGGTTTTCTCTTGAAGATGTCTTTCGGCAATCATTGCCCGAGTAGTATTAATAATTGTCCTTATGTTGGCATTATTTTCTCTGCCCAGGGATCCTAGGGCCAGATGTAGGTAGGTCCAATTCGCAAAATTGGATGCAGAATGGTGTCTCAGACACCGTCTGCGAGTCGCTATGGGGTCGCAAAGACCCACCTCATTAATATTATTGAGGTGGGTCGCATTTTGCGATCCCATAGCGAGTCCCTGCACTCACAGGGATAGTGGCCTGCTGAAGACAGCAGACCTCCATGTCTGTGACTGCTTTTTAAATAAAGCAGTTTTATTTTTTATTTTGCAGCCCGTTTTCCTTAAACGAAAACGAGTTGCAAAATAAAAAAAATAACAAAACCATTTGGTTTCGGTTTTTCAGAGTAGGCAGTGGTCCATTGGCCACTGCCTGCTCTGAAAAACCCTTTTTGGCAATATTCACAAAGTGGAAGGGGTCCCATGGGGACCACTTCCCCTTTTGCGAATTGGTTACCACCAGTGTGACACTGGTGGTAACTGCAGGGGTGTGGAATTTATTAAAATATCTACTGTCCAGGGGACAGGTTGCTTCTCAAATCTACTTGTCCTGTAAAAAGATCTACTTGTCCCTTTGGTGCCATGTAGTGTGGCGACAAATTATGGCAGCAATTAATAGCCTCTCTGATTATGCCAGGGCTACTACCATAGTAGGGCTTGAATACTTGGGGTTTCAATCCCTACTGTAGCAATTTCCTTATTTTGCCACCTTTCTGCAGATCTGCATACTGGGGCTGGAGGAAGCAGTAAGCAATAGTTCCAGGGCTGGAATACCTTTGAGTCTGCAAACCTACTAACCTGCATGTTTTAAAGATTTTTACCAGCTTCTCTCTAATATTTTCCCATAATAAGAAAGGTTGGACATTTACTCCTGACAATGGCAGAATTAGAACTTCTTCCAGGGTTGGGAAGAAAGTGGCTGGAGGGAAAATGAACTTGCAAATGCTCAATAGATTTTCACATGAGCACATCTACACATCGTATTTACCCACGCTAAAATACAGTTCACAAATATTTTATAGGGGTACGACATATACCATGGGTGCACTTTTGTGACTTTCTTTAAGAATTTGGGGCCACAAGTAGGTAGGTTCAGATTTGTGACCTGCAAATTGCGAGTCGCAAATCCGAATGTAGGATGGTGTCCTTGACACCATCTGTGATTCGCAAGGGCTTCGCAAATGCCCACATCATGAATAATCATGAGGTGGGTCGCAATTTGCGACCCCCTCACGAATGGTGGCCTGCTGGAGACAGCATACCACCATGTCTGTGACTGCTTTTCAATAAAGCAGTTTTTTGGTTTTTTTTTTGTAATGCAGCCAGTTTTCCTTAAAGGAAAACGAGATGCATAACAAAAACGAAAAATGAAACGTTTTCGTTTCATTTTTTCAGAGCAGGCAGTGGTCCGCAGGACCACTGCCTGCTCTGAAAAAATGTTTACAGTGACATTCACAATGGGGAAGGGGTCCCATGGGGATCCCTTCCCTTTTGCGAAAGTGTTAGCACCCATTTGAAATGGGTGCAAACTGCGATTGGTTTGCGCCCGCGTTCGCGGTACATTGCACTGCGAGTTGCAATTAGGAAGGGAACACCCCTTACTAATTGCGAGTCGCAAACCCGTTTTGTGATTCGGTAACCAGGTTACTGAATCGCAAAACTGGGTTTGTGCATCGCAATGTGCTTTTTGCACGTCGCAAACAGCGAAAGTCGCTGTTTGCGACATGCAAAAAGCTACCTACATGTGGGTCTTGGTCCCTAATTAGGTCTGGTGTTAACAAAGACATTTTGTTTTTATTAAACTTCTATTTCTCTCTCTTTCGGCTGGCTTTACTGTGAGTGATCGCATTCTGCTCTTCCACAAGGAGCATATTGCCACACAAAGTAGTTTTGTTCAGTGTCAGGAACTACAGTGGCAATCAGTGACGTAACGAAACTGGAGGGTGCCCCTTTGCAAAGAACATGGAGGAGCCTCCTCTCCAGACTCACTCAGGGCAGGTGCTGTGCTGACGGGGCCCCCTGGAGGGCGGCTGCGGGGCCTTTGTTATGCCGCTGGTGGCAACGTGTGCTTTAAGAGTTCAAAAACTTTTTGGGGGGGTTTTGCCAATGTTTGTTACAATGTTGAGGGCCTGGTAGCTCCCACAACAATAAAGTGTTACAAAAGCCATGTCAAAACAAGACACGCATTGATGAAACTAAAAGACTTATAAAAGTATGTCAGATCAGTTTACTTTGTCAGTGTTTGTTTATTTTCATGCTTCCCATAATCGTGTTGAAAATGGTTACACTGATTTTCCATTAGAAATATTTTTGGGAAATACTAGCATGCATCAACACATTTTACTAAATGACACTTCATTTGCATATAATCAGAGAGCATTCTGGGAGCATTATACTTAGCCTCTTAGCCTAAACTTTTCAAACATGTGTGTACACGTTTTTTTTTTTTGTACTGGAACCAACGTCAGTAGTGAAGTGTGACCTTAAAACATTTATTTACAGCACGCACCCTAATAATGAAGGCTTTCAAATAATGAACCATAAATACAAGTTCGAACAGCATTATCTTTTGGAAACACATTACCTCAACTGCAGCGAGTTCAACTCTCTGTAAACAGGCAGCCAAAGGGTTTGTGCTGCAGGGGGTTGGTAACCATAAAAACTTGTTGCCCTTGACCCCAAACAAGATGTCTCGGGTGATAGGAATTCCACATCTCTGGTTTAACTGCAAATTGCTTTGGTCACAAAGCAATTTTGCATGGCGCAAACTGCGATTTAAATTTTCATTGGCTAATGGGTCGTTATGTAGACTTCCACAACCTAAAGGGGGGGTCCCTTGTTCCAATGCTACAAATATATAGATCCTCACCCACGCACACAAAGCTCTCCATGACATCGGACCAGCCTACCTGAACAGGCGACTCTGCTTCCACGTACCCCACAGGACCCTCTGCTCAGCCCAGCTCTCTCTATCAGAAGTACCCTGCAACAGGAAAACAAGAACAGGGGGTCGCTCCTTCTCCCACCTTGCAGCCAAAGCTTTGAATGCTCTTCCACTTCATCTCAGACGAGATACCCCCTTCCTCAACTTCACAAAGGAGCTGAAGACATGGCTTTTTAAAGAACCACCTTACTGATGGCCGTTACACCCCCCCATCAGCACCTTTAGACCCTTGCTGGCGAGTAGCTGCACTCAACAAGCATCTGATTGATTGATAGATCGCAATGTTTACCCATTGCTATGTATTGGGCCGATGTGTGGGAGATTTCAAACTATATGGCCAAACAGCATGAGGAAAACAGGTTTGCAGAAAACTCCTATCTGTCCCAGTTTCAGCCTTGCATTTTATCTGCCACATGGAATTTGGGCTTCCCTGTGTAGTGGATTTGATTAGGGTGCAGCTAGTCTTGTTATGGCTTGCCATTTAGTGAAATTCTGAGGCCTTCCTAACTAAGGATATAATAAGGGACTGTCTTACTCTAGGTAAAGGATTATCAATTCCTTGACTTGCATTTGTAAAGGATGAACTTAGCAAAGTCGGGATGCAAACTTTGTTCACAGATCCACTAATCCATGAGGACATAAATAAGAAAACTGTGGCCAAAGCAATTTATGATTGTGATGAATCAAGACATTTTAGGGATATGGAGGGGAAGACTAGTGTGGTTCAATATTTTAATTTGTAGGAATCAGACTGCACTACTGACTGCACCCACCTTGCTCTCACTCGCTGAGAATATTCCTTGCTTGTTCGCCTTAGGTCTGGTACTATGAAGTATTTCCTCTGCGTCCCCAAGGCTATGTGCATGATCTTGAAACCAAGCCCTATCCATGTGACGATCTATCTGGATAATCTATGCTTCATGCTTAATTTTATGTTTTTTTATAAATGTTATGTTAAGTACACCAAACTTTTTTAATCCCACCTTTAGAGAAATATTGTTATGACGCTAATCAATGCAGACCTGGTTTTAAATTTCTATTACTGCTCATAAATAAGGAAGTTGTTTTGTATGTTGGGTCCTTTCTAAAATCTGCTGTCCGAGCATGCAGATCTCTATTGTTTTAACCTGTGTTGTAATAATGTTTTAATATGTGTGATGTTTGTGCTACTATGATTATCATTTTATTTTGTTTCGTACACTTTTAGGGATGATAGCATGCATCTGAATAAAGTTTTTATTGAGTTGAATTGAGTGCTAACCTTTCCGAGGTGACTCATCAGAATAGGGTGAGTGCTGCAACAACCAAGAGTGCTGTGGTCAGTGTTATGGGGGTACTGCTGCTGCTGCCTAGAAAGTTGAGACACAGAGAGGCCCTGGATGAAGGACTACTAAATCAGGATGGAGTTGGATCCGCTTGGAGGGAGGACATGCTGGCACATGGTTTTGAGTGCTGGTAGAGGAGAACTTAAGCAGAATAATTGGCACTGTGACCAGTTACTGCTCAGATAGTTCTAAAGCAACAACTTCATGTACAAGTAGTGCATCACATCCATGTTTTTTATTTTGTATTCTAATACTATAGTTATTTCGTTCTATTATAAATAGCGGACTACAGGTGCCAGGATACAAAGAAAACACTGGAGGGGTATGAAGCTCTAGCTTGGAAATGGGAAACCTGAGAGATCTGGAGCAGTCTTCTAGCCCTATACCTTCCTCTAATGCATCGTTTTCCAGCTGGTTATATTACCAGTACATTAGCAATGCTTGTGTTAAATTAAATGCATTACTCATTAATATTTGATACAGCTAGATCTGTTTATCTCTGTTTCAGTCAATATTAAAACTTGCTGTCAAGCGTCATTCAAAGTGTCACCCACGAGACATGAAAATATGACGCATAAGCACACTTGAAACTTGAAAATGTCACTCATAAGTAGAGTGAAAGCTTGGTAGCCCTGAACACTAGGTATATTATTGCAGAAAACTGTGACAGCCAAACTCTCAAGTTTCCCAGGTCTATGTCTAAGTAGCTCATCTAATCAAGGATGACTTGTAGTCCTGAACCTAAAATGAAATAATAAAATGGACAATTATCAGAAAGCAAAGACAAAACTAGACTCAGCGAGCTACTCACATCATTGATCAGAGAAACTTGTTAATTCTGCACACAGTATGGCATGTGCACTTTTCATAATTCATTTGTACCCATATATTTAGGTGTGGTAGAAATTGTAATTACGCTGGAATAATTTTGCTTTATTCTCAACCCTAAATTACTGAAAATTTTGTAATTAAGCCTGTTCACTTAATTGAGTAATATGGCATGAAAATCCTACCATAGGAAGAACAAATTTAGTTAGCGTCAGGAGCTGGTGCTGTTCGTGTTCTGTTGCATTTAGTGCCATTTTCTTAGTGCATAATGCATAATCTGGTCCATTTAGGACATGGGTGTGCATTTTGCACTAAGTGAAAAGCGCTAAATGCTGGGTTAATCTGCTTGCGTAATTCAGTGTAATTTTTCTATAATTTCACATAATTATTACACTGCAGCAAATTAAGGGTTGTGGAATTTAATAAAATATCTACTTGTCCATGGGACAGGTTTTTGCCTAAAATCTCCTTGTCCTGCAAAAAATCCACTTGTCCCTTTGTTGCCATGTAGTATGGCGATAAATTATGGCACAATCCAATTATATAAGAGATCTGATAATAGCGTATCTGATTATGCCAGGGCTCATACTATAGTAGAGTTTGAATTCTAGCAGGTCCCACATTTCGCCATCTTTCCAAAGATCTTCATACTGTGGCTGGAGGTAGCATTAAGCAATAGTTACAGGGTTTAAATGTGTTTTGGAACCTGTGCAAACCTACTAACCTGCATGTTTTAGGGGTTTTCACCAGCTCCTCTCTAATCTTTTCCCATACTGAGACAGGTCGGAAATTTACCCCTGATTTTTGCATGCACAAATCTACACAAACATATTTGCTCGTGCTAAAATGCAGTTCACAAATATTTTCTAGGAATATGATTTCCTGGCCTACTTCTGTAAATACTTGTGAATTGATGAAAGTTGTAAATCTGCACTAATACAAGGGCATTTATCATGGGAGCACTTTTGTGACTATATTTAAGTAATGGGCTCCTAATTAGGCCTTAAGTTAACCAAGACCTTTTGCTCTTATTAAAATTCTGTCTGTCTTTATCTATAGACTAACTTCACTGTGAGTGACAGCATTCTGCTCTTTCACAAGGAGCATATCGACACACAAAGTAGTTTTGTTCTGTGGCAGACATTACTGTGGCAGTGTGTGCCTTCTGAGACCAAAACATATAATTGCTTTTTGCCACTGTTTGTTATGAATGTGAGGGCATGGCAGCTCCCACAACAATAAAGTTTCACAAAAACCATGTTAAAACATGACACACATGGACAAAACCAAAAGGCTGACCACCAATGTAATACCTATTGCCTTTGCCAATGATTATTTTCATGTTTCCCATAGTCATGTTGAAACTGGTTGCACTGATTTTTCCGTTATGAATATTTTTTGGCAATACTAGCATGCAAAAACACATTTTATTAGATGATGCTTCAAAGAAATTATACCTGAAATTTAACAGTAGTTTATCAAAAAAAAATCCTAGTTGCGTTTTTGTGAACATTTAATTTGAAAGCAAAGGCTCTTCAATCTTGCTTTCAAGCTTCTGAAAATATTTGCATCTAATCAGAAAGCACTCTAAGGGCATAATACATAGCCTCATATTGTTAAACTTTGCAAACGTGTACACCTTGTTATACTGAGGCCACTGTCAGCAGTGCAGTCAAGAGTACAACATTTCCTTAGAGCGCTCACCTAATAATAAAAGCTTTGCATTAATAAACCATAAATACAAGTTCAAACAGCGTTATCTTATGGACAAAAATATTACCTTAACCTCAGACAATGTTTTTCCTGATCCATAATGCAGTACTGGAAACTGGCAGCCAAAAGGTTTGTGCTGCAGGAGATTGGGCCCACTTGTCCCAGGGGCAAAATCAAGATAAAAACCTGTTGCCTTTGACCCCAAACAACATGTCCTGGGTGTCAGGCTATAGGAATTCCACACCCCTGATTATAATCATGGCCACTCCTACATATATTCATGAGCATAGCGATCAATAGTGCACCATGGGCAGTGTCACCAAGGCACAGTATATACCTACTGACATATCCAATTCAGGCGATACTCCTGATTTTTTTAAGCTAAAAACTGCTTTATTTTGGCTGCCTCCAACCGGAAACTGCCTCTCCTTGGAAGAAATACGTTCCCTCGATCATTTATTTATATCGCCCACTTACCTCTTCTGAAATGTTGGCATGTATGTCAGTAGCATAAAACGCTCACTAAACACTGGTTATTTCTGTATTTTATCACCTAACCAGCAATACAGGGTCTGGGGAGGTATTTTTCCTTGTTTTCACTCAACCTACGGCATCCTTGTTACCCCTGCTTAAGTTTGCAAAAGCACGTTATAGGAATCCGGACAGAGAGAAATACAAAGAAGGAAAGAAAATCGCGATCGGGATCTAAAACGAGCAACTTTGAACTTCGTTTTAATTCCTAATGTGAATATAAAATAGAATCCACTCCTTGGTTTTGCTACTGGAGACCAGGGCATCCTAGTCCGCCGGTTCACACTTTCCTGCAAAGTGGGAGGCTGGCAAATCCCACGGTGCACTGCGCTCGGAATTTTAAACGAGGGCTCGCGTGCATTGGCGAGGGTTAGCTGTGTCCATGGTGAGCTGTAGGCTGCCCAGCAGTGGGCACGGGGCTGCTGGGACCTGTAGTAGTAGAGTCCCAGACGAGGGGGCGGAACCTCCGCTTTCTTGGGGTTGGACTACATTTCCCAGTGGTGCACTGCTGGTTATGGCAGGGCAGGCTCTGTAACAGAGGCCTGCTAAGCTCCGTGAGTGCATACCAAGCGAGGGAGAGGGCAGACACGGGGATATTTAAAAAATAACGCACCCATTCTGGACTTGGCGACGGCGCTGCAACGTGACATTTTTAACCCGGAAGGACAGAAGCGTTTCCCGGCACAGGGAAGCTGATGAATTTGTTTTGTTTTTTTTGGGTGGTGGGGGTTCCTGTAGGACCGAAGCCCATTCCTTTCCCTGGTAGACTTCGTTAAGTTCGGGCGAGCTGACCCAGTCTCAGCGGCACACCCTCTCCCTCCCGCAACCCTGAGCAGGCAAAGGGCCCAGCGGAGGAGGGGCAGACGAAGTCTACTTTGGGGCGCTAGTACCCCTCATCCGAGGGAACATTGGAGCTTTTTTTTTTCCCCAACTTCCAAATGAGGCCGTTTTGAATCGGCACTCAATTGTTTGGGGACAAAAACCGAAGCAGCGATGGCTGGGGGCGACCCAGAGAAGGTAAGGGAATTGTAGTGGTCTATTTCCTAACCTAGCTAGCTCTGACTTGTGAAAGTGATGTGTTAGCTCCTGTTCTGCCTCTCGTGCAGTTCCTTGTTTTCCATTCCATGTCTGGACCGCTTCTGTTATTTGGCAAAGGAAATGTGTTTCGTTTGATTTTTTTGTTTAATTGAAAAGACACATTCCTATTTATTTTGCAAAATCTCTCTGGCTGCAGTTGTTGAACTCTGCCTGATGTTTTGCATGAGGGACCTAGAAGAGTTTTCTCGGTCAGCTCTCTGGCGCTCAAAGTGGTGAGGTCCTTCTGACTTATCGCCAGTATCCCGAAAACTGCCGTTGATCGTAAATGTCACATGCTTTCATTTCATTACTCTGTGTGAGTATGTTATGTGTGGCGCAATTAACACTCGCTACTGTTACTGTTGTCTACGGCAAGAGGTCACTGATATAGGTGACTTGGCGCAATGTAAACTAGCCCGCAAACTGTTGAGCACTCGATGTGGAGGCGATATATCAACCTCCAACTTTCCGCTAATGTGATGATTAGTTAACTGCTTTCTCAAAGTTATTATTAACGTGAATGCACTTGAACTATGGAAAAACGAGAAAGGATTCTGGTTTGTTGGATATTGGATGTGAAGTAGATGATCAGCTCTTCGCCACTTTTCGCCACCAGGGTGTCCCTGAAGCCAATTTTTCAAAGTTTATTATTATCCTTTTTTTCTAGTGAAACTCTGGGCATTTTGAGTTTCTTTAAAGTTTTTAATAAGGTGCACGTTTTCCAACTGTATTGCAGTTTGTAAAACGTACAATTTGAGAGATATGTTAATTTGATGATTTTGAACATGTTCACAAAAGTAAATATTTGCACTTCCACTCTATTGTATTAATTTTCCACCGAGATTTGACCCTTGGTGGCAGTTTAACCTTTTTAATCTAACATGAAAGTGCAAGGCTAGTATCTTGAATTCTTAATTTTGGAAATATTTAGATAGTTTAAAAGTTCGCGGATCACTTCTTTAACTTTAACCTGCTTTAAGGATTGAAGCACATTTAAGGTATGCGTCCTCAGGACAGGTGGCTTGGGGCATGAGTCACCTATTTAAAACTGATGGTTCCAGGGTAAAGTAACACCTGTCGGTTGAGTGTACGGCCTCCAGAAATTTATCAGAAGCGTTGTGGCAGTATTGTACGTCGTTGGACCAGGAGATACGCGTTACACTAAATACTGTCTCTGCAAATCATCGACTAATTAGTTAAGTAATGGAGTACTCCACCCCCCTGTAGAAAATCATAGCGGTTCATTTGTGGTAAACGACACCTCCGCAGAATCAGATTATATGGAGTTTCAGTGCCTTTTCTCATAAATTGGCGTTTTGGGCTAGCACTTTTGTTCAGAAAGATGACCAATTAGTGTATGATACTAATAAACTGACGGATTGGGTCAAGGATAACTTCCTCTCCCTTTTTTGGAGGGGCTAAGACGGTGTCAGTTTTCAGATTCCGTGTCTTAAACCTGGTGTTTTGGTAGCGCGGTAACATAGTAAAACAGATTTGGTTTATGATATGGGGGCTTTTATCGAATGTCTGTAGGATGAAACGTGACCGTGTGTGTACAGTGTGTACAGTGTGTGTGTTATGAATTCTAAACGTGAGACGAGACCGTATTAGTATGTCATCCAGCAAAAAACTGGCACAAGTTCAACATTTTTCATATGTGTAGCATTTTTACAGTTGATTTTATCCGTATTTTAATGGAATTGCGTTGTTTGTAGATGATTCATTCAAAAGCAGTGAGAAACTTAATTACAAATATGCTACTGTGTACCACATTTTACCGTTGAGGTACTGTGTGGTATCCAGGTGTTCTGTGCCTAGGTAAATTGATGCCACGGGTTCTGGAATGTGGTGATGGAAGGAAGTGGGGAATGTCAATTGGAAAGTAGACTCGTGGTGTGAGGATACTACAGGTTTGCTCTCGAATAGATACAATTTACCTTCATGTCAGAGCGTCATTCCTACATACTTTGTTTTTTCAGGAGCTGAAAGTTTAGGGCCGTATTTATAACAAGCTAGTGGGTTCAGAATGCAGTTACATAGCAGATGGATTGGTGTATTACACTACCTAGTTTGTGTCTCGATAAGGAAATCCTTTTTCAGAAGCTACAACACATCTGCCCCTCTTCAAAACCTGATGCTTTGGAGTATGGCACCCCTTCGTATGTTACAGTTTGGGAGTAAAACGCTTTTCATGACGTGGCTCCAGTATCCCTTTTCCTTGCTGCTGAAACTTTAGCATTTTCCTTATACTTAGGAATTTGCAACATAATCATCTGCTCCATAATCAACATATTTTTATTAAAAAATATTTTAGCTCAAACAGATCAAAAGTTACTAAAACTGTGGCAATATGTGTTCCCGCAAAGTGGAATGCCCTTTCATAAAGGTTGAAAGGTCATCGTTCAGTTGGTTTTATTTTGTTGTTAAACTGATACCAATGAGATGAAATCTTTGCCCAGACAGTGTTAACTTAAAAAAAAAAAAAAAAAAAAAAATGAATCCATACTATCGCAAAATATGCTGTCTTACGCTGCTCAATTTACCTTTTTTCTGCATAATAAGTCAACCCTGCTGCATACTTTGGTACGCTCCTGCCACTTAATTCCAGTGGTCCAGCCCTTTTTAGAAATCGTCTGATTTATCCCTTTGCACAAAAACCTTAATTTTCATTTTAGTTTAAATTATTTTATTTTTAAAGTTCATGCCAAATGTATTTTCCTAATATTTTTTTTAACAGTATTCATAGCTACAATCGCATAATCCTTCGCTTTAGGAGTATTCCCTTAAAGAAGTTATCTAAATGAATCAGTTCAGCATGTTTAAAGTGTTTCACTGCAGCAAACCCTTAAATTCCCTTTGGTATATAGCTTAATTGTTAAAGGTAATTAACGACAACTACATTTTCGAAATACTTTTTAACAGTTTTAAACAACTGCATTTTTAACAACATTAGCAACCATAACAGTATAAGAGTTCTCCTTGAGATCATCCTTATTTATAAAAAAAAAACAGAACGCTGTCTGAATGGATTAGTTGGACATGCTTAAGGTGTTTTTGTGTTGTATGAATACCGCCTTTGCTATAATGGCAATATGATATTGCTAATTCAAGTTTGATTGCCCGGTTTGGTGTAACCAATTTACCTGAAATAGCGTTTCCAAAAATGTTTTTTCTCTTATTTAAAAGTGACAAATCGGTTTGGGGAGGGAAACTTTACTTTCAAAATCGAGTAAGGGGTTAAGCATCACATATGGTGCCACTGAAGCATGAATCCACAAATCATCAACATATATGGATGTTTTTTCGTCCGCACTAGTCCTCATCTGAGTTCTTGCAGACATAAATTAAATTGTTGTACCAGTTTGTCTTGACTAAACATGGACATGCTGGAACTGTTTCCAATAAGTGTTGCACCATTAGCTATCTCCCTGATCTGTGTTTTCCTGAGAGAATAGGAGTCCATTATTTTTGTTTACTGTAAATAATCTTTAATTAAGCTTGCAATTTATCTGGAAACTAGCTAATTACTACTGTCAAGACTGAGTGAAGTTGATTAAAATTATGTTCTCTGCAGAACATTGAATCTCTATTGTGACAGTTCGCGGTGGAGGAGTTTAGTGCTTAAACTCTTATTTAAAAATGCTGGTAGATCTTCAATGTATAGAATAGAGGGAATAATTCAATTTTTACAGCAGCCTCTCCATTACAGTAACCCCAAGTTGTTCTCATTGGTCTCCAGTCTGAAACCCTGCCCTTGATACTCCTGGCCATTTCTTCTTAATGACGGCATTTTCGTTTTAATTAGGCTTATAGAGACTGTCATTGTAGTGTTCACTGCATATCAAATGGACACTCTCAAGAACGGCCTAATATGCAGCCATCTCTGAAAAAACGTATTTCTGCATTACAGATCACTTTGGTTCCCTCTGCCTTGCACTTAAAAAGGGCATTGTAAGAAGGATTGGCCTCCTATTACAACCAATCAAAGGACACCTCAAAAGCCCTCAACCAGTTCTCCAGCCATCTGTGGATCAGTCATCATGCCCGCTTAGTGCAACTGCAGCCGGAGGAGCCCTGATGTTTCACCTCCTGTGGTGAACTCCTTAGCTCTTTAGAAAGTTCGTTCATAGTTTAGGTGTGTAACTACATGAATGTTTCCTTCACTGGTCACTCTGATTTAAACCGGGTACCACAGGGAGGCCTCGCAGTTCATAACAAGCAGCTCTTTTTTATTTTTAGAAACTCTGGGCCTCCATTCTTTCTTCTGTTGCATAGCTCCGGTTGAAGAACACCAATATTATTTCGGTTTCTAATTTTTAATGCTTTTTAGATGCCATCCTCCTGTTGATCTCTTCTGAATTTCCTAGTCTAGTCAGCCACTTAGCGTGTGATGTTTGCTTTCCAGAAACTTGGGTTTAGAAACTCATTACCTTTGAGTGTCAAGAGATGCATGACTGTTTCGCCCTAATCCTTTAATCTGAAAGACCGAAGCTGCATCACTCAACGTTCTCTGGCTTTAAATCGAACAACTCCCAAGACCCTACATTTAGCAGCCCTTTGGAAATGTGGATGTTATTGCATAGCTCATAAAGGTAATGTGGTGGTGTAGACCATTTTGCAGTGTTTAGTTCGTGACTTCAGTGTCTCAACCCTCTAATTCTCACCAACAACTTTCATGAAACTGGTCCTGGTTTGTGCATAACTCCCCTAAGTGTCCGTGGATATGATTTTCAAATCTGTGTTCACTCTAAAGTTATTTAGAAGGCCCAATAATAGCGTCTACACTTAAGGCAAGGCAAGTACACTATGGTCACTATAAAATATTATTTAGTAGGCCAAAAAATAGCGACTACCCCTGAGGTAACTAAACATTGAAGTCAAATCGCAGTTTATAGATAAATTATAGACCATTTTATGGCACAGCTCAGCCGTAGCATTTATATTTTAATACCAACAACAGAAAAAGCTTATAAAATATACCGGTAAGGCAGTTTGTGTTTCTCCTTTTCGTCATTAATGTGCTGTCCGTTTCAGAGGGGAGATTTTTCCATCGAACTATCACACTTTAGCCGCTCCTCCGTAATATTTCGTAAAGGAAAATAGCTGCGCTTTTTTACCCCTCTTGTATTTGTACAGTGGCCTGATAGATTATCCACCTGGTCTCATTTCTAGTGGAAAGGAGTGTCACGATTTTTTACATTTGAAATCCGGACCTAAGTCGTCTTTTATGGGTGGTCGGCTTCTTTTATTTTCATTGTAAATTGAAACAGAAACGTACCGCTCCGTATTGGCCACAAGAGGGCAGTGACAATACACGACCCTCTTCCTCGAGAGCTGGCGTTTTCTGAAAATTTAAACAGCAGCTGACCTATCTACTGCAAGCTGTCTCCTGCTTTCCGTACTTAGATGTGTTTGTCTCTTGCAGGCGACGCCTGCTGTCTTGGTTGGTAGTTAGTTACCTCGCCCCCTGGCGCGGTTCATTCATTGAACTCCCCATCAGCTTCTGTTTAAATTATAGAAATCGGTTCAGGATTTCCATCACTTACTCTTGTCTTCAATACGCATCGCTCGTCAGCCTGCATAGGGTGACCAGGCGTCCCGGTTTTCCACCAGCTGTCCTGGCAGATTTTGGCAAATTTAGCCCATGCCCCGTTTTTTACAGGGGTCGCCTGAAAATGGTGGGAGGTATTTTTTGCGGGGGTGTTTAGAAAGCAGAGGTAGTTAGCAAGTGGTATCAGAAAGCAATATGATTCTATGTCAGGACCGGAGGATCAGATTATGCTTCTCTTTCCATGCTTTATTTATACACAGCAGCCAATGAACATCATGGGAAAACAAAAAACTACATGACCCAGTATCAGTCATGACACGTGATGAACCATAGAGGAGGAAGCCTATAAAATGTTGAATCACACCAAGTCACTCCTCTTTCTTTGCTGCTTCGCAGCCAGATAAGTGTGATTTTTGTTTTACTATTGTTGTGTTAAATAATGTTAGGAGCGGGCTTTTCCCCTCCTTATAAGCGCCCATTTGAGCGCTTTTACTAAGTGGAGTGGGAGTAAGAGAGCAGGACTCGCGCTTTGCGCGTCCTAGTTACTGCCGTGGAGATGTTTCCCTTCTAGTTTAAAGTTTTGATTTTATGATCCGCGCTCGCCGTGAGCGCGTTTTATGGCCCCCTCGTCGGTCTGCCTTATCTTTTTTCTTCTCTAGTCGCGCGTGCAAGACCTCTCTTTGTCTCTTCCCGCACGCGCCTGCCGGCTCAGTTGTATTTTATTGAACGTTCGCTTGGAGCGTTTTGTTTAATCTAAGATTTCACGCTCGGCTGAGCGTGAAAAAATCAATAATTCTTCCTTTTTCAGCGCCGGCTTTTAGCGCTCCTGCCGAGCGCTGGTTTCGGTCGGAGTATTTTCCCTCCCCCGGGGCCTCAAATTTATCAACGCTCGTTCGGAGCGTTTCTAGTGATTTGTTCACGCTCAATTGAGCATTGAACAAATAATTTTCCCTCGCTCCGGCTCTGGTTCCCGCAGCGCTCTTACCAGATCACGTGTTCAGTTAATTTATTTTAGTTTTCTGTCGTCCCCATTTTGAGGGCTTTATAGAGGCTCTGCCTCAACAGCATTCAGCGCATCTGCGCCAGTTAACCCCTCTGCTAGAGGTTATTATTTGAGAGGCTCTGCCTTGTGTTTAACAAGTGCTCCTGCACTTAAGCCCAGGTTATATTCATCTCCATCGGCTCAGCTCCCAGTATGCCCCAGTGCGTGGACGCTGGGGTTGAAATAATTTCTGTTCAGGCTGGGCCTGGTTTCAAGGACATTAAATCCCATCAGGGCAACTCCCTCCACATCTAAAAAAGTTAAAAAAAATTCTTAATTTTTTTTTATTGCCTTGATTTGTTATTTGATTGATTATACTGCTCCTCTGGAGTTACCTTTTTACTGTTTTCAGTATGGCTGGTTATGATGACCAAGCAGAGGACTTGTACTATTTTGATGATAATACTGGCTCTTTTGACCAGGATTTGGTGTATGCTACAGACGCGGGGATGGGTCATTCAGTCAATCAGGCCTTAGTTCAGGCCATTCAACCCATTAAGCATCATCTCTTGGGTTTGGTCGACCAGCAAGCCTGGTCAGCGCCCGCGGGCGCCCCCTCCCTGGGAGACCCTTCTTTTTCGGCAGACACACAATCTGCAAAACAATCCTCTAATCCGCATGCTGCAGATTTCCAATCCCTTCTTAGGAATATGGCTAGAGAGCATGATTACAATGCGGGATCGCTAAAGAAAGCTGTGGATGCTCCAGCATCTTCTTCCGTTTCATCCGGTCATTCTTCAGAGCAGGAGGACGCCCCTCCACGTAAGCGCAAGAAGAAAGCCCACCACCAAGAGGCTCCTACCCCGAAGGTGTTGACTTTCGAGCCGGAAGACATTGTGCACCCCAGATCCTCTCTGTGGTTGCCACCCCCTGAAGTGGCGGACTATGTAGAAGCCCACATCAGGCACGGGTTTAATAAAGATATTCGATCTAGACTAAGATCTGAGTGCCCCAGACCAGACTTTCCCTCCAAAGTCACAGAGACTCCAGAATTAGATCCTACCCTTGTTACGTTCCTCAAAAAATCAGCCAAGGATCCGAAAAAGGGTATCGATCGCGCCTGGCGTGGATGTCAGGACAAACTTTTAGACGTTTCTGGACCGCTAACTAAGATTCTGGAATTGGCCTTTCAAGCCAAGGAATCTGGTGATCCCATTAACCCGGATATTCTAGTTGGTTGGGCACAGAGGGCGCTATGTTTCTTGGGCAATGCTAATTGCGCTATTTCTTCTGAACGACGCAGATCGGTCTTGATGAAACTAGACCCCAAACTGGCAGACCTAGCTGCATCAGAATCTGGTCCCGTGGCTCAGGGCTTACTATTTGGTTCTCCTTTCATGAAGGAACTGGCTAAGTTCGTATCCACCTACGCCAGTCTGGACAAGGCACAAGGATCCATTCGGAGAGTGCTGCGTCCACTTTTTCGAGGGGCCGGATGCTACAGAGGGCGTGCCTTCGGCCGTTTCAATCAGCAAAGCCCCTATCGTGGATCCTTCCAACAAGGAAGAGGGGGTTTCCAGGGTTACGATTTCTCATCCACCTTCTACCCATCAAGACCTAGGTATGGTCGAGGCAGATTCTGCAGAGGAAGAGCGAAGGGACAACAATCTTTCTCCCAGGACTCGGGAGCCACAGGTGAGCTTGATTTTGAGTTCAAAAGTAATGTTGGGGGGCAGAACTCAGAGTTTTCTAGAGAATTGGCATCTTATCTCAGCAGATGCCTGGGTCTTAGAGACCGTTCAGGGGTTCAAACTAGAATTTTACGAGACTCCTCATCAAACATGCCTTCCCAGGCAGGGGTATTTTTCCCATCAAGAGCACAATCTTATTTTCGCAGAGATTACAGCTCTGCTCAAGAAGGGTGCTGTTATCAGAGCTCCCCTTCACCCTTCAGGGTTTGTCAGTCCAGTCTTTCTGGTAGAAAAGAAAGGGGGCGGATCTCGCCTAGTTCTAAATTTAAAAGACTTCAACAGTTTTTTGCTATACCGTCATTTCAAAATGGAAGGGATCCATTTACTAAGAGATGTTCTCCAAGAGGAAGACTGGTTAGTTCGCCTAGATCTAAAGGATGCTTACTTGACCATTCCTATTTTTCCTCCGCATCGGAGGTTCCTTCAGTTCTTTTGGGGAACCGAATGTTACGAGTACAAGGTCCTCCCTTTTGGCCTGTCCTCTGCCCCGTGGTGTTTCACGAAGGTCATGCGTCCAGTAGTAGAATTTCTTCGCTCTCAAGGGGTCAGACTTATCGTCTACCTAGACGACATCCTAATCCTGGCTCAAGATCTTCTGTTGGATCATCTCAATTGGTCGGTGTCTCTTCTTCAGAGTCTGGGTTTCATAATCCATGCCCAGAAATCTGTCTTGATCCCCTCGCATCAGATAGACTTTCTGGGTTTCCAGATAGACTCTTTGCGGTCTCTTCTGATTCTTCCTTCGGGGAAGATCCGGTCTATCAAGAGAGAATTTAAGTCTCTATTATCCAGACAGACTGTTTCCTTGAGAGCGATTGCTCGCATGGTGGACCTGCTATCTTCTTCGATTCAGGCAATTTTTCCG